>NC_088239.1:40543277-40851277 GCF_036934945.1 Oncorhynchus masou masou | reverse complement strand
CTGTCCACAGTGTTCATTTCAACTCGAATAGACAGCACAGCAAGAATTGGACATCCAGAGTGCATCAAACATGATTTAGAGCTTGTTTATGGATAAATGGTTATTTCTGTATCTTGCAACTTGTTGAAAATTGTCCACCTTGTTCATATTGTCTCGATTAAACAGCACAGCAATTGGACATCCAGAGTGCATCAAACATGATTTAGAGCTTGATTATGTTGCTTATGGAAAAGTGCTT
Organism: Oncorhynchus masou masou; assembly: GCF_036934945.1. Taxonomy (NCBI): domain Eukaryota; kingdom Metazoa; phylum Chordata; class Actinopteri; order Salmoniformes; family Salmonidae; genus Oncorhynchus; species Oncorhynchus masou. Next base: position 40,851,039 of record NC_088239.1, on the reverse strand, counting down.
ATTTCTGCATTTCAATGTTGCAACTTGCTGAAAACAGTCTACAGTCTTCATAACATTTCGAATAAACATAACAAACATTTTTTTATCCAGAGTGCATCAAACATGATTTAGAGCTTGTTTATGGTAAAGTGCTTATTTCTGCATTTCAATGTTGCAACTTGCTGAAAACTGTCCACAGTGTTCATTTCAACTCGAATAGACAGCACAGCAAGAATTGGACATCCAGAGTGCATCAAACATGATTTAGAGCTTGTTTATGGTAAAGTGCTTATTTCTGCATTTCAATGTTGCAACTTGCTGAAAACTGTCCACAGTGTTCATTTCATCTCAAATAGACAAAGCACACAAAAATTGGACATCCAGAGTGCATCAAACATGATTTAGAGCTTGTTTATGGTAAAGTGCTTATTTCTGCATTTCAATGTTGCAACTTGCTGAAAACTGTCCACAGTGTTCATTTCAACTCGAATAGACAGCACAGCAAGAATTGGACATCCAGAGTGCATCAAACATGATTTAGAGCTTGTTTATGGATAAATGGTTATTTCTGTATCTTGCAACTTGTTGAAAATTGTCCACCTTGTTCATATTGTTGAAAATTGTCCACCTTGTTCATCGATTAAACAGCACAGCAATTGGACATCCAGAGTGCATCAAACATGATTTGGAGCTTGATTATGTTGCTTATGGAAAAGTGCTTATTTCTGCATTTCAATGTTGCAACTTGCTGAAAACAGTCTACAGTCTTCATAACATTTCGAATAAACATAACAAACATTTTTTTATCCAGAGTGCATCAAACATGATTTAGAGCTTGTTTATGGTAAAGTGCTTATTTCTGCATTTCAATGTTGCAACTTGCTGAAAACTGTCCACAGTGTTCATTTCAACTCGAATAGACAGCACACAAAAATTGGACATCCAGAGTGCATCAAACATGATTTAGAGCTTGTTTATGGTAAAGTGCTTATTTCTGCATTGCAATGTTGCAACTTGCTGAAAACTGTCCATTGTGTTCATTTCATCTCAAATAGACAAAGCACACAAAAATTGGACAACCAGAGTGCATCAAACATGATTTAGAGCTTGTTTATGGTAAAGTGCTTATTTCTGCATTTCAATGTTGCAACTTGCTGAAAACTGTCCACAGTGTTCATTTCAACTCGAATAGACAGCACAGCAAGAATTGGACATCCAGAGTGCATCAAACATGATTTAGAGCTTGTTTATGGATAAATGGTTATTTCTGTATCTTGCAACTTGTTGAAAATTGTCCACCTTGTTCATATTGTCTCGATTAAACAGCACAGCAATTGGACATCCAGAGTGCATCAAACATGATTTGGAGCTTGATTATGTTGCTTATGGAAAAGTGCTTATTTCTGCATTTCAATGTTGCAACTTGCTGAAAACAGTCTACAGTCTTCATAACATTTCGAATAAACATAACAAACATTTTTTTATCCAGAGTGCATCAAACATGATTTAGAGCTTGTTTATGGTAAAGTGCTTATTTCTGCATTTCAATGTTGCAACTTGCTGAAAACTGTCCACAGTGTTCATTTCAACTCGAATAGACAGCACAGCAAGAATTGGACATCCAGAGTGCATCAAACATGATTTAGAGCTTGTTTATGGTAAAGTGCTTATTTCTGCATTTCAATGTTGCAACTTGCTGAAAACTGTCCATTGTGTTCATTTCATCTCAAATAGACAAAGCACACAAAAATTGGACATCCAGAGTGCATCAAACATGATTTAGAGCTTGTTTATGGTAAAGTGCTTATTTCTGCATTTCAATGTTGCAACTTGCTGAAAACTGTCCACAGTGTTCATTTCAACTCGAATAGACAGCACAGCAAGAATTGGACATCCAGAGTGCATCAAACATGATTTAGAGCTTGTTTATGGATAAATGGTTATTTCTGTATCTTGCAACTTGTTGAAAATTGTCCACCTTGTTCATATTGTCTCGATTAAACAGCACAGCAATTGGACATCCAGAGTGCATCAAACATGATTTGGAGCTTGATTATGTTGCTTATGGTAAAGTGCTTATTTCTGCATTTCAATGTTGCAACTTGCTGAAAACAGTCTACAGTCTTCATAACATTTCGAATAAACATAACAAACATTTTTTTATCCAGAGTGCATCAAACATGATTTAGAGCTTGTTTATGGTAAAGTGCTTATTTCTGCATTTCAATGTTGCAACTTGCTGAAAACTGTCCACAGTGTTCATTTCAACTCGAATAGGCAAAGCACACAAAAATTGGACAACCAGAGTGCATCAAACATGATTTAGAGCTTGTTTATGGTAAAGTGCTTATTTCTGCATTTCAATGTTGCAACTTGCTGAAAACTGTCCACAGTGTTCATTTCATCTCGAATAAACAAAGCACACAAAAATTGACATTGCATCAAACATGATTTTGCTTATTTCTGCATTTCAATGTTGCAACTTGCTGAAAACTGTCCACAGTGTTCATTTCATCTCAAATAGACAAAGCACACAAAATTGGACATCCAGAGTGCATCAAACATGATTTAGAGCTTGTTTATGGTAAAGTGCTTATTTCTGCATTTCAATGTTGCAACTTGCTGAAAACTGTCCATGGTGTTCATTTCATCTCAAATAGACAAAGCACACAAAAATTGGACATCCAGAGTGCATCAAACATGATTTAGAGCTTGTTTATGGTAAAGTGCTTATTTCTGCATTTCAATGTTGCAACTTGCTGAAAACTGTCCACAGTGTTCATTTCAACTCGAATAGACAGCACAGCAAGAATTGGACATCCAGAGTGCATCAAACATGATTTAGAGCTTGTTTATGGATAAATGGTTATTTCTGTATCTTGCAACTTGTTGAAAATTGTCCACCTTGTTCATATTGTCTCGATTAAACAGCACAGCAATTGGACATCCAGAGTGCATCAAACATGATTTGGAGCTTGATTATGTTGCTTATGGAAAAGTGCTTATTTCTGCATTTCAATGTTGCAACTTGCTGAAAACAGTCTACAGTCTTCATAACATTTCGAATAAACATAACAAACATTTTTTTATCCAGAGTGCATCAAACATGATTTAGAGCTTGTTTATGGTAAAGTGCTTATTTCTGCATTTCAATGTTGCAACTTGCTGAAAACTGTCCACAGTGTTCATTTCAACTCGAATAGGCAAAGCACACAAAAAATGGACAGCCAGAGTGCATCAAACATGATTTAGAGCTTGATTTGTTTTATGGAAAAGTGCTTATTTCTGCATTTCAATGTTGCAACTTGCTGAAAACTGTCCATGGTGTTCAGTTCATTTCATCTCAAGAATTGGACATCCAGAGTGCATCAAACATGATTTAGAGCTTGTTTATGGAAAAGTGCTTATTTCTGCATTTCAATGTTGCAACTTTCTGAAAACTGTCCGCGGTGTTCATTTCATCTCAAATAGACAGCACACAATTGGACATCCAGAGTGCATCAAACATGATTTAGAGCTTGATTTGTTTATGGAAAAGTGCTTATTTCTGCATTTCAATGTTGCAACTTGCTGAAAACTGTCCAGTGTTCATTTCTCGAATAAACAGCAACAAACATTGACATCCAGAGTGCATCAAACATGATTTAGAGCTTGTTTATGGTAAAGTGCTTATTTCTGCATTTCAATGTTGCAACTTGCTGAAAACTGTCCATGGTGTTCATTTCATCTCAAATAGACAAAGCACACAAAAATTGGACAACCAGAGTGCATCAAACATGATTTAGAGCTTGTTTATGGTAAAGTGCTTATTTCTGCATTTCAATGTTGCAACTTGCTGAAAACTGTCCACAGTGTTCATTTCAACTCGAATAACAGCACAGCAAGAATTGGACATCCAGAGTGCATCAAACATGATTTAGAGCTTGTTTATGGATAAATGGTTATTTCTGCATTTATCTTGCAACTTGTTGAAAATTGTCCACCTTGTTTATTGTCTCGATTAAACAGCACACAAAAATTGGACATCCAGAGTGCATCAAACATGATTTAGAGCTTGATTATGTTGCTTATGGAAAAGTGCTTATTTCTGCATTTCAATGTTGCAACTTGCTGAAAAACAGTGTTCATTTCATCTCAAATAGACAGCACACAAAATTGGACATCCAGAGTGCATCAAACATGATTTAGAGCTTGTTTATGGTAAAGTGCTTATTTCTGCATTTCAATGTTGCAACTTGCTGAAAACTGTCCACAGTGTTCATTTCAACTCGAATAGACAGCACAGCAAAAATTGGACATCCAGAGTGCATCAAACATGATTTAGAGCTTGTTTATGGATAAATGGTTATTTCTGTATCTTGCAACTTGTTGAAAATTGTCCACCTTGTTCATATTGTCTCGATTAAACAGCACAGCAATTGGACATCCAGAGTGCATCAAACATGATTTGGAGCTTGATTATGTTGCTTATGGAAAAGTGCTTATTTCTGCATTTCAATGTTGCAACTTGCTGAAAACAGTCTACAGTCTTCATAACATTTCGAATAAACATAACAAACATTTTTTTATCCAGAGTGCATCAAACATGATTTAGAGCTTGTTTATGGTAAAGTGCTTATTTCTGCATTTCAATGTTGCAACTTGCTGAAAACTGTCCACAGTGTTCATTTCAACTCGAATAGACAGCACAGCAAGAATTGGACATCCAGAGTGCATCAAACATGATTTAGAGCTTGTTTATGGATAAATGGTTATTTCTGTATCTTGCAACTTGTTGAAAATTGTCCACCTTGTTCATATTGTCTCGATTAAACAGCACAGCAATTGGACATCCAGAGTGCATCAAACATGATTTAGAGCTTGATTATGTTGCTTATGGAAAAGTGCTTATTTCTGCATTTCAATGTTGCAACTTGCTGAAAACAGTCTACAGTCTTCATAACATTTCGAATAAACATAACAAACATTTTTTTATCCAGAGTGCATCAAACATGATTTAGAGCTTGTTTATGGAAAAGTGCTTATTTCTGCATTTCAATGTTGCAACTTGCTGAAAACTGTCCGTGGTGTTCATTTCATCTCAAATAGACAAAGCACACAAAAATTGGACATCCAGAGTGCATCAAACATGATTTAGAGCTTGTTTATGGTAAAGTGCTTATTTCTGCATTTCAATGTTGCAACTTGCTGAAAACTGTCCATGGTGTTCATTTCATCTCAAATAGACAAAGCACACAAAAATTGGACATCCAGAGTGCATCAAACATGATTTAGAGCTTGTTTATGGTAAAGTGCTTATTTCTGCATTTCAATGTTGCAACTTGCTGAAAACTGTCCACAGTGTTCATTTCAACTCGAATAGACAGCACAGCAAGAATTGGACATCCAGAGTGCATCAAACATGATTTAGAGCTTGTTTATGGATAAATGGTTATTTCTGTATCTTGCAACTTGTTGAAAATTGTCCACCTTGTTCATATTGTCTCGATTAAACAGCACAGCAATTGGACATCCAGAGTGCATCAAACATGATTTAGAGCTTGATTATGTTTTATGGAAAAGTGCTTATTTCTGCATTTCAATGTTGCAACTTGCTGAAAACTGTCCACAGTGTTCATTTCAACTCGAATATAGACAGCACAGCAAGAATTGGACATCCAGAGTGCATCAAACATGATTTAGAGCTTGTTTATGGTAAAGTGCTTATTTCTGCATTGCAATGTTGCAACTTGCTGAAAACTGTCCACAGTGTTCATTTCATCTTAAATAGACAAAGCACACAAAAATTGGACATCCAGAGTGCATCAAACATGATTTAGAGCTTGTTTATGGATAAATGGTTATTTCTGTATCTTGCAACTTGTTGAAAATTGTCCACCTTGTTCATATTGTCTCGATTAAACAGCACAGCAATTGGACATCCAGAGTGCATCAAACATGATTTGGAGCTTGATTATGTTGCTTATGGAAAAGTGCTTATTTCTGCATTTCAATGTTGCAACTTGCTGAAAACAGTCTACAGTCTTCATAACATTTCGAATAAACATAACAAACATTTTTTTATCCAGAGTGCATCAAACATGATTTAGAGCTTGTTTATGGTAAAGTGCTTATTTCTGCATTTCAATGTTGCAACTTGCTGAAAACTGTCCACAGTGTTCATTTCAACTCGAATAGACAGCACAGCAAGAATTGGACATCCAGAGTGCATCAAACATGATTTAGAGCTTGTTTATGGATAAATGGTTATTTCTGTATCTTGCAACTTGTTGAAAATTGTCCACCTTGTTCATATTGTTGATTAAACTGCACAGCAATTGGACATCCAGAGTGCATCAAACATGATTTAGAGCTTGATTATGTTGCTTATGGAAAAGTGCTTATTTCTGCATTTCAATGTTGCAACTTGCTGAAAACAGTCTACAGTCTTCATAACATTTCGAATAAACATAACAAACATTTTTTTATCCAGAGTGCATCAAACATGATTTAGAGCTTGTTTATGGAAAAGTGCTTATTTCTGCATTTCAATGTTGCAACTTGCTGAAAACTGTCCGCGGTGTTCATTTCATCTCAAATAGACAAAGCACACAAAAATTGGACATCCAGAGTGCATCAAACATGATTTAGAGCTTGTTTATGGTAAAGTGCTTATTTCTGCATTTCAATGTTGCAACTTGCTGAAAACTGTCCACAGTGTTCATTTCATCTCAAATAGACAAAGCACACAAAAATTGGACATCCAGAGTGCATCAAACATGATTTAGAGCTTGTTTATGGTAAAGTGCTTATTTCTGCATTTCAATGTTGCAACTTGCTGAAAACTGTCCACAGTGTTCATTTCAACTCGAATAGACAGCACAGCAAGAATTGGACATCCAGAGTGCATCAAACATGATTTAGAGCTTGTTTATGGATAAATGGTTATTTCTGTATCTTGCAACTTGTTGAAAATTGTCCACCTTGTTCATATTGTCTCGATTAAACAGCACAGCAATTGGACATCCAGAGTGCATCAAAAATGATTTGGAGCTTGATTATGTTGCTTATGGAAAAGTGCTTATTTCTGCATTTCAATGTTGCAACTTGCTGAAAACAGTCTACAGTCTTCATAACATTTCGAATAAACATAACAAACATTTTTTTATCCAGAGTGCATCAAACATGATTTAGAGCTTGTTTATGGTAAAGTGCTTATTTCTGCATTGCAATGTTGCAACTTGCTGAAAACTGTCCACAGTGTTCATTTCAACTCGAATAGGCAAAGCACACAAAAATTGGACAGCCAGAGTGCATCAAACATGATTTAGAGCTTGTTTATGGTAAAGTGCTTATTTCTGCATTTCAATGTTGCAACTTGCTGAAAACAGTCTACAGTGTTCATAACATTTCGAATAAACATAACAAACATTTTTTTATCCAGAGTGCATCAAACATGATTTAGAGCTTGTTTATGGTAAAGTGCTTATTTCTGCATTTCAATGTTGCAACTTGCTGAAAACTGTCCATTGTGTTCATTTCATCTCAAATAGACAAAGCACACAAAAATTGGACAACCAGAGTGCATCAAACATGATTTAGAGCTTGTTTATGGTAAAGTGCTTATTTCTGCATTTCAATGTTGCAACTTGCTGAAAACTGTCCACAGTGTTCATTTCAACTCGAATAGACAGCACAGCAAGAATTGGACATCCAGAGTGCATCAAACATGATTTAGAGCTTGTTTATGGATAAATGGTTATTTCTGTATCTTGCAACTTGTTGAAAATTGTCCACCTTGTTCATATTGTCTCGATTAAACAGCACAGCAATTGGACATCCAGAGTGCATCAAACATGATTTAGAGCTTGATTATGTTTTATGGAAAAGTGCTTATTTCTGCATTTCAATGTTGCAACTTGCTGAAAACTGTCCACAGTGTTCATTTCATCTCAAATAGACAGCACAGCAAGAATTGGACATCCAGAGTGCATCAAACATGATTTAGAGCTTGTTTATGGTAAAGTGCTTATTTCTGCATTTCAATGTTGCAACTTGCTGAAAACTGTCCACAGTGTTCATTTCAACTCGAATAGACAAAGCACACAAAAATTGGACATCCAGAGTGCATCAAACATGATTTAGAGCTTGTTTATGGATAAATGGTTATTTCTGTGTCTTGCAACTTGTTGAAAAATGTCCACCTTGTTCATATTGTCTCGATTAAACAGCACAGCAATTGGACATCCAGAGTGCATCAAACATGATTTGGAGCTTGATTATGTTGCTTATGGAAAAGTGCTTATTTCTGCATTTCAATGTTGCAACTTGCTGAAAACAGTCTACAGTCTTCATAACATTTCGAATAAACATAACAAACATTTTTTTATCCAGAGTGCATCAAACATGATTTAGAGCTTGTTTATGGTAAAGTGCTTATTTCTGCATTTCAATGTTGCAACTTGCTGAAAACTGTCCACAGTGTTCATTTCAACTCGAATAGACAGCACAGCAAGAATTGGACATCCAGAGTGCATCAAACATGATTTAGAGCTTGTTTATGGATAAATGGTTATTTCTGTATCTTGCAACTTGTTGAAAATTGTCCACCTTGTTCATATTGTCTCGATTAAACAGCACAGCAATTGGACATCCAGAGTGCATCAAACATGATTTAGAGCTTGATTATGTTGTTTATGGAAAAGTGCTTATTTCTGCATTTCAATGTTGCAACTTGCTGAAAACAGTCTACAGTCTTCATAACATTTCGAATAAACATAACAAACATTTTTTTATCCAGAGTGCATCAAACATGATTTAGAGCTTGTTTATGGAAAAGTGCTTATTTCTGCATTTCAATGTTGCAACTTGCTGAAAACTGTCCACAGTGTTCATTTCATCTCAAATAGACAAAGCACACAAAAATTGGACAGCCAGAGTGCATCAAACATGATTTAGAGCTTGTTTATGGTAAAGTGCTTATTTCTGCATTTCAATGTTGCAACTTTCTGAAAACTGTCCGTGGTGTTCATTTCATCTCAAATAGACAAAGCACACAAAAATTGGACAGCCAGAGTGCATCAAACATGATTTAGAGCTTGTTTATGGTAAAGTGCTTATTTCTGCATTTCAATGTTGCAACTTGCTGAAAACTGTCCACAGTGTTCATTTCAACTCGAATAGACAGCACAGCAAGAATTGGACATCCAGAGTGCATCAAACATGATTTAGAGCTTGTTTATGGATAAATGGTTATTTCTGTATCTTGCAACTTGTTGAAAATTGTCCACCTTGTTCATATTGTCTCGATTAAACAGCACAGCAATTGGACATCCAGAGTGCATCAAACATGATTTAGAGCTTGATTATGTTGCTTATGGAAAAGTGCTTATTTCTGCATTTCAATGTTGCAACTTGCTGAAAACAGTCTACAGTCTTCATAACATTTCGAATAAACATAACAAACATTTTTTTATCCAGAGTGCATCAAACATGATTTAGAGCTTGTTTATGGTAAAGTGCTTATTTCTGCATTTCAATGTTGCAACTTGCTGAAAACTGTCCACAGTGTTCATTTCAACTCGAATAGACAAAGCACACAAAAATTGGACATCCAGAGTGCATCAAACATGATTTAGAGCTTGTTTATGGTAAAGTGCTTATTTCTGCATTTCAATGTTGCAACTTGCTGAAAACAGTCTACAGTGTTCATTTTTCGAATAAACATAACAAACATTTTTTTATCCAGAGTGCATCAAACATGATTTAGAGCTTGTTTATGGTAAAGTGCTTATTTCTGCATTTCAATGTTGCAACTTGCTGAAAACTGTCCACAGTGTTCATTTCATCTCAAATAGACAAAGCACACAAAAATTGGACAACCAGAGTGCATCAAACATGATTTAGAGCTTGTTTATGGTAAAGTGCTTATTTCTGCATTTCAATGTTGCAACTTGCTGAAAACAGTCTACAGTGTTCATAACATTTCGAATAAACATAACAAACGTTTTATAATCCAGAGTGCATCAAACATGATTTAGAGCTTGATTATGTTGTTTATGGAAAAGTGCTTATTTCTGCATTTCAATGTTGCAACTTTCTGAAAACTGTCCGCGGTGTTCATTTCATCTCAAATAGACAAAGCACACAAAAATTGGACATCCAGAGTGCATCAAACATGATTTAGAGCTTGTTTATGGTAAAGTGCTTATTTCTGCATTTCAATGTTGCAACTTGCTGAAAACTGTCCATGGTGTTCATTTCATCTCAAATAGACAAAGCACACAAAAATTGGACATCCAGAGTGCATCAAACATGATTTAGAGCTTGTTTATGGTAAAGTGCTTATTTCTGCATTTCAATGTTGCAACTTGCTGAAAACTGTCCACAGTGTTCATTTCAACTCGAATAGACAGCACAGCAAGAATTGGACATCCAGAGTGCATCAAACATGATTTAGAGCTTGTTTATGGATAAATGGTTATTTCTGTATCTTGCAACTTGTTGAAAATTGTCCACCTTGTTCATATTGTCTCGATTAAACAGCACAGCAATTGGACATCCAGAGTGCATCAAACATGATTTGGAGCTTGATTATGTTGCTTATGGAAAAGTGCTTATTTCTGCATTTCAATGTTGCAACTTGCTGAAAACAGTCTACAGTCTTCATAACATTTCGAATAAACATAACAAACATTTTTTTATCCAGAGTGCATCAAACATGATTTAGAGCTTGTTTATGGTAAAGTGCTTATTTCTGCATTTCAATGTTGCAACTTGCTGAAAACTGTCCACAGTGTTCATTTCAACTCGAATAGACAAAGCACACAAAAATTGGACAGCCAGAGTGCATCAAACATGATTTAGAGCTTGTTTATGGAAAAGTGCTTATTTCTGCATTTCAATGTTGCAACTTGCTGAAAACAGTCTACAGTCTTCATAACATTTCGAATAAACATAACAAACATTTTTTTATCCAGAGTGCATCAAACATGATTTAGAGCTTGTTTATGGTAAAGTGCTTATTTCTGCATTTCAATGTTGCAACTTGCTGAAAACTGTCCACAGTGTTCATTTCATCTCGAATAGACAGCACAGCAAGAATTGGACATCCAGAGTGCATCAAACATGATTTAGAGCTTGTTTATGGTAAAGTGCTTATTTCTGCATTGCAATGTTGCAACTTGCTGAAAACTGTCCATTGTGTTCATTTCATCTCAAATAGACAAAGCACACAAAAATTGGACATCCAGAGTGCATCAAACATGATTTAGAGCTTGTTTATGGTAAAGTGCTTATTTCTGCATTTCAATGTTGCAACTTGCTGAAAACTGTCCACAGTGTTCATTTCAACTCGAATAGACAGCACAGCAAGAATTGGACATCCAGAGTGCATCAAACATGATTTAGAGCTTGTTTATGGATAAATGGTTATTTCTGTATCTTGCAACTTGTTGAAAATTGTCCACCTTGTTCATATTGTCTCGATTAAACAGCACAGCAATTGGACATCCAGAGTGCATCAAACATGATTTGGAGCTTGATTATGTTGCTTATGGAAAAGTGCTTATTTCTGCATTTCAATGTTGCAACTTGCTGAAAACAGTCTACAGTCTTCATAACATTTCGAATAAACATAACAAACATTTTTTTATCCAGAGTGCATCAAACATGATTTAGAGCTTGTTTATGGTAAAGTGCTTATTTCTGCATTTCAATGTTGCAACTTGCTGAAAACTGTCCACAGTGTTCATTTCAACTCGAATAGCAAAGCACACAAAAATTGGACATCCAGAGTGCATCAAACATGATTTAGAGCTTGTTTATGTTGCTTATGGAAAAGTGCTTATTTCTGCATTTCAATGTTGCAACTTGCTGAAAAAGTCTACAGTGTTCATAACATTTCGAATAAACATAACAAACATTTTTTTATCCAGAGTGCATCAAACATGATTTAGAGCTTGTTTATGGTAAAGTGCTTATTTCTGCATTTCAATGTTGCAACTTGCTGAAAACTGTCCACAGTGTTCATTTCAACTCGAATAGCAAAGCACACAAAAATTGGACATCCAGAGTGCATCAAACATGATTTAGAGCTTGATTTATGTTGCTTATGGAAAAGTGCTTATTTCTGCATTTCAATGTTGCAACTTGCTGAAAACAGTCTACAGTGTTCATAATGTTTGAATAAACATAACAATTTTTTTTTATCCAGAGTGCATCAAACATGATTTAGAGCTTGTTTATGGTAAAGTGCTTATTTCTGCATTTCAATGTTGCAACTTGCTGAAAACTGTCCACAGTGTTCATTTCATCTCGAATAGACAAAGCACACAAAATTGGACATCCAGAGTGCATCAAACATGATTTAGAGCTTGTTTATGGTAAAGTGCTTATTTCTGCATTTCAATGTTGCAACTTGCTGAAAACTGTCCACAGTCTTCATTTCAACATTTCGAATAAACATAACAAACATTTTTTATCCAGAGTGCATCAAACATGATTTAGAGCTTGTTTATGGTAAAGTGCTTATTTCTGCATTTCAATGTTGCAACTTGCTGAAAACTGTCCGTGGTGTTCATTTCATCTCAAATAGACAAAGCAAACAAAAATTGGACATCCAGAGTGCATCAAACATGATTTAGAGCTTGTTTATGGTAAAGTGCTTATTTCTGCATTTCAATGTTGCAACTTGCTGAAAACAGTCTACAGTGTTCATAATGTTTCGAATAAACATAACAAACAATTGGACATCCAGAGTGCATCAAACATGATTTAGAGCTTGATTTGTTTATGGAAAAGTGCTTATTTCTGCATTTCAATGTTGCAACTTGCTGAAAACTGTCCACAGTGTTCATTTCATCTCAAATAGACAAAGCACACAAAAATTGGACATCCAGAGTGCATCAAACATGATTTAGAGCTTGTTTATGGTAAAGTGCTTATTTCTGCATTTCAATGTTGCAACTTGCTGAAAACTGTCCATGGTGTTCATTTCATCTCAAATAGACAAAGCACACAAAAATTGGACAACCAGAGTGCATCAAACATGATTTAGAGCTTGTTTATGGTAAAGTGCTTATTTCTGCATTTCAATGTTGCAACTTGCTGAAAACTGTCCACAGTGTTCATTTCAACTCGAATAGACAGCACAGCAAGAATTGGACATCCAGAGTGCATCAAACATGATTTAGAGCTTGTTTATGGATAAATGGTTATTTCTGTATCTTGCAACTTGTTGAAAATTGTCCACCTTGTTCATATTGTCTCGATTAAACAGCACAGCAATTGGACATCCAGAGTGCATCAAACATGATTTGGAGCTTGATTATGTTGCTTATGGAAAAGTGCTTATTTCTGCATTTCAATGTTGCAACTTGCTGAAAACAGTCTACAGTCTTCATAACATTTCGAATAAACATAACAAACATTTTTTTATCCAGAGTGCATCAAACATGATTTAGAGCTTGTTTATGGTAAAGTGCTTATTTCTGCATTTCAATGTTGCAACTTGCTGAAAACTGTCCACAGTGTTCATTTCAACTCGAATAGGCAAAGCACACAAAAATTGGACATCCAGAGTGCATCAAACATGATTTAGAGCTTGTTTATGGTAAAGTGCTTATTTCTGCATTTCAATGTTGCAACTTGCTGAAAACAGTCTACAGTCTTCATAACATTTCGAATAAACATAACAAAATTTTTTTATCCAGAGTGCATCAAACATGATTTAGAGCTTGTTTATGGTAAAGTGCTTATTTCTGCATTTCAATGTTGCAACTTGCTGAAAACTGTCCACAGTGTTCATTTCAACTCGAATAGACAGCACAGCAAGAATTGGACATCCAGAGTGCATCAAACATGATTTAGAGCTTGTTTATGGTAAAGTGCTTATTTCTGCATTTCAATGTTGCAACTTGCTGAAAACTGTCCATTGTGTTCATTTCATCTCAAATAGACAAAGCACACAAAAATTGGACATCCAGAGTGCATCAAACATGATTTAGAGCTTGTTTATGGTAAAGTGCTTATTTCTGCATTTCAATGTTGCAACTTGCTGAAAACTGTCCACAGTGTTCATTTCAACTCGAATAGACAAAGCACACAAAAATTGGACATCCAGAGTGATGTTGTTTATGGAAAAGTGCTTATTTCTGCATTTCAATGTTGCAACTTGCTGAAAACTGTCCATGGTGTTCAGTTCATTTCATCTCGAATAGACAGCAAGAATTGGACATCCAGAGTGCATCAAACATGATTTAGAGCTTGTTTATGGAAAAGTGCTTATTTCTGCATTTCAATGTTGCAACTTTCTGAAAACTGTCCGCGGTGTTCATTTCATCTCAAATAGACAAAGCACACAAAAATTGGACAACCAGAGTGCATCAAACATGATTTAGAGCTTGTTTATGGTAAAGTGCTTATTTCTGCATTTCAATGTTGCAACTTGCTGAAAACTGTCCATGGTGTTCATTTCATCTCAAATAGACAAAGCACACAAAAATTGGACAACCAGAGTGCATCAAACATGATTTAGAGCTTGTTTATGGTAAAGTGCTTATTTCTGCATTTCAATGTTGCAACTTGCTGAAAACTGTCCACAGTGTTCATTTCAACTCGAATAGACAGCACAGCAAGAATTGGACATCCAGAGTGCATCAAACATGATTTAGAGCTTGTTTATGGTAAAGTGCTTATTTCTGCATTTCAATGTTGCAACTTGCTGAAAACTGTCCACAGTGTTCATTTCATCTCGAAATAGACAGCACAGCAAATTGGACATCCAGAGTGCATCAAACATGATTTAGAGCTTGTTTATGGATAAATGGTTATTTCTGTATCTTGCAACTTGTTGAAAATTGTCCACCTTGTTCATATTGTCTCGATTAAACAGCACAGCAATTGGACATCCAGAGTGCATCAAACATGATTTGGAGCTTGATTATGTTGCTTATGGAAAAGTGCTTATTTCTGCATTTCAATGTTGCAACTTGCTGAAAACAGTCTACAGTCTTCATAACATTTCGAATAAACATAACAAACATTTTTTTATCCAGAGTGCATCAAACATGATTTAGAGCTTGTTTATGGTAAAGTGCTTATTTCTGCATTTCAATGTTGCAACTTGCTGAAAACTGTCCACAGTGTTCATTTCAACTCGAATAGACAGCACAGCAAGAATTGGACATCCAGAGTGCATCAAACATGATTTAGAGCTTGTTTATGGATAAATTGTTATTTCTGTATCTTGCAACTTGTTGAAAATTGTCCACCTTGTTCATATTGTCTCGATTAAACAGCACAGCAATTGGACATCCAGAGTGCATCAAACATGAAGAGCTTGATTATGTTGCTTATGGAAAAGTGCTTATTTCTGCATTTCAATGTTGCAACTTGCTGAAAACAGTCTACAGTCTTCATAACATTTCGAATAAACATAACAAACATTTTTTTATCCAGAGTGCATCAAACATGATTTAGAGCTTGTTTATGGAAAAGTGCTTATTTCTGCATTTCAATGTTGCAACTTGCTGAAAACTGTCCACAGTGTTCATTTCATCTCAAATAGACAAAGCACACAAAAATTGGACATCCAGAGTGCATCAAACATGATTTAGAGCTTGTTTATGGTAAAGTGCTTATTTCTGCATTTCAATGTTGCAACTTGCTGAAAACTGTCCATGGTGTTCATTTCATCTCAAATAGACAAAGCACACAAAAATTGGACATCCAGAGTGCATCAAACATGATTTAGAGCTTGTTTATGGTAAAGTGCTTATTTCTGCATTTCAATGTTGCAACTTGCTGAAAACTGTCCACAGTGTTCATTTCAACTCGAATAGACAGCACAGCAAGAATTGGACATCCAGAGTGCATCAAACATGATTTAGAGCTTGTTTATGGATAAATGGTTATTTCTGTATCTTGCAACTTGTTGAAAATTGTCCACCTTGTTCATATTGTCTCGATTAAACAGCACAGCAATTGGACATCCAGAGTGCATCAAACATGATTTGGAGCTTGATTATGTTGCTTATGGAAAAGTGCTTATTTCTGCATTTCAATGTTGCAACTTGCTGAAAACAGTCTACAGTCTTCATAACATTTCGAATAAACATAACAAACATTTTTTTATCCAGAGTGCATCAAACATGATTTAGAGCTTGTTTATGGTAAAGTGCTTATTTCTGCATTTCAATGTTGCAACTTGCTGAAAACTGTCCACAGTGTTCATTTCAACTCGAATAGGCAAAGCACACAAAAATTGGACAGCCAGAGTGCATCAAACATGATTTAGAGCTTGATTATGTTGCTTATGGAAAAGTGCTTATTTCTGCATTTCAATGTTGCAACTTGCTGAAAACAGTCTACAGTCTTCATAACATTTCGAATAAACATAACAAACATTTTTTTATCCAGAGTGCATCAAACATGATTTAGAGCTTGATTATGTTTATATGTTGTGCTTATTTCTGCATTTCAATGTTGCAACTGAAAACTGTCCATGGTGTTCATTTCATCTCAAATAGGCAAAGCACAGCAAGAATTGGACATCCAGAGTGCATCAAACATGATTTAGAGCTTGTTTATGGTAAAGTGCTTATTTCTGCATTTCAATGTTGCAACTTGCTGAAAACAGTCTACAGTCTTCATAACATTTCGAATAAACATAACAAATGTTTTATCATCCAGAGTGCATCAAACATGATTTAGAGCTTGATTATGTTGTTTATGGAAAAGTGCTTATTTCTGCATTTCAATGTTGCAACTTGCTGAAAACTGTCCATGGTGTTCATTTCATCTCAAATAGACAAAGCACACAAAAATTGGACATCCAGAGTGCATCAAACATGATTTAGAGCTTGTTTATGGTAAAGTGCTTATTTCTGCATTTCAATGTTGCAACTTGCTGAAAACTGTCCATGGTGTTCATTTCATCTCAAATAGACAAAGCACCAAAAATTGGACACCAGAGTGCATCAAACATGATTTAGAGCTTGTTTATGGTAAAGTGCTTATTTCTGCATTTCAATGTTGCAACTTGCTGAAAACTGTCCACAGTGTTCATTTCAACTCGAATAGACAGCACAGCAAGAATTGGACATCCAGAGTGCATCAAACATGATTTAGAGCTTGTTTATGGATAAATGGTTATTTCTGTATCTTGCAACTTGTTGAAAATTGTCCACCTTGTTCATATTGTCTCGATTAAACAGCACAGCAATTGGACATCCAGAGTGCATCAAACATGATTTGGAGCTTGATTATGTTGCTTATGGAAAAGTGCTTATTTCTGCATTTCAATGTTGCAACTTGCTGAAAACAGTCTACAGTCTTCATAACATTTCGAATAAACATAACAAACATTTTTTTATCCAGAGTGCATCAAACATGATTTAGAGCTTGTTTATGGTAAAGTGCTTATTTCTGCATTTCAATGTTGCAACTTGCTGAAAAACTGTCCACAGTGTTCATTTCAACTCGAATAGCAAAGCACACAAAAATTGGACATCCAGAGTGCATCAAACATGATTTAGAGCTTGATTATGTTGCTTATGGAAAAGTGCTTATTTCTGCATTTCAATGTTGCAACTTGCTGAAAACAACAGTCTTCATAACATTTCGAATAAACATAACAAACATTTTTTATCCAGAGTGCATCAAACATGATTTAGAGCTTGTTTATGGTAAAGTGCTTATTTCTGCATTTCAATGTTGCAACTTGCTGAAAACTGTCATCAGTGTTCATTTCATCTCAAATAGACAAAGCACACAAAAATTGGACATCCAGAGTGCATCAAACATGATTTAGAGCTTGTTTATGGTAAAGTGCTTATTTCTGCATTTCAATGTTGCAACTTGCTGAAAACTGTCCATGGTGTTCATTTCATCTCAAATAGACAAAGCACACAAAAATTGGACATCCAGAGTGCATCAAACATGAGATTTAGCTTGTTTATGGTAAAGTGCTTATTTCTGCATTTCAATGTTGCAACTTGCTGAAAACTGTCCACAGTGTTCATTTCATCTCAAATAGACAAAGCACAGCAAGAATTGGACATCCAGAGTGCATCAAACATGATTTAGAGCTTGTTTATGGTAAAGTGCTTATTTCTGCATTTCAATGTTGCAACTTGCTGAAAACTGTCCACAGTGTTCATTTCAACTCGAATAGACAGCACAGCAAGAATTGGACATCCAGAGTGCATCAAACATGATTTAGAGCTTGTTTATGGATAAATGGTTATTTCTGTATCTTGCAACTTGTTGAAAATTGTCCACCTTGTTCATATTGTCTCGATTAAACAGCACAGCAATTGGACATCCAGAGTGCATCAAACATGATTTTGGAGCTTGATTATGTTGCTTATGGAAAAGTGCTTATTTCTGCATTTCAATGTTGCAACTTGCTGAAAACAGTCTACAGTCTTCATAACATTTCGAATAACATAACAAACATTTTTTTATCCAGAGTGCATCAAACATGATTTAGAGCTTGTTTATGGTAAAGTGCTTATTTCTGCATTTCAATGTTGCAACTTGCTGAAAACTGTCCACAGTGTTCATTTCAACTCGAATAGACAGCACAGCAAGAATTGGACATCCAGAGTGCATCAAACATGATTTAGAGCTTGTTTATGGATAAATGGTTATTTCTGTATCTTGCAACTTGTTGAAAATTGTCCACCTTGTTCATAATGTTTCGAATAAACATAACAAACATTTTTTTATCCAGAGTGCATCAAACATGATTTAGAGCTTGATTATGTTGTTTATGGAAAAGTGCTTATTTCTGCATTTCAATGTTGCAACTTGCTGAAAACAGTCTACAGTCTTCATAACATTTCGAATAAACATAACAAACATTTTTTTATCCAGAGTGCATCAAACATGATTTAGAGCTTGTTTATGGAAAAGTGCTTATTTCTGCATTTCAATGTTGCAACTTGCTGAAAACTGTCCATAGTGTTCATTTCATCTCAAATAGACAAAGCACACAAAAATTGGACATCCAGAGTGCATCAAACATGATTTAGAGCTTGTTTATGGTAAAGTGCTTATTTCTGCATTTCAATGTTGCAACTTGCTGAAAACTGTCCATGGTGTTCATTTCATCTCAAATAGACAAAGCACACAAAAATTGGACATCCAGAGTGCATCAAACATGATTTAGAGCTTGTTTATGGTAAAGTGCTTATTTCTGCATTTCAATGTTGCAACTTGCTGAAAACTGTCCACAGTGTTCATTTCAACTCGAATAGACAGCACAGCAAGAATTGGACATCCAGAGTGCATCAAACATGATTTAGAGCTTGTTTATGGATAAATGGTTATTTCTGTATCTTGCAACTTGTTGAAAATTGTCCACCTTGTTCATATTGTCTCGATTAAACAGCACAGCAATTGGACATCCAGAGTGCATCAAACATGATTTGGAGCTTGATTATGTTGCTTATGGAAAAGTGCTTATTTCTGCATTTCAATGTTGCAACTTGCTGAAAACAGTCTACAGTCTTCATAACATTTCGAATAAACATAACAAACATTTTTTTATCCAGAGTGCATCAAACATGATTTAGAGCTTGTTTATGGTAAAGTGCTTATTTCTGCATTTCAATGTTGCAACTTGCTGAAAACTGTCCACAGTGTTCATTTCATCTCGAATAGACAAAGCACACAAAAATTGGACATCCAGAGTGCATCAAACATGATTTAGAGCTTGATTATGTTGCTTATGGAAAAGTGCTTATTTCTGCATTTCAATGTTGCAACTTGCTGAAAACTGTCTATAGTGTTCATAACATTTCGAATACACATAACAAACATTTTTTTATCCAGAGTGCATCAAACATGATTTAGAGCTTGATTATGGTAAAGTGCTTATTTCTGCATTTCAATGTTGCAACTTGCTGAAAACTGTCCACAGTGTTCATTTCATCTCAAATAGACAAAGCACACAAAAATTGGACATCCAGAGTGCATCAAACATGATTTAGAGCTTGTTTATGGTAAAGTGCTTATTTCTGCATTTCAATGTTGCAACTTGCTGAAAACAGTCTACAGTGTTCATTTCATTTCGAATAAACATAACAAAAATTGGACATCCAGAGTGCATCAAACATGATTTAGAGCTTGATTATGTTGTTTATGGAAAAGTGCTTATTTCTGCATTTCAATGTTGCAACTTGCTGAAAACTGTCCACAGTGTTCATTTCATCTCAAATAGACAAAGCACACAAAAATTGGACAACCAGAGTGCATCAAACATGATTTAGAGCTTGTTTATGGTAAAGTGCTTATTTCTGCATTTCAATGTTGCAACTTGCTGAAAACTGTCCTGGTGTTCATTTCATTCAAATAGACAAAGCACACAAAAATTGGACAGCCAGAGTGCATCAAACATGATTTAGAGCTTGTTTATGGTAAAGTGCTTATTTCTGCATTTCAATGTTGCAACTTGCTGAAAACTGTCCACAGTGTTCATTTCAACTCGAATAGACAGCACAGCAAGAATTGGACATCCAGAGTGCATCAAACATGATTTAGAGCTTGTTTATGGATAAATGGTTATTTCTGTATCTTGCAACTTGTTGAAAATTGTCCACCTTGTTCATATTGTCTCGATTAAACAGCACAGCAATTGGACATCCAGAGTGCATCAAACATGATTTAGAGCTTGATTATGTTGCTTATGGAAAAGTGCTTATTTCTGCATTTCAATGTTGCAACTTGCTGAAAACAGTCTACAGTCTTCATAACATTTCGAATAAACATAACAAACATTTTTTTATCCAGAGTGCATCAAACATGATTTAGAGCTTGTTTATGGTAAAGTGCTTATTTCTGCATTTCAATGTTGCAACTTGCTGAAAACTGTCCACAGTGTTCATTTCAACTCGAATAGACAAAGCACACAAAAATTGGACAGCCAGAGTGCATCAAACATGATTTAGAGCTTGATTATGTTTTATGGAAAAGTGCTTATTTCTGCATTTCAATGTTGCAACTTGCTGAAAACAGTCTACAGTGTTCATAACATTTCGAATAAACATAACAAAATTGGACATCCAGAGTGCATCAAACATGATTTAGAGCTTGTTTATGGTAAAGTGCTTATTTCTGCATTTCAATGTTGCAACTTGCTGAAAACTGTCACAGTGTTCATTTTCTCAAATAGACAAAGCACACAAAAATTGGACATCCAGAGTGCATCAAACATGATTTAGAGCTTGTTTATGGTAAAGTGCTTATTTCTGCATTTCAATGTTGCAACTTGCTGAAAACTGTCTACAGTGTTCATAACATTTCGAATAAACATAACAAACATTTTTTTATCCAGAGTGCATCAAACATGATTTAGAGCTTGATTATGTTGTTTATGGAAAAGTGCTTATTTCTGCATTTCAATGTTGCAACTTGCTGAAAACTGTCCACAGTGTTCATTTCATCTCAAATAGACAAAGCACACAAAAATTGGACATCCAGAGTGCATCAAACATGATTTAGAGCTTGTTTATGGTAAAGTGCTTATTTCTGCATTTCAATGTTGCAACTTGCTGAAAACTGTCCATGGTGTTCATTTCATCTCAAATAGACAAAGCACACAAAAATTGGACATCCAGAGTGCATCAAACATGATTTAGAGCTTGTTTATGGTAAAGTGCTTATTTCTGCATTTCAATGTTGCAACTTGCTGAAAACTGTCCACAGTGTTCATTTCAACTCGAATAGACAGCACAGCAAGAATTGGACATCCAGAGTGCATCAAACATGATTTAGAGCTTGTTTATGGATAAATGGTTATTTCTGTATCTTGCAACTTGTTGAAAATTGTCCACCTTGTTCATATTGTCTCGATTAAACAGCACAGCAATTGGACATCCAGAGTGCATCAAACATGATTTGGAGCTTGATTATGTTGCTTATGGAAGTGCTTATTTCTGCATTTCAATGTTGCAACTTGCTGAAAACAGTCTACAGTCTTCATAACATTTCGAATAAACATAACAAACATTTTTTTATCCAGAGTGCATCAAACATGATTTAGAGCTTGTTTATGGTAAAGTGCTTATTTCTGCATTTCAATGTTGCAACTTGCTGAAAACTGTCCGTGGTGTTCATTTCATCTCAAATAGACAAAGCACACAAAAATTGGACAACCAGAGTGCATCAAACATGATTTAGAGCTTGATTATGTTGCTTATGGAAAAGTGCTTATTTCTGCATTTCAATGTTGCAACTTGCTGAAAACTGTCCACAGTGTTCATTTCAACTCGAATAGACATAAACATTTTTTTATCCAGAGTGCATCAAACATGATTTAAGAGCTTGTTTATGGTAAAGTGCTTATTTCTGCATTTCAATGTTGCAACTTGCTGAAAACTGTCCACAGTGTTCATTTCAACTCGAATAGACAGCACAGCAAATTGGACATCCAGAGTGCATCAAACATGATTTAGAGCTTGTTTATGGTAAAGTGCTTATTTCTGCATTGCAATGTTGCAACTTGCTGAAAACTGTCCATTGTGTTCATTTCATCTCAAATAGACAAAGCACACAAAAATTGGACATCCAGAGTGCATCAAACATGATTTAGAGCTTGTTTATGGTAAAGTGCTTATTTCTGCATTTCAATGTTGCAACTTGCTGAAAACTGTCCACAGTGTTCATTTCAACTCGAATAGACAGCACAGCAAGAATTGGACATCCAGAGTGCATCAAACATGATTTAGAGCTTGTTTATGGATAAATGGTTATTTCTGTATCTTGCAACTTGTTGAAAATTGTCCACCTTGTTCATATTGTCTCGATTAAACAGCACAGCAATTGGACATCCAGAGTGCATCAAACATGATTTAGAGCTTGATTATGTTGCTTATGGAAAAGTGCTTATTTCTGCATTTCAATGTTGCAACTTGCTGAAAAGTCTATAGTGTTCATAACATTTCGAATAAACATAACAAACATTTTTTTATCCAGAGTGCATCAAACATGATTTAGAGCTTGTTTATGGTAAAGTGCTTATTTCTGCATTTCAATGTTGCAACTTGCTGAAAACTGTCCACAGTGTTCATTTCAACTCGAATAGCAAAGCACACAAAAATTGGACATCCAGAGTGCATCAAACATGATTTAGAGCTTGTTTATGGAAAAGTGCTTATTTCTGCATTTCAATGTTGCAACTTGCTGAAAACAGTCTACAGTCTTCATAACATTTCGAATAAACATAACAAACATTTTTTTATCCAGAGTGCATCAAACATGATTTAGAGCTTGTTTATGGTAAAGTGCTTATTTCTGCATTTCAATGTTGCAACTTGCTGAAAACTGTCCACAGTGTTCATTTCAACTCGAATAGCAAAGCACAGCAAAAATTGGACATCCAGAGTGCATCAAACATGATTTAGAGCTTTTTTATGGAAAAGTGCTTATTTCTGCATTTCAATGTTGCAACTTGCTGAAAAAGTGCTTTATTTCTAACAAACATCCAGAGTGCATCAAACATGATTTGCTTGTTTATGGTAAAGTGCTTATTTCTGCATTTCAATGTTGCAACTTGTGAAAACTGTCCAGTGTTCATTTCATCTCGAATAACAAAGCACACAAAAATTGGACATCCAGAGTGCATCAAACATGATTTAGAGCTTGTTTATGGTAAAGTGCTTATTTCTGCATTTCAATGTTGCAACTTGCTGAAAAAGTCTCCAGTGTTCATTTGAATAAACATAACAAACATTTTTTGGACATCCAGAGTGCATCAAACATGATTTAGAGCTTGTTTATGGTAAAGTGCTTATTTCTGCATTTCAATGTTGCAACTTGCTGAAAACTGTCCACAGTGTTCATTTCATCTCAAATAGACAACAAAATTGGACATCCAGAGTGCATCAAACATGATTTAGAGCTTGTTTATGGTAAAGTGCTTATTTCTGCATTTCAATGTTGCAACTTGCTGAAAACAGTCACAGTGTTCATAACATTTCGAATAAACATAACAAACATTTTTTATCCAGAGTGCATCAAACATGATTTAGAGCTTGATTATGTTGTTTATGGAAAAGTGCTTATTTCTGCATTTCAATGTTGCAACTTGCTGAAAACTGTCCGCGGTGTTCATTTCATCTCAAATAGACAAAGCACACAAAAATTGGACATCCAGAGTGCATCAAACATGATTTAGAGCTTGTTTATGGTAAAGTGCTTATTTCTGCATTTCAATGTTGCAACTTGCTGAAAACTGTCCATGGTGTTCATTTCATCTCAAATAGACAAAGCACACAAAAATTGGACATCCAGAGTGCATCAAACATGATTTAGAGCTTGTTTATGGTAAAGTGCTTATTTCTGCATTTCAATGTTGCAACTTGCTGAAAACTGTCCACAGTGTTCATTTCAACTCGAATAGACAGCACAGCAAGAATTGGACATCCAGAGTGCATCAAACATGATTTAGAGCTTGTTTATGGATAAATGGTTATTTCTGTATCTTGCAACTTGTTGAAAATTGTCCACCTTGTTCATATTGTCTCGATTAAACAGCACAGCAATTGGACATCCAGAGTGCATCAAACATGATTTGGAGCTTGATTATGTTGCTTATGGAAAAGTGCTTATTTCTGCATTTCAATGTTGCAACTTGCTGAAAACAGTCTACAGTCTTCATAACATTTCGAATAAACATAACAAACATTTTTTTATCCAGAGTGCATCAAACATGATTTAGAGCTTGTTTATGGTAAAGTGCTTATTTCTGCATTTCAATGTTGCAACTTGCTGAAAACTGTCCACAGTGTTCATTTCAACTCGAATAGGCAAAGCACACAAAAATTGGACAGCCAGAGTGCATCAAACATGTTAGAGCTTGATTATGTTGCTTATGGAAAAGTGCTTATTTCTGCATTTCAATGTTGCAACTTGCTGAAAACAGTCTACAGTCTTCATAACATTTCGAATAAACATAACAAACATTTTTTTATCCAGAGTGCATCAAACATGATTTAGAGCTTGTTTATGGTAAAGTGCTTATTTCTGCATTTCAATGTTGCAACTTGCTGAAAACTGTCCACAGTGTTCATTTCAACTCGAATAGACAGCACAGCAAAAATTGGACATCCAGAGTGCATCAAACATGATTTAGAGCTTGTTTATGGTAAAGTGCTTATTTCTGCATTTCAATGTTGCAACTTGCTGAAAACTGTCCATTGTGTTCATTTCATCTCAAATAGACAAAGCACACAAAAATTGGACAGCCAGAGTGCATCAAACATGATTTAGAGCTTGTTTATGGTAAAGTGCTTATTTCTGCATTTCAATGTTGCAACTTGCTGAAAACTGTCCACAGTGTTCATTTCTCGATTCCACAGTGTTCATTTCACTCGAATAGACAGCACAGCAAGAATTGGACATCCAGAGTGCATCAAACATGATTTAGAGCTTGATTATGTTGCTTATGGAAAAGTGCTTATTTCTGCATTTCAATGTTGCAACTTGCTGAAAACTGTCCGTAGTGTTCATTTCATCTCAAATAGACAACACAAAAATTGGACATCCAGAGTGCATCAAACATGATTTAGAGCTTGTTTATGGTAAAGTGCTTATTTCTGCATTTCAATGTTGCAACTTGCTGAAAACTGTCCAGTGTTCATTTCATAACAAAGCACACAAAAATTGGACAGCCAGAGTGCATCAAACATGATTTAGAGCTTGTTTATGGTAAAGTGCTTATTTCTGCATTGCAATGTTGCAACTTGCTGAAAACTGTCCACAGTGTTCATTTCATCTTAAATAGACAAAGCACACAAAAATTGGACATCCAGAGTGCATCAAACATGATTTAGAGCTTGTTTATGGTAAAGTGCTTATTTCTGCATTTCAATGTTGCAACTTGCTGAAAACTGTCCATGGTGTTCATTTCAACTCGAAATAGACAGCACAGCAAGAATTGGACATCCAGAGTGCATCAAACATGATTTAGAGCTTGTTTATGGTAAAGTGCTTATTTCTGCATTTCAATGTTGCAACTTGCTGAAAACTGTCCACAGTGTTCATTTCAACTCGAATAGACAAGCACAGCAAGAATTGGACATCCAGAGTGCATCAAACATGATTTAGAGCTTGTTTATGGATAAATGGTTATTTCTGTATCTTGCAACTTGTTGAAAATTGTCCACCTTGTTCATATTGTCTCGATTAAACAGCACAGCAATTGGACATCCAGAGTGCATCAAACATGATTTAGAGCTTGATTATGTTGCTTATGGAAAAGTGCTTATTTCTGCATTTCAATGTTGCAACTTGCTGAAAACAGTCTACAGTCTTCATAACATTTCGAATAAACATAACAAACATTTTTTTATCCAGAGTGCATCAAACATGATTTAGAGCTTGTTTATGGTAAAGTGCTTATTTCTGCATTTCAATGTTGCAACTTGCTGAAAACTGTCCACAGTGTTCATTTCAACTCGAATAGACAGCACAGCAAGAATTGGACATCCAGAGTGCATCAAACATGATTTAGAGCTTGTTTATGGATAAATGGTTATTTCTGTATCTTGCAACTTGTTGAAAATTGTCCACCTTGTTCATATTGTCTCGATTAAACAGCACAGCAATTGGACATCCAGAGTGCATCAAACATGATTTAGAGCTTGATTATGTTGTTTATGGAAAAGTGCTTATTTCTGCATTTCAATGTTGCAACTTGCTGAAAACAGTCTACAGTCTTCATAACATTTCGAATAAACATAACAAACATTTTTTTATCCAGAGTGCATCAAACATGATTTAGAGCTTGTTTATGGAAAAGTGCTTATTTCTGCATTTCAATGTTGCAACTTGCTGAAAACTGTCCACAGTGTTCATTTCATCTCAAATAGACAAAGCACACAAAAATTGGACATCCAGAGTGCATCAAACATGATTTAGAGCTTGTTTATGGTAAAGTGCTTATTTCTGCATTTCAATGTTGCAACTTGCTGAAAACTGTCCATGGTGTTCATTTCATCTCAAATAGACAAAGCACACAAAAATTGGACATCCAGAGTGCATCAAACATGATTTAGAGCTTGTTTATGGTAAAGTGCTTATTTCTGCATTTCAATGTTGCAACTTGCTGAAAACTGTCCACAGTGTTCATTTCAACTCGAATAGACAGCACAGCAAGAATTGGACATCCAGAGTGCATCAAACATGATTTAGAGCTTGTTTATGGATAAATGGTTATTTCTGTATCTTGCAACTTGTTGAAAATTGTCCACCTTGTTCATATTGTCTCGATTAAACAGCACAGCAATTGGACATCCAGAGTGCATCAAACATGATTTAGAGCTTGATTATGTTGCTTATGGAAAAGTGCTTATTTCTGCATTTCAATGTTGCAACTTGCTGAAAACAGTCTACAGTCTTCATAACATTTCGAATAAACATAACAAACATTTTTTTATCCAGAGTGCATCAAACATGATTTAGAGCTTGTTTATGGTAAAGTGCTTATTTCTGCATTTCAATGTTGCAACTTGCTGAAAAACTGTCCACAGTGTTCATTTCAGTGCATCATGATTTAAGCTTGTTTATAAAGCTTACATTTCAAAATTGACATCCAGAGTGCATCAAACATGATTGGACATCCAGAGTGCATCAAACATGATTTAGAGCTTGTTTATGGTAAAGTGCTTATTTCTGCATTTCAATGTTGCAACTTGCTGAAAACTGTCCACAGTGTTCATAATATTTCGAATAAACATAACAAACATTTTTTTATCCAGAGTGCATCAAACATGATTTAGAGCTTGATTATGTTGTTTATGGAAAAGTGCTTATTTCTGCATTTCAATGTTGCAACTTGCTGAAAACTGTCACAGTGTTCATTTCATCTCAAATAGACAAAGCACACAAAAATTGGACATCCAGAGTGCATCAAACATGATTTAGAGCTTGTTTATGGTAAAGTGCTTATTTCTGCATTTCAATGTTGCAACTTGCTGAAAACTGTCCATGGTGTTCATTTCATCTCAAATAGACAAAGCACACAAAAATTGGACATCCAGAGTGCATCAAACATGATTTAGAGCTTGTTTATGGTAAAGTGCTTATTTCTGCATTTCAATGTTGCAACTTGCTGAAAACTGTCCACAGTGTTCATTTCAACTCGAATAGACAGCACAGCAAGAATTGGACATCCAGAGTGCATCAAACATGATTTAGAGCTTGTTTATGGATAAATGGTTATTTCTGTATCTTGCAACTTGTTGAAAATTGTCCACCTTGTTCATATTGTCTCGATTAAACAGCACAGCAATTGGACATCCAGAGTGCATCAAACATGATTTGGAGCTTGATTATGTTGCTTATGGAAAAGTGCTTATTTCTGCATTTCAATGTTGCAACTTGCTGAAAACAGTCTACAGTCTTCATAACATTTCGAATAAACATAACAAACATTTTTTTATCCAGAGTGCATCAAACATGATTTAGAGCTTGTTTATGGTAAAGTGCTTATTTCTGCATTTCAATGTTGCAACTTGCTGAAAACTGTCCACAGTGTTCATTTCAACTCGAATAGGCAAAGCACACAAAAATTGGACAGCCAGAGTGCATCAAACATGATTTAGAGCTTGATTATGTTGCTTATGGAAAAGTGCTTATTTCTGCATTTCAATGTTGCAACTTGCTGAAAACAGTCTACAGTGTTCATAACATTTCGAATAAACATAACAAACATTTTTTTATCCAGAGTGCATCAAACATGATTTAGAGCTTGTTTATGGTAAAGTGCTTATTTCTGCATTTCAATGTTGCAACTTGCTGAAAACTGTCCACAGTGTTCATTTCAACTCGAATAGACAGCACAGCAAGAATTGGACATCCAGAGTGCATCAAACATGATTTAGAGCTTGTTTATGGTAAAGTGCTTATTTCTGCATTTCAATGTTGCAACTTGCTGAAAACTGTCCATTGTGTTCATTTCATCTCAAATAGACAAAGCACACAAAAATTGGACATCCAGAGTGCATCAAACATGATTTAGAGCTTGTTTATGGTAAAGTGCTTATTTCTGCATTTCAATGTTGCAACTTGCTGAAAACTGTCCACAGTGTTCATTTCAACTCGAATAGACAGCACAGCAAGAATTGGACATCCAGAGTGCATCAAACATGATTTAGAGCTTGTTTATGGTAAAGTGCTTATTTCTGCATTTCAATGTTGCAACTTGCTGAAAACTGTCCACAGTGTTCATTTCAACTCGAATAGACAGCACAGCAAAATTGGACACAGAGTGCATCAAACATGATTTAGAGCTTGTTTATGGTAAAGTGCTTATTTCTGCATTTCAATGTTGCAACTTGCTGAAAACTGTCCACAGTGTTCATTTTAACTCGAATAGGCAAAGCACACAAAAATTGGACAGCCAGAGTGCATCAAACATGATTTGGAGCTTGATTATGTTGCTTATGGAAAAGTGCTTATTTCTGCATTTCAATGTTGCAACTTGCTGAAAACAGTCTACAGTCTTCATAACATTTCGAATAAACATAACAAACATTTTTTTATCCAGAGTGCATCAAACATGATTTAGAGCTTGTTTATGGTAAAGTGCTTATTTCTGCATTTCAATGTTGCAACTTGCTGAAAACTGTCCACAGTGTTCATTTCATCTCGAATAGACAAAGCACACAAAAATTGGACATCCAGAGTGCATCAAACATGATTTAGAGCTTGTTTATGGTAAAGTGCTTATTTCTGCATTTCAATGTTGCAACTTGCTGAAAACAGTCTACAGTCTTCATAACATTTCGAATAAACATAACAAACATTTTTTTATCCAGAGTGCATCAAACATGATTTAGAGCTTGATTATGTTGTTTATGGAAAAGTGCTTATTTCTGCATTTCAATGTTGCAACTTGCTGAAAACTGTCACAGTGTTCATTTCATCTCAAATAGACAAAGCACACAAAAATTGGACATCCAGAGTGCATCAAACATGATTTAGAGCTTGTTTATGGTAAAGTGCTTATTTCTGCATTTCAATGTTGCAACTTGCTGAAAACTGTCCAGTGTTCATTTCATCTCAAATAGACAAAGCACACAAAAATTGGACAATCCAGAGTGCATCAAACATGATTTAGAGCTTGTTTATGGTAAAGTGCTTATTTCTGCATTTCAATGTTGCAACTTGCTGAAAACTGTCCACAGTGTTCATTTCAACTCGAATAGACAGCACAGCAAGAATTGGACTTCCAGAGTGCATCAAACATGATTGTTTATGGATAAATGGTTATTTCTGTATCTTGCAACTTGTTGAAAATTGTCCACCTTGTTCATATTGTCTCGATTAAACAGCACAGCAATTGGACATCCAGAGTGCATCAAACATGATTTGGAGCTTGATTATGTTGCTTATGGAAAAGTGCTTATTTCTGCATTTCAATGTTGCAACTTGCTGAAAACAGTCTACAGTCTTCATAACATTTCGAATAAACATAACAAACATTTTTTTATCCAGAGTGCATCAAACATGATTTAGAGCTTGTTTATGGTAAAGTGCTTATTTCTGCATTTCAATGTTGCAACTTGCTGAAAACTGTCCACAGTGTTCATTTCAACTCGAATAGACAGCACAGCAAGAATTGGACAGCCAGAGTGCATCAAACATGATTTAGAGCTTGATTATGTTGCTTATGGAAAAGTGCTTATTTCTGCATTTCAATGTTGCAACTTGCTGAAAACTGTCCATGGTGTTCAGTTCATTTCATCTCAAGAATTGGACATCCAGAGTGCATCAAACATGATTTAGAGCTTGTTTATGGAAAAGTGCTTATTTCTGCATTTCAATGTTGCAACTTTCTGAAAACTGTCCGCGGTGTTCATTTCATCTCAAATAGACAAAGCACACAAAAATTGGACATCCAGAGTGCATCAAACATGATTTAGAGCTTGTTTATGGAAAAGTGCTTATTTCTGCATTTCAATGTTGCAACTTTCTGAAAACTGTCCGCGGTGTTCATTTCATCTCAAATAGACAAAGCACACAAAAATTGGACAACCAGAGTGCATCAAACATGATTTAGAGCTTGTTTATGGTAAAGTGCTTATTTCTGCATTTCAATGTTGCAACTTGCTGAAAACTGTCCACAGTGTTCATTTCAACTCGAATAGGCAAAGCACACAAAAATTGGACAACCAGAGTGCATCAAACATGATTTAGAGCTTGATTATGTTGCTTATGGAAAAGTGCTTATTTCTGCATTTCAATGTTGCAACTTGCTGAAAACTGTCCACAGTGTTCATTTCATCTCGAATAGACAGCACAGCAAGAATTGGACATCCAGAGTGCATCAAACATGATTTAGAGCTTGTTTATGGTAAAGTGCTTATTTCTGCATTTCAATGTTGCAACTTGCTGAAAACTGTCCATTGTGTTCATTTCATCTCAAATAGACAAAGCACACAAAAATTGGACATCCAGAGTGCATCAAACATGATTTAGAGCTTGTTTATGGTAAAGTGCTTATTTCTGCATTTCAATGTTGCAACTTGCTGAAAACTGTCCACAGTGTTCATTTCAACTCGAATAGACAGCACAGCAAGAATTGGACATCCAGAGTGCATCAAACATGATTTAGAGCTTGTTTATGGATAAATGGTTATTTCTGTATCTTGCAACTTGTTGAAAATTGTCCACCTTGTTCATATTGTCTCGATTAAACAGCACAGCAATTGGACATCCAGAGTGCATCAAACATGATTTGGAGCTTTGATTATGTTGATTATGGAAAAGTGCTTATTTCTGCATTTCAATGTTGCAACTTGCTGAAAACAGTCTACAGTCTTCATAACATTTCGAATAAACATAACAAACATTTTTTTATCCAGAGTGCATCAAACATGATTTAGAGCTTGTTTATGGTAAAGTGCTTATTTCTGCATTTCAATGTTGCAACTTGCTGAAAACTGTCCACAGTGTTCATTTCAACTCGAATAGACAGCACAGCAAAATTGGACATCCAGAGTGCATCAAACATGATTTGGAGCTTGATTATGTTGCTTATGGAAAAGTGCTTATTTCTGCATTTCAATGTTGCAACTTGCTGAAAACTGTCCACAGTGTTCATTTCATTTCGAATAAACATAACAAACATTTTTTTATCCAGAGTGCATCAAACATGATTTAGAGCTTGTTTATGGTAAAGTGCTTATTTCTGCATTTCAATGTTGCAACTTGCTGAAAACTGTCCACAGTGTTCATTTCAACTCGAATAGACAGCACAGCAAGAATTGGACATCCAGAGTGCATCAAACATGATTTAGAGCTTGATTATGTTGCTTATGGAAAAGTGCTTATTTCTGCATTTCAATGTTGCAACTTGCTGAAAACTGTCCACAGTGTTCATTTCATCTCAAATAGACAAAGCACACAAAAATTGGACATCCAGAGTGCATCAAACATGATTTAGAGCTTGTTTATGGTAAAGTGCTTATTTCTGCATTTCAATGTTGCAACTTGCTGAAAATGTTGTTCAACTCAAATGCACACAAAAATTGTGCATCAAACATGATTTCTTGTTTATGGTAAAGTGCTTATTTCTCATTTCAATGTTGCAACTTCTGAAAACTGTCCATGGTGTTCATTTCATCTCAAATAGACAGCACACAAAAATTGGACAGCCAGAGTGCATCAAACATGATTTAGAGCTTGTTTATGGTAAAGTGCTTATTTCTGCATTTCAATGTTGCAACTTGCTGAAAACTGTCCACAGTGTTCATTTCAACTCGAATAGACAGCACAGCAAGAATTGGACATCCAGAGTGCATCAAACATGATTTAGAGCTTGTTTATGGATAAATGGTTATTTCTGTATCTTGCAACTTGTTGAAAATTGTCCACCTTGTTCATATTGTCTCGATTAAACAGCACAGCAATTGGACATCCAGAGTGCATCAAACATGATTTGGAGCTTGATTATGTTGCTTATGGAAAAGTGCTTATTTCTGCATTTCAATGTTGCAACTTGCTGAAAACAGTCTACAGTCTTCATAACATTTCGAATAAACATAACAAACATTTTTTTATCCAGAGTGCATCAAACATGATTTAGAGCTTGTTTATGGTAAAGTGCTTATTTCTGCATTTCAATGTTGCAACTTGCTGAAAACTGTCCACAGTGTTCATTTCAACTCAAATAGACAAAGCACACAAAAATTGGACAACCAGAGTGCATCAAACATGATTTAGAGCTTGATTATGTTGCTTATGGAAAAGTGCTTATTTCTGCATTTCAATGTTGCAACTTGCTGAAAACTGTCTACAGTGTTCATAACATCTCGATTAAACAGCACAACAACAATTGGACATCCAGAGTGCATCAAACATGATTTAGAGCTTGTTTATGGTAAAGTGCTTATTTCTGCATTTCAATGTTGCAACTTGCTGAAAACTGTCCACAGTGTTCATTTCAACTCGAATAGACAGCACAGCAAGAATTGGACATCCAGAGTGCATCAAACATGATTTAGAGCTTGTTTATGGTAAAGTGCTTATTTCTGCATTTCAATGTTGCAACTTGCTGAAAACTGTCCACCTGTGTTCATTTGTCTCGATTAAACAGCACAGCAATTGGACATCCAGAGTGCATCAAACATGATTTAGAGCTTGATTATGTTTTATGGAAAAGTGCTTATTTCTGCATTTCAATGTTGCAACTTGCTGAAAACAGTCTACAGTCTTCAACATTTCGAATAAACATAACAAACATTTTTTTATCCAGAGTGCATCAAACATGATTTAGAGCTTGTTTATGGTAAAGTGCTTATTTCTGCATTTCAATGTTGCAACTTGCTGAAAACTGTCCACAGTGTTCATTTCAACTCGAATAGACAGCACACAAAAATTGGACATCCAGAGTGCATCAAACATGATTTAGAGCTTGTTTATGGCTTATGGAAAAGTGCTTATTTCTGCATTTCAATGTTGCAACTTGCTGAAAACTGTCCACAGTGTTCATTTCAACTCGAATAAACATAAGCACACAAAAATTGGACATCCAGAGTGCATCAAACATGATTTAGAGCTTGTTTATGGTAAAGTGCTTATTTCTGCATTTCAATGTTGCAACTTGCTGAAAACTGTCCAGTGTTCATTTCATCTCAAATAGACAAAGCACACAAAAATTGGACATCCAGAGTGCATCAAACATGATTTAGAGCTTGTTTATGGTAAAGTGCTTATTTCTGCATTTCAATGTTGCAACTTGCTGAAAACTGTCCACAGTGTTCATTTCAACTCGAATAGACAGCACAGCAAGAATTGGACATCCAGAGTGCATCAAACATGATTTAGAGCTTGTTTATGGATAAATGGTTATTTCTGTATCTTGCAACTTGTTGAAAATTGTCCACCTTGTTCATATTGTCTCGATTAAACAGCACAGCAATTGGACATCCAGAGTGCATCAAACATGATTTAGAGCTTGATTATGTTGCTTATGGAAAAGTGCTTATTTCTGCATTTCAATGTTGCAACTTGCTGAAAACAGTCTACAGTCTTCATAACATTTCGAATAAACATAACAAACATTTTTTTATCCAGAGTGCATCAAACATGATTTAGAGCTTGTTTATGGTAAAGTGCTTATTTCTGCATTTCAATGTTGCAACTTGCTGAAAACTGTCCACAGTGTTCATTTCAACTCGAATAGACAAAGCACACAAAAATTGGACATCCAGAGTGCATCAAACATGATTTGCATCAAACATGATTTAGAGCTTGTTTATGGTAAAGTGCTTATTTCTGCATTTCAATGTTGCAACTTGCTGAAAAACAGTGTTCAGTCTCGAATAACAGCACACAAAAATTGGACATCCAGAGTGCATCAAACATGATTTTTAAAGTGCTTATTTCTGCATTTCAATGTTGCAACTTGCTGAAAACTGTCCAGAGTGTTCATTTCATCAAATAGACAGCACACAAAAATTGGACATCCAGAGTGCATCAAACATGATTTAGAGCTTGTTTATGGAAAAGTGCTTATTTCTGCATTTCAATGTTGCAACTTTCTGAAAACTGTCCGCGGTGTTCATTTCATCTCAAATAGACAAAGCACACAAAAATTGGACATCCAGAGTGCATCAAACATGATTTAGAGCTTGTTTATGGTAAAGTGCTTATTTCTGCATTTCAATGTTGCAACTTGCTGAAAACTGTCCACAGTGTTCATTTCAACTCGAATAGACAGCACAGCAAGAATTGGACATCCAGAGTGCATCAAACATGATTTAGAGCTTGTTTATGGATAAATGGTTATTTCTGTATCTTGCAACTTGTTGAAAATTGTCCACCTTGTTCATATTGTCTCGATTAAACAGCACAGCAATTGGACATCCAGAGTGCATCAAACATGATTTAGAGCTTGATTATGTTGCTTATGGAAAAGTGCTTATTTCTGCATTTCAATGTTGCAACTTGCTGAAAACAGTCTACAGTCTTCATAACATTTCGAATAAACATAACAAACATTTTTTTATCCAGAGTGCATCAAACATGATTTAGAGCTTGTTTATGGTAAAGTGCTTATTTCTGCATTTCAATGTTGCAACTTGCTGAAAACTGTCCACAGTGTTCATTTCAACTCGAATAGACAGCACAGCAAAAATTGGACATCCAGAGTGCATCAAACATGATTTAGAGCTTGTTTATGGTAAAGTGCTTATTTCTGCATTTCAATGTTGCAACTTGCTGAAAACTGTCCATTGTGTTCATTTCATCTCAAATAGACAAAGCACACAAAAATTGGACATCCAGAGTGCATCAAACATGATTTAGAGCTTGTTTATGGTAAAGTGCTTATTTCTGCATTTCAATGTTGCAACTTGCTGAAAACTGTCCACAGTGTTCATTTCAACTCGAATAGACAGCACAGCAAGAATTGGACATCCAGAGTGCATCAAACATGATTTAGAGCTTGTTTATGGATAAATGGTTATTTCTGTATCTTGCAACTTGTTGAAAATTGTCCACCTTGTTCATATTGTCTCGATTAAACAGCACAGCAATTGGACATCCAGAGTGCATCAAACATGATTTGGAGCTTGATTATGTTGCTTATGGAAAAGTGCTTATTTCTGCATTTCAATGTTGCAACTTGCTGAAAACTGTCCACAGTGTTCATTTCAACTCGAATAGGCAAAGCACACAAAAATTGGACAGCCAGAGTGCATCAAACATGATTTAGAGCTTGATTATGTTGCTTATGGAAAAGTGCTTATTTCTGCATTTCAATGTTGCAACTTGCTGAAAACTGTCCATGGTGTTCAGTTCATTTCATCTCAAGAATTGGACATCCAGAGTGCATCAAACATGATTTAGAGCTTGTTTATGGAAAAGTGCTTATTTCTGCATTTCAATGTTGCAACTTTCTGAAAACTGTCCGCGGTGTTCATTTCATCTCAAATAGACAAAGCACACAAAAATTGGACAACCAGAGTGCATCAAACATGATTTAGAGCTTGTTTATGGTAAAGTGCTTATTTCTGCATTTCAATGTTGCAACTTGCTGAAAACTGTCCATGGTGTTCATTTCATCTCGAATAGACAAAGCACAGCAAGAATTGGACATCCAGAGTGCATCAAACATGATTTAGAGCTTGCTTATGGTAAAGTGCTTATTTCTGCATTTCAATGTTGCAACTTGCTGAAAACTGTCCATGGTGTTCATGTCATCTCAAATATGCAAAGCACAGCAAAAATTGGACATCCAGAGTGCATCAAACATGATTTAGAGCTTGATTATGTTGCTTATGGAAAAGTGCTTATTTCTGCATTTCAATGTTGCAACTTGCTGAAAACTGTCCACAGTGTTCATTTCAACTCGAATAGACAGCACAGCAAGAATTGGACATCCAGAGTGCATCAAACATGATTTAGAGCTTGTTTATGGTAAAGTGCTTATTTCTGCATTTCAATGTTGCAACTTGCTGAAAACTGTCCATTGTGTTCATTTCATCTCAAATAGACAAAGCACACAAAAATTGGACAACCAGAGTGCATCAAACATGATTTAGAGCTTGTTTATGGTAAAGTGCTTATTTCTGCATTTCAATGTTGCAACTTGCTGAAAACTGTCCACAGTGTTCATTTCAACTCGAATAGACAGCACAGCAAGAATTGGACATCCAGAGTGCATCAAACATGATTTAGAGCTTGTTTATGGATAAATGGTTATTTCTGTATCTTGCAACTTGTTGAAAATTGTCCACCTTGTTCATATTGTCTCGATTAAACAGCACAGCAATTGGACATCCAGAGTGCATCAAACATGATTTAGAGCTTGATTATGTTGCTTATGGAAAAGTGCTTATTTCTGCATTTCAATGTTGCAACTTGCTGAAAACAGTCTACAGTCTTCATAACATTTCGAATAAACATAACAAACATTTTTTATCCAGAGTGCATCAAACATGATTTAGAGCTTGTTTATGGTAAAGTGCTTATTTCTGCATTTCAATGTTGCAACTTGCTGAAAACTGTCCACAGTGTTCATTTCAACTCGAATAGACAGCACAGCAAAATTGGACATCCAGAGTGCATCAAACATGATTTAGAGCTTGTTTATGGCTTATAAAGTGCTTATTTCTGCATTTCAATGTTGCAACTTGCTGAAAACTGTCTACAGTGTTCATAACATTTCGAATAAACATAACAAACATTTTTTTATCAGAGAGTGCATCAAACATGATTTAGAGCTTGTTTATGGTAAAGTGCTTATTTCTGCATTTCAATGTTGCAACTTGCTGAAAACTGTCCACAGTGTTCATTTCAACTCGAATAGACAAAGCACACAAAAATTGGACATCCAGAGTGCATCAAACATGATTTAGAGCTTGTTTATGGAAAAAAGTGCTTATTTTATTTTGGTAAAGTGCTTATTTCTGCATTTCAATGTTGCAACTTGCTGAAAACTGTCCACAGTGTTCATTTCATCTCAAATAGACAAAGCACACAAAAATTGGACATCCAGAGTGCATCAAACATGATTTAGAGCTTGTTTATGGTAAAGTGCTTATTTCTGCATTTCAATGTTGCAACTTGCTGAAAACTGTCCATGGTGTTCATTTCATCTCAAATAGACAAAGCACACAAAAATTGGACAGCCAGAGTGCATCAAACATGATTTAGAGCTTGTTTATGGTAAAGTGCTTATTTCTGCATTTCAATGTTGCAACTTGCTGAAAACTGTCCACAGTGTTCATTTCAACTCGAATAGACAGCACAGCAAGAATTGGACATCCAGAGTGCATCAAACATGATTTAGAGCTTGTTTATGGATAAATGGTTATTTCTGTATCTTGCAACTTGTTGAAAATTGTCCACCTTGTTCATATTGTCTCGATTAAACAGCACAGCAATTGGACATCCAGAGTGCATCAAACATGATTTAGAGCTTGATTATGTTGCTTATGGAAAAGTGCTTATTTCTGCATTTCAATGTTGCAACTTGCTGAAAACTGTCCGTGGTGTTCATTTCATCTCAAATAGACAAAGCACACAAAAATTGGACATCCAGAGTGCATCAAACATGATTTAGAGCTTGTTTATGGTAAAGTGCTTATTTCTGCATTTCAATGTTGCAACTTGCTGAAAACTGTCCACAGTGTTCATTTCAACTCGAATAGACAGCACAGCAAGAATTGGACATCCAGAGTGCATCAAACATGATTTAGAGCTTGTTTATGGATAAATGGTTATTTCTGTATCTTGCAACTTGTTGAAAATTGTCCACCTTGTTCATATTGTCTCGATTAAACAGCACAGCAATTGGACATCCAGAGTGCATCAAACATGATTTAGAGCTTGATTATGTTGCTTATGGAAAAGTGCTTATTTCTGCATTTCAATGTTGCAACTTGCTGAAAACAGTCTAC
This sequence comes from Oncorhynchus masou masou, assembly GCF_036934945.1. Classification (NCBI taxonomy): domain Eukaryota; kingdom Metazoa; phylum Chordata; class Actinopteri; order Salmoniformes; family Salmonidae; genus Oncorhynchus; species Oncorhynchus masou. The sequence continues at coordinate 40,812,163 of NC_088239.1, read as the reverse complement.
AGTCTTCATAACATTTCGAATAAACATAACAAACATTTTTTTATCCAGAGTGCATCAAACATGATTTAGAGCTTGTTTATGGTAAAGTGCTTATTTCTGCATTTCAATGTTGCAACTTGCTGAAAACTGTCCACAGTGTTCATTTCAACTCGAATAGACAAAGCACACAAAAATTGGACATCCAGTGCATCAAACATGATTTAGAGCTTGATTATGTTTTATGGAAAAGTGCTTATTTCTGCATTTCAATGTTGCAACTTGCTGAAAACTGTCTACAGTGTTCATTAACATTTCGAATAAACATAACAAACATTTTTTTATCCAGAGTGCATCAAACATGATTTAGAGCTTGTTTATGGTAAAGTGCTTATTTCTGCATTTCAATGTTGCAACTTGCTGAAAACTGTCCACAGTGTTCATTTCAACTCGAATAGACAGCACAGCAAGAATTGGACATCCAGAGTGCATCAAACATGATTTAGAGCTTGTTTATGGATAAATGGTTATTTCTGTATCTTGCAACTTGTTGAAAATTGTCCACCTTGTTCATATTGTCTCGATTAAACAGCACAGCAATTGGACATCCAGAGTGCATCAAACATGATTTAGAGCTTGATTATGTTGCTTATGGAAAAGTGCTTATTTCTGCATTTCAATGTTGCAACTTGCTGAAAACAGTCTACAGTCTTCATAACATTTCGAATAAACATAACAAACATTTTTTTATCCAGAGTGCATCAAACATGATTTAGAGCTTGTTTATGGTAAAGTGCTTATTTCTGCATTTCAATGTTGCAACTTGCTGAAAACTGTCCACAGTGTTCATTTCAACTCGAATAGGCAAAGCACACAAAAATTGGACAGCCAGAGTGCATCAAACATGATTTAGAGCTTGATTATGTTGCTTATGGAAAAGTGCTTATTTCTGCATTTCAATGTTGCAACTTGCTGAAAACTGTCCACAGTGTTCATTTCATCTCAAATAGACAAAGCACACAAAAATTGGACATCCAGAGTGCATCAAACATGATTTAGAGCTTGTTTATGGTAAAGTGCTTATTTCTGCATTTCAATGTTGCAACTTGCTGAAAACTGTCCACAGTGTTCATTTCAACTCGAATAGACAGCACAGCAAGAATTGGACATCCAGAGTGCATCAAACATGATTTAGAGCTTGTTTATGGTAAAGTGCTTATTTCTGCATTTCAATGTTGCAACTTGCTGAAAACCTGGTGTTCATTTCATCTCGAATAGACAGCACACAAAAATTGGACATCCAGAGTGCATCAAACATGATTTAGAGCTTGTTTATGGTAAAGTGCTTATTTCTGCATTTCAATGTTGCAACTTGCTGAAAACTGTCCACAGTGTTCATTTCATCTCAAATAGACAAAGCACACAAAAATTGGACATCCAGAGTGCATCAAACATGATTTAGAGCTTGTTTATGGTAAAGTGCTTATTTCTGCATTTCAATGTTGCAACTTGGTGAAAACTGTCCACAGTGTTCATTTGTCTCGAATAAACAGCACAACAAAAATTGGACATCCAGAGTGCATCAAACATGATTTAGAGCTTGATTATGTTGTTTATGGAAAAGTGCTTATTTCTGCATTTCAATGTTGCAACTTGCTGAAAACTGTCCACAGTGTTCATTTCAACTCGAATATAGACAGCACAGCAAGAATTGGACATCCAGAGTGCATCAAACATGATTTAGAGCTTGTTTATGGTAAAGTGCTTATTTCTGCATTGCAATGTTGCAACTTGCTGAAAACTGTCCATTGTGTTCATTTCATCTTAAATAGACAAAGCACACAAAAATTGGACATCCAGAGTGCATCAAACATGATTTAGAGCTTGTTTATGGTAAAGTGCTTATTTCTGCATTTCAATGTTGCAACTTGCTGAAAACTGTCCACAGTGTTCATTTCAACTCGAATAGACAGCACAGCAAGAATTGGACATCCAGAGTGCATCAAACATGATTTAGAGCTTGTTTATGGATAAATGGTTATTTCTGTATCTTGCAACTTGTTGAAAATTGTCCACCTTGTTCATATTGTCTCGATTAAACAGCACAGCAATTGGACATCCAGAGTGCATCAAACATGATTTAGAGCTTGATTATGTTGCTTATGGAAAAGTGCTTATTTCTGCATTTCAATGTTGCAACTTGCTGAAAACAGTCTACAGTCTTCATAACATTTCGAATAAACATAACAAACATTTTTTTATCCAGAGTGCATCAAACATGATTTAGAGCTTGTTTATGGTAAAGTGCTTATTTCTGCATTTCAATGTTGCAACTTGCTGAAAACTGTCCACAGTGTTCATTTCAACTCGAATAGACAGCACAGCAAGAATTGGACATCCAGAGTGCATCAAACATGATTTAGAGCTTGTTTATGGAAAAGTGCTTATTTCTGCATTTCAATGTTGCAACTTGCTGAAAACAGTCTACAGTGTTCATAACATTTCGAATAAACATAACAAACATTTTTTTATCCAGAGTGCATCAAACATGATTTAGAGCTTGTTTATGGTAAAGTGCTTAGATGTTCATAATGTTATGAAAATAAACATAACAATTTTTTATCCAAAGTGCATTATTTCATTGCATTTCAATGTTGCAACTTGCTGAAAACTGTCCATGGTGTTCATTTCATCTCAAATAGACAAAGCACAGCAAAAATTGGACATCCATTTGGTCTACAGTTTGGTTGATAGGCTGTTGGTTGACTGGGATTTCTTAAGTCGAGTAGCCGCAAAATATTTTTTTCTTCATGGTGCACATGGACACCTGTCTGTTTCGAGCCGGTCTCAGTTGACTAATCCATTGCTGAGGCCACAGGGATGGCACAGTCCATCACGCTAAGACGTAATACTGAAATTGTATATGGTTATATTATGTAACAATAATGGTGCAACACTAATAAATCAAATATTATTTTATAACAAATGCGCTTTCTCCTGCATTGGATACGGTCGCTGTCCGTGGTTCTGAAAAAATAATCTTCAGTGCTCCGTAGAATTGCCGCCCTTTCCTATGTTGCTATGTGCATAATAGCAAAGTTAACCAGCATATTGGGGTTGAGAACAATGCTGAAGAGAGGGAGCAGCAGCAGCAGACACATTGAAACAGCCCTTGCCTTAGCCTAATTGTCTAAGAAATTTGAGGAGAGTGGAAAACCCAACTAAATTAGGTCTATAATCAATAGCCTAATTGTTAAATGTGCCTGGCTTTGTAAATCATCCATATATTTATTACCAGTCAAAAGGGTTCTTCAAAGTAGTCACCCTTTGCCTTGCACACTCTTGGCATTCTCTCAACCAGCTTCATGAGGTAGTCACCTGGAATGCATTTCATAAATTAACATGTGTGCCTTGTTAAAAATTAAGTGAAGGAATTTCTTTCCTTCTTAATGCATTTGAGCCAATCAGTTGTGTTGTGACAAGGGAGTGTTGGTATACAGAAGATAGCCCTATTTGGTAAAAGACCAAGTCCATATTATGGCAAGAACAGCTCAAATAAGCAAAGATAAACAGCAGTCAGTCATTACTTTAAGACATGAAGATCAGCCTACTGCTTTTCATGCTTTCCAATGTATGCAACTTTCATGATTCTCATGAACATATGTGAGATTGTCAGTATCTCTTCGAGGAGCTTGGTTTCAGAGCCAGGCTATGAGTAATCTACCTACACCGTTTCGGTCCTATGAGGGCATTGCTTGCAGAGATGTGCCTGGAGATTGTGCGGTTTGTATCTGAGGCCATCCTGGAGGTCATCATCCCTGCAATTTTCCGTTTTATACGGATATACAGCCATGTGTCTCCAGTATCCGGCAAGTCTCTGACAGAATCAGAGAGATCCTCTAGCACAAACCTGAAGGTTCGCAAGAGAGGCAGCAGCAAATCCTCAAGGTCTTTCATGGCCGAATCAAGCTCCTCTCGTAATGGGTATGTTCAGTCATTCCTAAAAGAAACCGGTTTCACCTAACTATTCATAACCCATTTTGTGGAAATATGTTTTGTTATCTGTGTAACAGTTTACTCTTAATGACCAGTTTAACTGATTATTGAATTATGCATTAATGTGACTACGGTGTCTACTATTGAATATGGAACGCTGTATTGTTTGCTTTGTATTCTCAAAGGTCTCAGACAGTGTTGCCAAATACTCAGGGAAATGGTGAGTCTAATATCATCTGAGCCACTCAGGGACTTTTTTGGGATCACTGAGGACAGTCTCCTCACTCGTGTCCAGGATTCCTTCAAAGAGTCGCTGAACAATGTCCTCTGTGTCCAAAGAGAGGGCCAGTTAGACACTCAAAGTCTATCCCGGGTTATTGTTGGAGAAGTGTCAAAGAAGGTCAATTCCATATTCTCTGTGGCCATCCAAATTCCCATCTCTGGCCGAATGTCCCCTGTCATTTTTGCCAGTGGTGGTGTCTCCAGAACCAAGGTTGTTGAGGAGATGGTGTCTGGCGTTTCCAACATACTTCAGATGTATATTAATGGGAAGAGTGTTGAGCAGAGTGTTGTTCTCAGAGAGGATGGTGTTGAGGTGGATATGACACATTTAACAGGACAGGTCATGACAGCCCTCAGTGGCACTGTTTTGAACTTCAGCAATAAGGAGGAAAATGATCCCGAAAAGAGGGAACTGCTTTGTGTTGTTGCTGACCATATGAAGATGCTTGAAGCTTGTAAAAGTCCTGAGGAGATGCTAAAACAAGGAGAGAGCAACCTCAATATCAAAGGTGCCAAATCTAGTCTTCGTCTGTCAACACAAAGTATGGACAGACTACTCACTGAGGAGTTTCAGACCAAGGCCATTGAATCGATCCGGGAGATTGTTAAAAGATTCAGGGGTTGTACATCATGTTGTTCTGGCACTACATCATCTAGTCCAACTCCTAGGATTGGTGAGATCAGAGACCTTATGATTGACGCTGAGGCCTCTGAGTTGGTAAGTACCTTTGTTTCAGACATGGACAATCTTACCCAGTCTATCAGGGCATCCTGCTCTCCTGCACAGAGTGAGCAGATCCTTCTTGAAAACCAGCAGAGTAAGATCTGGTCTTACACTGTTGGTTGTTACTACGACATGAAAAATACGCTGAAGAGGATTCTTACCTGTCCAGAAAAAGGGGATCTTGCAAGTACATTTGTGGAGAGCACAAAAGATTATTTCACAATGGTTCCAACTTTGTGCCTGGACGTCGGTCATTCCAGTAATGGTGAGGCTGACACATCGGACTCCATTTCTTGTAAACCACTTTTAATAACCCCCTCATCTATGAATGAACAAAAAGGACAAAGTGAGATGCCAAAACCTCTCTCTAAAAGTATTTGCAAGACCAGTCCTCCTTGACACCACAAAAGCGATTGCCAGCCAGGTTCTAGTCTTGTATAAGACTGAGGTGATGGAGAAGTTCTCATCTTCTGTTGGAGAGTGTGATTCTGAAGAGTCTCTGGAGGCCATTCTATTTGTGGATGGCATCATGTCTGACTTGAATGATTTCACCAGTTCTTGTTCCCCCTCACCATCTGAGTTGTTAGACAGTGAACAATGTCTCTCCCATCTCACTTTCCCACTTGGTCTGCAGGACAGCACCACCAACAGTGAATCTACCCAGAGTCTTCCAGTTATAAATATGAAGAAACTCTCCAGTGTGTCTTTCCAGACAAAGGCTAGAAAGGCAGTGAGTGAAGCTCTGAGATGTGTCAACTCCTTTACAAACAGATTACTGGGAGACTTTGAAGCATCTAAATTGCTGGACACTTTTGTAACAGATGTGGAGACTGTTGTTCAGTCCATGCAGGCACATGACTCTGAAGATTTCAAAATTTCAAAAGTGAGCACCCTTTCTGCTGCTCGTATTATATATCATAGATTTCGAGAAATGCTGAGGCGGTTTCTCGCTACCTGCCAAGACTCTGTAAAGGTCATAGATGGTGTTACACCAATACTGTCAGGATTTGGCCAGGGTTGTTCCGGGTTTTTGTCAGTAGATGTCCCCATTGTGCTTTTTGTCCCTGTGTTTTTCCCTTGATCCCCATTATTGTTTGCACCTGTGTCTCGTTTTCACCTGATTGTATTTAAACCCTTTGTTTCCCTCAGTTCTGTGCTCTGTGTTTGTATGTTAGCACCCTGCCCTAGTGTTCTGTGTGCTCTTGTCGATTCCGGGTGAAGTTCTTGTGGTATTCTGTTTTTTGTTTTTGTTTATTTTTTGGTGAGTTTCTTTTGAGGTCTTTTTGTGTTTTTCCTACCACCTTTTGGATTTGCCATTTTTTGTATTTTAGGATTTTTCTTTATTAAATACACCGTCTTAAGTACTGCTGTGTCTGCCTCATCTTCTGGGTTCTGCTGACTATTCGTGGCTCAGTTGGTTAAGTGACTGTTTCTCACTCCGGAGACCCAGGTTCGAAACCGGGTCCTGACAGAAACACAGAGCCAAAAATGAACCCAGAGGCAGCCAGTTCCCAGGACCTTTTTGCCACGCTGTCCCACCACCAGGAGACTGTCCAACGCCACGAAGCCGCCCTGGTTCAGCAAGAGGCCTTAATGGCTAGACATTCTCATCTTCTGTCGGAGATGCTGACTTCCATAAAGCAGATATCTGATCGACTTACCCCGGCAACGGTTCCCGTCTCAGTACCTCAGGTTCACGTACCCATGGCAGTTAACCCCCTGGCTGAACCTCGTCTTCCACCTCCCCAACGGTTCTCAGGTGATCCAAGTGCTTGTAAAGGCTTTCTCACTCAATGTTCTCTCTCCTTTGAGCTGCAACCTTCGTCGTTTCCCACCGACCGTTCTAAGATCGCATATATCATTACCCTGCTGTCGGAAAAAGCCCTGGCCTGGGCTACTGCTGTGTGGGATGCCCATAGTTCCTGCTGTGCCAGCTACTCTGCCTTTGCTGAGGAATTCAAACGAGTGTTTCAAGGCCCAAGCAGTGGTTCTGACTCAGCCAAACAGCTCCTGACTCTCCATCAAGGTTGGCGCAGCGTGACGGACTATGCCATCCAGTTCCGCACGGTGGCAGCAGCGAGTGGCTGGAACAACGAGGCGCTCACGGTGTGCTTTCTGAAAGGCCTTTCCGACACTATCCAAGATGAACTGGCCACTCGGGAACCACCGGACAATCTCGAGTCCCTGATCAAGTTGGCCTCACGCATTGACCAGCGTCTGAGAGGAGAGAACTCAACCGTAGACCTCTAGCCCCTATCAGTCCCAGCTCCGAGTCCCCACCTTTATCATCACTGGCTCCACCGGAACCCATGCAGATTGGACGCATCTCCCAGGCTGAGAGAGACCGCCGGATGAGGGAGCGACGCTGTCTATATTGCGGCAAACCGGGCCATTTCCGTTCCACGTGTCCCGGGCTCCAGGGAAACGCTCTGTCCCGTACAGACCGGGGGAACTGTAACGGGAAACATAACCTCCTCCCATCCGTCCAACTCCCGTCTGCTCATTCCAGTCACCCTCTCCTGGGACAACCACAAGCTTCACCTTCAAGCCTTGGTAGACTCTGGAGCCGCAGGTAACTTCATGGATGGTGTCTGGGCGAAGGAGAATGGCGTTCCCTCTGAACCTCTAAGTGACCCCATGAGGGTTACTACATTGGATGGAAGCCCTTTGGGATCTGGACTTGTCACTCATGTCACTACCTCCTTGAGACTTTCAGTTTCACAAACACCAGGAATTGATGAACTTTCATTTGATCTCCTGTTCCGAGTTCCCTCTCGTCCTTGGATACCCCTGGCTTCACAGCCATAACCCTCACATCGACTGGTCTGTGGGCACTATCAAGCAGTGGGGTCCTACGTGCCAAGCTACTTGTATTTTCCAGAATTCCCCGAGTTCTACTCCCGAGTCTTTAGAATCCATCGACCTGACCCGAGTTCCCGAGTGTTACCATGACCTCAAACTGGTGTTTAGCAAACAGAGGGCCACCATGCTACCTCCCCATAGATCTTACGATTGCCCCATCGACCTGTTTCCGGGCACTTGCCCCCCCAGGGGTCGGATCTTTTCCCTATCTCCACCCGAACGAGCTGCTATGGATACCTACATCAAGGACTCTCTGGAAGCAGGCCTCATGCGTCCATCAACCTCCCCGGCGGGAGCAGGGTTTTTCTTTGTGGCCAAGAAAGATGGTGGATTACGTCCTTGCATCGACTACCGGGGACTCAATGACATAACCGTCCGTAACCGTTACCCGCTACCCCTTATGGCCACAGCCTTCGAGCTGCTCCAGGAAGCAGTTGTTTTCACTAAGCTTGACCTGCGGAACGCATACCATCTTGTGCGGATCAGACCTGGTGACGAGTGGAAGACCGCTTTCAACACGCCTACTGGTCACTATGAATACTTGGTGATGCCCTTCGGCCTGACCAACGCCCCAGCGGTGTTCCAAGCGCTCATAAACGATGTGCTTAGGGATATGCTTAACATATTTGTGTTCGTTTACTTGGATGACATCCTCATCTTTTCGAGCTCCCTTCAAGAACACACTAAGCATGTCAGACAAGTACTCAAACGCCTCCTGGACAGCCATCTGTACGTTAAGCCGGAAAAATGTGAATTCCATTCATCCCGAGTACAATTCCTGGGATTTGTAGTGGAACCCGGTCGAGTCCAAATGGACCCTAGGAAGGTAGGGGCGGTAGCGGATTGGCCCACCCCCAAATCCGCTAAGGATGTTCAGCGTTTCCTGGGCTTCACAAACTTTTACCGCAAGTTCATCAAGAACTTCAGTTTGGTGGCAGCTCCTCTCTCAGCTTTAACCAAAGGTGGCAATGCAAGGTTTGTGTGGGGAAGAGAAGCTGAGACGGCCTTCCAAGGACTCAAGCAGCGCGTCCTCTCTGCTCCCATCCTGATACTACCAACTACGGATGAACCATTTGTGGTGGAGGTAGACGCATCAGAGGTTGGTGTTGGAGCTGTCCTGTCTCAGAGGGGTGAAGACAAGAAGCTTCATCCGTGCGCTTTCTTCTCACACCGGCTTACCCCGACTGAGAGGAACTACGATGTGGGGGATCGTGAACTCCTAGCGGTTAAGATGGCATTGAAGGAATGGAGACACTGGCTCGAGGGGGCTTCTCACCCGTTTCAAGTGCTTACGGACCACAAAAATCTGGAGTATATCCAGCAGGCGAAGCGATTGAACTCTAGACAAGCTAGATGGTCTCTTTTCTTCAATCGATTCCAGTTTATCCTCACCTATCGGCCCGGGTCGAAGAATCTCAAACCGGATGCCCTGTCCCGAGTCTACGCTCCTGCCATTCGAGATGACACGGACATGCCTGTCCTTCCTGCTGCTAAGATTGTGGCTCCGATCTCGTGGCAAGTTGAGGATACTGTGAGACGTGCTCAAGCTAGCGAACCGGACCCTAAAGGAGGCCCTGCCAATCGGTTGTTTGTCCCCAAGGCAGTGAGGACTCAGGTCCTTCTGTGGGGGCACTCCTCTCGCCTCACCTGTCATCCGGGCGTAGGTCGCACCTTGGAGTTCATCCAGCGTAAGTTCTGGTGGCCTACCATAAGAGAAGACGTTGCCACTTTCGTCAATGCCTGCCCCGTGTGCTGCCAGGGCAAATCTTCTCACCTCCGCCCTCAAGGACTCCTTCACCCTTTACCTGTTCCCCACAGACCCTGGTCCCATATCTCATTGGACTTTATTACTGGACTTCCTCCATCCCATGGCAATACTACTATCCTAGTCATAATCGACAGGTTTTCAAAGGCGGCCAGGTTCGTCCCTCTGACTAAGTTACCTTCTGCCAAGGAAACGGCTGAGTTGGTAATTAATCATGTGTTCCGAGTCTTCGGCATTCCTCAAGATGTGGTTTCTGACAGAGGTCCCCAGTTCGCCTCAAGGTTTTGGAAGGCCTTCTGCCAACTCATGGGGGCTTCTGCCAGTCTATCTTCAGGGTACCATCCGGAGTCCAACGGCCAAACAGAGAGGATGAATCAAGAGCTGGAAACCACCCTCCGATGTATGACTCGTGACAACCCGTCCACATGGTCATCCTTTATTGTTTGGGCCGAATACGCGCACAACACCTTGCGCTCCTCCTCCACTGGTATGTCCCCGCACGAGTGTCAGTTTGGCTATGCTCCTCCATTGTTCCCGGACCAGGAGGCAGAAGTCAGAGTGCCTTCAGCCTTGAGGTTCGTCAGACGCTGTCGGCTTATGTGGAGGAAGACCCGTCTTAATCTGATGCGTTCCTCACAGAGGAGGAACAACAAGCCAACAGACGTCGCCGTCCCGGGCCTACCCTGCGCCCCGGCCAGAGAGTCTGGCTTTCCACAAGAGACTTACCTCTACGGGTGGAGTCTCGCAAGCTGTCCCAAAAATACATCGGTCCCTTCAAGGTTGCCAGGAGAGTTAACCCAGTTTCTTATCGCCTGCACTTACCCAGATCCCTTAAGATTAATCCCACATTTCATGTGTCATTGTTAAAACCTGTTGTTTTTTCTCCCCTTGTCCCGGCAGACAGACCTCCCCCTCCGCCTCGTGTCATTGGAGGCCAGCCGGCTTATACCGTCCACCGGATACTGGATTCCCGCCGGGTGCAGCGGTCCTGGCAGTATCTGGTGGACTGGGAAGGCTACGGTCCTGAGGAGCGCTCCTGGGTTCCTGCCAAAGACATCCTGGACCCTGACCTCATTCGTCAGTTCAGGGTCCTCCACCCTGAGAGCTGGTAGGAACGTCAGGAGCCGTTCCTAGGGGGGATTCTGTCAGGATTTGGCCAGGGTTGTTCCGGGTTTTTGTCAGTAGATGTCCCCATTGTGCTTTTTGTCCCTGTGTTTTTCCCTTGATCCCCATTATTGTTTGCACCTGTGTCTCGTTTCCCCTGATTGTATTTAAACCCTTTGTTTCCCTCAGTTCTGTGCTCTGTGTTTGTATGTTAGCACCCTGCCCTAGTGTTCTGTGTGCTCTTGTCGATTCCGGGTGAAGTTCTTGTGGTATTCTGTTTTTTGTTTTTGTTTATTTTTTGGTGAGTTTCTTTTGAGGTCTTTTTGTGTTTTTCCTACCACCTTTTGGATTTGCCATTTTTTGTATTTTAGGATTTTTCTTTATTAAATACACCGTCTTAAGTACTGCTGTGTCTGCCTCATCTTCTGGGTTCTGCTGACTATTCGTGGCTCAGTTGGTTAAGTGACTGTTTCTCACTCCGGAGACCCAGGTTCGAAACCGGGTCCTGACAAATACATGATGAGACTCTCAAACAGACTCCTAGTGAAAGTTTAGATTCTCAGGTGACTTGTAATAGTGATTCTCTTGAAATCCAAGTGGACCTTCAAGCCTGTACCAAGGAGGTCATTAGTCAAATCCTCACTGTGTATCACTCTGAGGAATCCATGGAGGAATGCCTCTCTAGCCTAAAAGTAGATACAGAAGACCTGTCCAAGCTTTTGGATGCCGTTGTTTCTCAGATTGATGTCCTTGCCGCTTCCAAACCATATTTATCTGTTGATGACTATGCTGTCAATACACAGGACAATGTGCATGGTGAGATCAACAATGATGAGGAGGAGGCATCCTCTAGAAGTCTTAAATCCACAGCCTTTGACAAACTATGTACTGAGGAGTTTCAAACTAAAGCTGGTGTGGCTGGTGTGATCCTTCAACCAGGTTGATTGGTATTGATAAATACCAGCCTTGATGGTAGAAGTGCAGACATTTGTGCAGAGTCCAGTAATGAAGGTGATGATAGAGATGTCAAAATCCTTCAGAAGAGTGGAACTACATCTTTGTTCACCTCTTCTCTGCACACCAATTCTGCAGCATCCAACATTGTCATAAGCATCACTAAAGACCTTAATAGCTTCACCCAGATGACTAAAATGTCTGATGCTTCAGTGTCTGGCCAGTTAGAGAGATCCCTGTCAGCTTCAACCCTTCCTGTCAGTGTTCACAATGGGGCCAATGTGAAAGGAAAGATAATTTGGCCAGGCACTGTTAACCTGTTCAACAATGTGTTCAATTTTTTTGCTACAACCGGTCCTCCTAGACAATGTGGTTGAGGCCCTCAAACATGCCGAATCCATATGCAGAACAGCTACTTCTACACAAATGACTTACAGTGAACATGAAGGCAGCCAGACCAGCATGGTAAATTATTCCAAAGCCTTAATTAGTCAGACTCTGATGACAATCCAGAGGAGAGTGTCCATGTCACAGAGGATGAGCACCTCAAAGGCCTCTTGACTCGTTCCATCATGGGATCCATGTTGGAGGATGTTGACATGGTGAGAACTGATGGACACGAGATACACCGGCCATCCTCCTCAAAGTCCTCCCTGTCCATCACCTCTGCCATGACCAGAGGGACTCATAGTGATTTTACAAATTCTCTTCCAGGCACTCCAGTCCCCAATGAGTGGCCTGTTGAAATATATTGTCCTATCATTAGGAGTTCGGTCATTGATATGAGTGACTCCTCATCTCATTCACAAGGGTCAACAAATTACACAATTACACATCTCTGCCATAGTTGATACTGTTATGGATGTCATTCCAAGAGAAGATATGGAACACATAGCCACTGCAGATGATGTCACTTCTTTTACAAGAAGACTTGCGAGACTCAGCCCCAGGGACGGTCTTCAGAACTTCTCACATGAGCTCACTGACAAAGTTTATGAGCTCATAAAAAGTCCCCACCCCCAAGGCTCTTTTTGTTCCAGCTGGCAAGAGCGTGTCTGACTCTATTCTTTTGAAGCTGAAGACAGGATTGAATGCTTCTGAAGAATCCAGGGAGTTTCCATCTGACCTTGTGTACTCCTTTGCTACGGAGTCAATAAAATGTCTGCTACAGCAGATTGTCAACTGGCTTCCTCCACTATCACAAGGATGCGATTTCTGCCAAACTATCAACTCTGATGGTTCTCTGCAGGAAACAAGTTGGCATATCCCGAGCTCTTCTGCCATCTCCATTAGTTCCTCACAGGTTTCCTGTGACACAAAGAGCCTTTTCACCAATACAATGGTCAATCAGGTCATGGGTACCTGTTCTGTGGCCTCCAATTCATCAGAAGAATTATCAGAGTTGATGAACATAATCAATGGGTTGTCCATTGGCAGTGAACAAAAATATAAACTTAACATGCAACAATTTCAAAGATTTTATTGAGTTACAGTTGATATATGGAAATGAGTCAGTTGAAATACGTTCATTAGGCCCTTTTATCTATGGATTTCACATGACTGGGAATACAAAAAAAAGGTAGGGGCGTGGATCAGAAAACCAGTCAGTATCTGGTGTGACCACCATTTGCCTCATGCAGCGTGATACTTCTCCTTCGCATAGAGTTGATCAGGCTGTTGATTGTGGCCTATGGAATTTTGTCCCATTCCTCTTCAATAACTGTGCAAAGTTGTTGAATATTGGTGGGAACTGGAACACGCTGTTGTACACGAACATGCTAAATGGGTGACATGTCTGGTGAGTACGCAGGCCTTTCGACATGGGGCCATGCATTACCATGCTGAAACATGAGGTGATGGCGGCAGATGAATGGCACGACGATGGGCCTATGGATCTCGTGACGGTATCTCTGTGCATTCAAATTGCCATTGATAAAATGCAATTGTGTTCATTGTCCGTAGCTTATGCCTGCCCACACCATAACCCTACAGCCAGCACGACGCCATGTCTGTGGTTGTGAGGCCGGTTGGACATACTGCCAAATTCTCTAAAACGACATTGAAGGCGGCTTATGGTAAAGAAATAAACATTCAATTCTCTGTCCACAGCTCTGTTGGACATTCCTGCAGTCAGCATGCCAATTGCACGCTCCCTCAGAACTAGTCAACCAGCATTTTTCCTTGCTCCTATTTTTCTCTGTCTCTGTTTCTGAGACATCTGTGGCATTGTGTGGTGTGACAAAACTGCACATTTATCAAGGCCTTTTATCTCCAGCACGAGTTGCACCTTTGTAATGATCATGCTTTTTAACCCACAAGAGTCTAAGCCCTGTCTGGGCGAGGTGTTTGTATCGGCCTTACTCCTATTTGCCCATACAAACGCATTGAATAACAGATTTACTACATGGAATTGAAGTGTCTGTCCTAAAACTGAGAGAAAGTTGATGAATTTATATATATATATTTATATGTATATATATTTTTTAAATGTTTTTATCCACTTCTTTTTGGCACTAAACAGTCTAAGCCCTGGGGGTGTCTATGTAACACTTCTTCGTTAAATAGGCGGATTGAGACTGCTAGGCTACCTGCCGCCCTACATTTGTAAATTATTTAGAATATTACAATTTAAATCATGATAATGCAATACAAATTTTTCACACTAACTGGGGTCAGTTATAGAAAATGTTATGCTTACATTTTCCCCCCAGCAATTGTCAATGATCAAGAATCCTGCCGAACAGAGAGTGTATGCTCCACCAAGAACAAACCAAGGAAGTGTTCGCTCATTTCCAGGATGTTTTCAGCTATAGGCAAAGCCTTTTCCAGTCCCTTTACTTCCTGCTATAAAAAGAAGAGCACCTAATCTATATTTAAAAAAAAATGCATTCATTCTTCATGTTGAGTGTTTTTCATTATATATTATTGGATGATATAAAGTGTAGTAGTAGAAGTTGTATATAGTTGACTATATTACTTCTACTTCTAAGATACATCAAAAAAGTAGTGTAGTGTGCACTTCTGATGTTTACATACATCTTAGCCAAATACAGTTAAACTCAGTTTTTCACAATTCCTGAAATTAATCCTAGTAAAAAATTCCTCTTAGGTCAGTTAGAACCATCACTTTATTTTAACAATGTGAAATGTCAGAATAATAGTAGAGAGTGATTTATTTAATATTTTATTTCTTTCGTCACGTTCCCAGTGGGTCAGAAGTTTACATACACTCAATTAGTATTTGGTAGCATTGCCTTTAAATTGTTTAACTTGGGTCAAACGTTTCGGGTGGCCTTCCACAAGCTTCCCACAATAAGTTGACTGAATTTTGTGATGGCCACTCCAATACCTTGACTTTGTTGTCCTTAAGTTATTTTGCCACAACTTTGGAAGTATGCTTGGGGTTATTGTCCATTTGGAATACCCACTTGCGACCAAGCTTTAACTTCCTGACTGACGTCTTGAGATGTTGCTTCAATATATCCACATCATTTTTGTGGATATCAAATAAAACTATAAATAATCTTATCTAAGTCCTTTACAATTTAGGGTGTAAGTCAAGTGATAACGAGACATAAACCAACCTGGATAACCCTTCAGCTTTGGATAATAAAACCCGCCCGTGTAAATAAATATCTCTCAACCAGAGGTTCAATTTCTTCTTTGTTTTCTCAATGGTTAAAGTTCAATTCACTTCTGTTTTCATCCTTGCATATAACATTTTCAAGATAAGTAACTGTCACTATCGTCGTAGTGAGGAGACCAAAGCGCAGCGTGATGTGAATACATACTTTTAATGTAAGACGAATGAACACGAAGTACACGAAACAAACAAACGTGACCGTTATCAACACTGAGTGCAAACATGCAAAATCACATAGACAATCACCCAAGAATGATCCAAGGAATATGGCTTCCTAAATATGGTTCCCAATCAGAGACAACGATAAACAGCTGCCTCTAATTGAGAGCCAATCAAGGCAACCATAGACATACAAAACACCTAGACTAGTGAACAACCCCATAAAGGTATCTTCAAGCACGACTGGATAGAGTAGTGGAAATGTCCTGTATTTACCAAATCATGAGAGCAAACCACACACAAGTCAGAGTTATCATAAAGTCCATCTTTAATTATATGAGCTCCATCACAACCCTGTGACTCTCAGATCAATTCAGTGTCTATAAATGAATTCTCTGAGAGTCCTTACACATTGCAACTGAGATCCGTTATAGCAAAGACACACATAGCCAGACAGAATTGGCTATAAATTATCGTTCACCTTTGTCTCCTAAACTATGTTCTTATCTCGCTCTCAGGACCATAAAACAAAACCTATATCAACAGGCATATATCAAATACACCCCTCCTTGACAAGATCACAGAGACACAGTGACTGGCTGTGTGGAGCCAAGATATAATTGGTTTAAAAGATATGTTTACATATGAATACAATCTTGACCTCTCCCCTCTCTGCGGCCCAAGTAACTGAAACCTTGACAAGAGAACAGATAACTGCAACCGGCCAACAGTATTATCCAAACATAGACATTATGATGAGAAGTAACTCACAAGCATATAATGAATATAAAACATCTTATCTATGTTACCCAACTAATTCTGATTATTCCCCAACAATAGGCCTTTTGGATAGGCTTGTCCAAGGTAAGGACATGCATCAAGATATAGCCTACTTTACAATTGCAATTATTCATCACAAATTCACAATATTACTTGTATTTCAATGATTCATCCAGGCCCAAGACATAAAGTCTCCTGAAAGCTGTGTAGCAATCATTCCATTGCTAACCCATAGGATGGTAAATCACATACATGATTGGCTTAATCTAGAATCATGGATAACTTTCATATGAGTACTCACACTCCAGATTTGTTTTACATACCTCAGAAGGAAGATACCTCAATATCTGGAAGCACTGTCTCATGTACAATTGTTGCTATCTCTGAAATGTCTAACAAATGTTGACTTGATCGTTTCATCAAGACCTTCTCATCACAAGTTGGAACTAGGTGTCAACATTGGGACAATGCAGCCATAAATAAATAACATGGACCAATATTTTCATGGAGGTAAGCACTACACTTCTGATGGGTTTAGAGATTGTATTACATTATCTCAAAGTGAGAAAGTAAACCCCAGCTGTCTTTTCACAGGGAAGGACTATCCCCATTTTTGCCATGAACGTTTCATTGCTGAACAACCATAGATATTTTTCCTCTAATTTGGCTCCCGTTGCTCCAACAGTGAGCAAGACCTGCCAGCTGAGCTCACTGGAGCCGCCTGACAAAGTACACTTTTTTTCTTCTAAATAAATCAAATCAAATGTATTTATATAGCCCTTCGTACGGCTGATATCTCAAAGTGCTGTACAGAAACCCAGCCTAAAACCCCAAACAGCAAGCAATGCAGGTGTAGAAGCACGGTGGCTAGGAAAAACTCCCTAGAAAGGCCAAAACCTAGGAAGAAACCTGGAGAGGAACCAGGCTATGTGGGGTGGCCAGTCCTCTTCTGGCTGTGCCGGGTGGAGATTATAACAGAACATGGCCAAGATGTTCAAATGTTCATAAATGACCAGCATGGTCAAATAATAATAAGGCAGAACAGTTGAAACTGGAGCAGCAGCACGGCCAGGTGGACTGGGGACAGCAAGGAGTCAACATGTCAGGTAATCCCGAGGCATGGTCCTAGGGCTCAGGTCCTCCGAGAGAGAGAAAGAAAGAGAGAATTATAGAGAGCACACTTAAATTCACACAGGACACTGAATAGGACAGGAGAAGGACTCCATATATAACAAACTGACCCTAGCCCCCTGACACATAAACTACTGCAGCATAAATACTGGAGGCTGAGACAGGAGGGGTCAGGAGACACTGTGGCCCCATCCGAGGACACCCCCGGACAGGGCCAAACAGGAAGGATATAACCCCACCCACTTTGCAAAGCACAGCCCCCACACCACTAGAGGGATATCTTCAAACACCAACTTACCATCCTGAGACAAGGCTGAGTATAGCCCACAAAGATCTCCGCCACGGCACAACCCAAGGGGTTAAATAAAACTATAGTAACATCTTCTGCACAAAGTTACATTCCTAATAAGATTGGTGTTAAGTGAGAAAGAATCCTAAAGATGGTCCAATGGGCATGGTCTAAAACCTCTCGTCATCTCAGTATATGTTGAACCACCTGATTTCTTGCAGGCTTGAGATTCAGATCCCGCTGAACGATGTTAAGCAGTCGATTAACCACATGCAGGGGACGCTGAACACCATGTCAGGTTGCAGACTTCTATGTCTCAGGTTGTGTCAGATGAGTCTCAGATACAGAAGAATAAGTCTATGATGGTATGATAATGATTGAGATGGTGATTATAATAATGATGACTAGCGGTACCCCACCCTACAGGCTGTAAATCATTGGATCTGATTAATTCAATTCAATGCAATTCAATCTTTGAGGACTGCAACCATAGAAATACAATTTCTTTCCATTAATAATAAGCTACCGTCAACTTCCCGTCTATGCTTATCTTGCTCATTGCTCACTGTCAATTGCTGACTGTTACCCTATACCCTTTGTGAAGTATCAGAATCAACCAGTAGGAAGCTCTGCGCTTAATAACGTACATTCATTTTAACTCTGAGGTTCCAAGTTTCCGATGGCATGTGAATGCGTCAATAATTGCTATGGTAATTTTGAATGTTCAGTCAGTGAACATTATAGGTAATGATAGATGTTCAATATGACCTCAACATACTTACATCAAATACTTTATGAAAGCATCATCTCCTGTAGTAACAGTGCCATTCCAAACACAATGAATGTGAAAATGAACAAAGATACAAAATATTGCTGAAGTGAATAAAATCAGCTCAGAATTATAGGAGGAAATGCCCCTGCAGCAGGGAGGCTTACGGTATTATAATATATTGTAGATAACATTAATATAATTTGTGTATTTACAGTATCAGTACACATACAAATGAAAGTATATGCTAGGGATTGATCTACACTGAGTGAACAAAACATTAAGAACACCTTCTTATTGAGTTTCCCACCTTGGTGGTGCACCATTGTTGATACTCAGGGAAAACTCTTTGAGTGTGAAAAACACAACAGCATGGCAGTTCTTGATACAAACTTCTACCATACTCTGTTCAAAGGGACTTAAATATTTTGTCTTGCCCATTCACCATCTGAATGACACACATACACAATCAATGTCTCAATTGCCTCAAGCCTTACAATATATTGTTTAACCTGTCTCCTCCTCTTTATCTATACTGATTTAAGTGGATTTAACGAGTGACATCCATAAGAGATTATAGCGTTAACCTGGATTCACCTGGTCAGCATTTCGCATGGAAAGAGCAGGTTTCTTAATGTTTTATACACTCAGTGTAACTCATTGGCACTGAAATAAGTTATTTTCAACCATTAACTGGGGCCTTGTTGAGGCATTATCTAGGTAAGTAATTGCTGATTGACAATAAAGTATTATTTTGATGTATGGAAAAAATATGGTATGCAATTCCTATGTAGAGAATGTTCTCTCTGATAGCTGTTCAATATGACCTCAACTTTTACAGGGCACTCTTGTAAAATAGATGCTTCATCTCAGTGTGACTCCCTGTTTAAATAAAAGTTAAATAATACAAAAAACAACAACACCAACACAGGATATGGGTTACACATGCTATCACATCATTACATATTAGGCCCTACTGCACCTGCATTCCAGCACCATTCCAGCATCTGGAATTGACTCAACATGTTTGAGGTGGGGGATCAATACATGTGGGGGAAGAGGTGGCTGTCGAATGTATGATTCTGATATGTACAGGTAAGTTTATTGTGTGTGTGTGGAGGGGGGGCGTCCATGTTTGTGTCCGTACTCTGAGGTGTGTTTGAATATGAATGAGCAGCAGTGTTGTGATGTGTCCTGTCCTTGCAGAGTAATTTTCCTTGGCCTCATCACGTCTCATTGGCTCCTCCTTAGGATGGAGGGGGACAGACCCCACACTCATCGCTAGAGATCGAACTTCAGACTCCCTCCAAAACTACTGAACCCCTCAACACACCGAAAGAGATTACGGTGCACACCCTTAGAGGGAGCCGGAACAGGATAACTCCCTCCAAACTCACAAAGACACAGAGGAGGAGGAACTATCCAACACCCAGCGAGAGAGAACGAGTGACCTCAGTCGAACACAGCCAGAAAGAGGAGGTGGAAGAGGCGTTAGATAGAGGAGGAGGTTACCCCAGAGGCCATTCCTCCTGTTCACGTGAGCAAGAAAAATCAGAAAGCTTCTGATCAGCAAAATGGCAGGCAGAGGGAGAGGTCATAGTGATTCACACCCACAGAGAGAAAGACAACCCACACAACCTCTTGGTTGAGATGAACCACACAGAGGTAGAGGCAGAGGGCAAGAGTTGCGCTTATCCTTTTCTATGATAATTCTATGATAAATTTTTATCGTGAAATAATAGATTTTTTTTAAATGTACAAAGTAAATTATTCAAAGCATTAAAATTGGGATGTTTCCCACTTATTTACACAACCTACTCCACACTTGCAAAGTGAACGTTTATAGAAAAGTTCTGAACTTAAGTAGTAAACAGAAGAAAAGC
Source organism: Oncorhynchus masou masou (assembly GCF_036934945.1). Classification (NCBI taxonomy): domain Eukaryota; kingdom Metazoa; phylum Chordata; class Actinopteri; order Salmoniformes; family Salmonidae; genus Oncorhynchus; species Oncorhynchus masou. The sequence continues at coordinate 40,791,846 of NC_088239.1, read as the reverse complement.
AGAATTGAGTCCAATTATAATGCAAATAATTTAATGGTCTATGGTTCAATCGCATTTCTGAAGGTCTGATGAATAATTAATATTGTTCCTCCTCTTTCTTGTGGCAGGCGCAGCAGCACACTGCCCCCCAAAGCCTGCAAAATAATTGCCGGACTGCCCCTTTCCTAGCTCTGCATGGAACATCCAGTGTCATGTCCTTGGTGACGTGTGGGGTGACATCCGAGATGAACACAGCAACATCCTCTGGAAAGGGAAAAAAGAGGAACAGAATGTAAGCAAATGCAAACCGTAGCTTCAAAACACTGGCCAGTTGAAAGGTTCTACTAAGATGTCATGACAAACAGCACCTGTCAGAGTGCTCTCTAAGTGTTACTCGCCTGCTTGGATGTCAGCTGGCAGAGTGGCGAAGACGGCCATCGTGAGAGTCTTTTCTTCAGGTGTGACGTCCACAACCTCCAAGAGGGAAGAGATGGGCTCTGCCTCTGTATTAGGGGTGATGTCCACCACATTCAAGTTGGAAAAAGCCGGATCTGCCTCAGTATTAGGGGTGATGTCCACCACATTCAGGTTGGAAGAAGCCGGATCTGCCTCTGTGTTAGGGGTGATGTCCACCACATTCAGGAGGAGAATCCGGATCTGCCTCTGTGTTAGTGGTGAATTTCACAACATATCTATTCTGCTGTGCTAACTCGTTGTAGAAAGGCTAGTAAAGAGCTCACTAACTTCTGGTATGTCTCTAACTCATTCCAATACCAGCCGAGCGAGGTCGTTTCCCTCCTCCAGGGTTTCCTTCCACACCCTTCAAATAAAACACAGAGCAATTCAACTTTCCTGGCTTCTGAATTTTCTGTTGTTTATTTTACCCACACCTCCTGGAGTGCTGCTGGTGGCAGGGAATGGCAGTGAAGGTGAGTGCTGACGTGGTACTCAACTCTCCCTAAGGGATTTTTTGCCCTGAGACACCAGCCAGTTGCTCATGTGCTCCGTGGCGACATGGGGCGGGACCTGGCCTTGACTCTGGAGCAGCAGATAGTGGACCATGAGCTTAATCTGCAAGATGAGGTAAGGTGTGAGACCGTGCCACGAAATACCATAACATGTGCTTTCAGAAGGGCCTCTTGCAACATTTCACAACTGCTCATGCCTCACAATTTGCAAGTGATATTAAGAACTCTTATGACCACCTTCTCTAAACTGTCTTGAAATACAACTCTTTCTGTTGTTTATGTTTTTGTGGGTTGAATATTACCTGTTTATTGTAATATATTTCCTCCCAGCAGGACTGCAGAGTCTGAAATTCCTTTGAAGATAATGAAAATAATGATGTTTTGTTATGCACAGTATGCACAGGCATTACAGTATGCTAAAATTAATTTCTCCTAAGATTGCCTTTGTGGGACCATAAGTGAACTCCGGAATGCACCAAACCCTATCCATAGTAAGATGGGGAAGAAATGCAACGCTATAGATACATGGGATGCTCAAGAGATAACAGGAATGACTTAAAGTCGCGAATGAGTCGTCCAATATGCTGCACTTAGAATTGAGAGAGAGACACTCCTCCTACACCGTTTAAGCTAGAAATGCCGTTCCAATATCAACAAATTCGCAACGGTCTCGATCAAGTTGTTTGTGTAGAATTTTTGATATCTGTTATACTGTTTCCTTTTTTCACTTTCTTGTCCTCTTTATGTCCTCCTTCCGCTTTCATTGGATCTCTCAAGAAACTCAAGTGCCACATTGTGACATCATCACTTCCAAGTGACATTCTTTGTAAGTGAAATCAAGCTATTTTTGACACAAATCAGCTAATAAATCCACTTTGCAACCACTTAGACAAGAAATGTCAAGTGTTACAGCTTCGTCTACTTCTCTGCTACTCAAATCTGGAGTTTGGAGACAAAAATGATATTCGCATCAAAAGTTACAGGAGTTGAAGTATTAAGCACCAACATCAGTTTCTGTAACATTTTGGCAAGCATTGTCTATTTTGACCAATACTGCAACAAGTTAGACAAGAAGTTAGAGTGAATGGGATATTCGTCTACTTCTCTGCTATTCATAGTTGTGTGCAGAATCCAAATATTCCATACGGAACTTACGGTACAGCTGTTTTTGTAACTGCATTGCCACGTGTTTTTCAACCTTCCCAACCAACGGTCGTTTTGAGCATTTTTGAGGAAAAAAGTTCCGCAAGCTAAAATCTTCCCTGCTTCTCTGCTCTTCATAGAAAAATGTGGATTTCAAATCGGGGCTACCAATCTGTAACTATAGCCGTTTTCGTAACCCATTGCCTCACTTTCAAGTGTCTGTAAATCATGCCAGCAGCAAGGCAATTTATTACTTTCCCAAACAACTATCGTTTTGACCACTAAACAAACAGTTACACAAACATAGTTTGGCATAAAATCTTCCTCTACTTCTCTGCTTCTCAAGGGCGGAAACGCTTTTAAAAGTGGGTCTACCGTTCTCGAGGGAGAGCGATTTAACCTCTTGAAACTCCCCATCCCGGATCCGGGATTGTGACTAAGCCTCAGGCTCATTAGCATAACGCAACGTTAACGATTTCTGAAAATCGCAAATAAAATTAAAATAATGCGTTTGCTCTCAAGCTTAGCCTTTTCTTAACAACACTGTCATCTCAGATTTTCAAAATATGCTTTTGAACCATAGAAATTGACTAATTTGTGTAAGAGTATGCAAAGCTAGCATAGCATTTTGTGTAGCATGTAGCACGCAACATTTTCACAAAAGCCAGATAACCAAATAAATAAAATCATTTACCTTTGAAGAGCTTCTGATGTTTTCAATGAGGAGACTCCCAGCCACATACCAAATGCGCAGTGTTTCCTGAAAGCGTCTGTGTGTAGGAGAAATCGTTCCGTTTTCTACATTGCGCCTGGCTACGAAACGAACCGAAAATGCAGTCACCTACAACGTGAAACTTTTTCCGGATTAACTACATAATATCGACCGAAACATGGCAAACGTTGTTTGGAATCAATCCTCAAGGTGTTTTTTCACATATCTCTTCATTGACATGCAGTTCATGGAAGCTTGCTTCTCTCTCTGTGCCCCATGGAAAAATACTGGCAGGTGACTTTTGCGCACCAATTTCGGCGCAGGACACCGGGCGGACACGTGGTAAATGTGGTCTCTTATGGTCAATCTTCCAACGATCTGCCTACAAATACGTCACAATGCTGCAGACACCTTGGGGAAACGACAGAAAGGGCAGACTCATTCCTCTTGCGTTGACAGCCATATAAGGAGATCATGAAAGACAGAGCCTCAAAAATCCTTGTCATTTCCTGGATGCCAAGTCATCTTGGTTTTGCCTGAAGCTCACGTTAAAGGGCACGCACAGAGAAGATATTTGTATTTCTGGACACGTCAGAGTGTTTTCTTTCGAACAGTAGCAATTATATGCATAGTCGAGCATCTTTTTGTGACAAAATATCTTGTTTAAAACGGGAACGTTTTTCTTCCAAAAATGAAATAGCGCCACCATAAGTGTAAGAGGTTAAGAAACCCCTCACCTGCTCTTCACTAACAACTCTCTGTGTCAATACTGATATTCCAAAACAGAACTGTTGGCTGGGATACTCACAGACGTTGCAGGGCTACCTTTTAACATAGTGCTTTATATCATTTTGGCCATATCATAAATGCCTTTTGTACATGGTTCACTGACTTTTGGGTTTGTAAACCGATTTCCATTGATCATACATGGCAAATGGACATAACATCCTGATTTGCCACTCAAATCTTTCATATTGCATTTCGACATTTCTTATTGTATTTGGCAAAAAAAAAATGTGACTTGACTTCCGATGATATCATATTGCAAATGAACAAAACATATGGCTAAGTAAAAAAAAAAAAAAAAATATATATATATATATATATATATATATATATATGTAGATATGATATTAAAATTTGACAAAAGTATGTTCATACAGTTCTTATATACGTGTAATTGACAAAAAAAATGAAAGAATTTTGAAAAATGGTCCAGAAAGCACTTTAAGGGGGTGATAAGTTTGACAAAACATTTGCAATATGAAATATTACGGTGGAGTGCACTAGCAAGCTATTGGATTTTTGCAGTGTTACACTTGGCATTTGCCATATGGTATTTGCAATCAACTTTGAATGAAACAACATCAAATTGAGTGGTATTGGACACCGTGTATATGTTTTGTATGGTGCCAATATGTTCCCATTTATTTTTGTCAATTTCAGGAGTTTTTTTTGTCCATTTCACACGTGACTCACAATTTTGAAACTCAATTTTGTACCTCATGGCCAGTACAGGGATCTAACCCATGACGATTGAGTTATTAGCACAACCCTTGAACAAACTGAGCTAAGTGGCCGCTGGCTAGGGAACACAATTGTTGAGATACTTACTTTCAGAGGAGCAGCATAGCACACACCATTGAGGCCCACAAACAAAGCTTTGGGCAGTTTCCTTGAAGGCAAAGCAGAGCATAAAGAAAGAACAACTACTAATGCCAAAACACAGGATTGAACCAGGGACCTTTAGATCTTCAGTCTAACGCTCTCCAAACTGAGCTATTTCAGAAAGTCACTAAACTTAATGCTGTGGCACCCTTGACGATACACACGCATGTGACTCACAATTTTGACACTCAAAATGAACCACAGCCACTGGCTATTGCTCACAATTGTTGAGATGCTCCAAGACTCTGCAAGTGCTGCCGCACAAACTAACAAGTCCACCAACAGCAGAGCCTGACAAGACTACACTCTTGGTTGCTCCTTGTGGCAATTCCAAACAGCTGGGGAATTTGATCAAATGGTAGAGTGCTTGTTTAGCATGCCAGAGGTAGTGGGATTGATGCACACATTCCCCAAAAACACATTTTTTGTGTATCCAAGAAAGCTCCAGTTCACACTTCATGCAGCCTTGTCTTTCCACAACCTACTGCTTGTCACAATGTCAGATGAAAAAGACAGACATTACTTGCTTTCAGAGGAGCAGCGAAGCACACACCATTGAGGCCCATAAACAAAGCTGTGGGCAGTTTCCTTGAAGCCAAAGCAGAGCATAATGAAAGAACAACAACTAATGCCGAAACACGGGATCAAACCAGGGACCTTAAAATCTTCAGGATAACTCTCCCAACTGAGATATTTCTGCAAGTAGATTAACTTATTTCTGTGGCACTCTTGACAATACACACGCATGTGTGTATTTGACACTTAAAATCTACCTCACGAACAGTATGGGGATCAAACCCATGACCTTGGGGTTATTTGCACCATGCTCAAACCGACTGAGCTAAACTGCCACTGGCTATGGTGCACAATTGTTGAGATGTACCGAGCCTCTGCAAGTGCTGGCGCGTAAGTAAACTAACAAGTCCACCAACAGAATAGCCTGACAAGACTGGACCCTGTTGGTTGCTCCATGTGGCAATTCCAACCTTGCTGGAGAATTTGATCAAATGGTAGGGTGCTTGCTTAGCATGCGAGAGGTAGTGTAATCGATGCCCGCATTCTCCAAAAGCACGTTATTTTGTGGATCCAAGAAAGCTCCAGATCACACTTCATGAAGCCTTGTCTTACGACAATCTACTGTCATGTAACAATGACAAGCAACTTTCATGTAACACTGATGTCACAATGTCAGATGAAAAATAAAGACATCAAATCAAATTTATTTATATAGCCCTTCGTACATCAGCTGATATCTCAAAGTGAGGTACAGAAACCCAGCCTAAAACCCCAAACAGCAAGCAATGCAGGTGTAGAAGCACGGTGGCTAGGAAAAACTCCCTAGAAAGGCCAAAATCTAGGAAGAAACCTAGAGAGGAACCAGGCTATGTGGGGTGGCCAGTCCTCTTCTGGCTGTGCCGGGTGGAGATTATAACAGAACGTGGCCAAGATGTTCAAATGTTCATAAATGACCAGCATGGTCAAATAATAATAATCACAGGCAGAACAGTTGAAACTGGAGCAGCAGCACGGCCAGGTGGATTGGGGACAGCAGGGAGTCTTCATGTCAGGTAGTCCTGAGGCATGGTCCTAGGGCTCAGGTCCTCAGAGAGAGAAAGAAAGAGAAAATTAGAGAGAGCATACTTAAATTCACACAGGACACCGGATAGGACAGGAGAAGTACTCCAGATATAACAAACTGACCCTAGCCCCCCCGACACAAACTATTTCAGCATAAATACTGGAGGCTAAGACAGGAGGGGTCAGGAGACACTGTGGCCCCATCCGATGACATCCCCGGACAGGGCCAAACAGGAAGGATATAACCCCACCCACTTTGCCAAAGCACAGCCCCCACACCACTAGCGGGATACCTTCAACCACTAACTTACCATCCTGAGACAAGGCCGAGTATAGTCCACAAAGATCTCCTCCACGGCACAACCCAAGGGGGGACGCCAACCCAGGCAGGAAGTTCACGTCAGTGACTCAACCCATTCAAGTGACGCACCCCTCCTAGGGACGGTATGAAAGAGCCAGTGACTCAGCCCCTGTAATAGGGTTATAGGCAGAGAATCCCAGTGGAAAGAGTGGAATCGGCCAGGCAGCAAGGGCGGTTCGTTGCTCCAGAGCTTTTCCGTTCACCCTTACACTACTGGACCAGACTACACTCAATCATATGACCCACTGAAGAGATGAGTCTTCAGTAAAGACTTAAAGGTTGAGACAGAGTCTGCGTCTCTCACCTGGGTAGGCAGAGCATTCCATAAAATGGAGCTCTATAGGAGAAAGCCCTGACTCCAGCTGTTTGCTTAGAAATTCTAGGGACAATTAGGAGGCCTGCGTCTTGTGCCGTAGCGTACGTGTAGGTATGTACGGCAGGACCAAATCAGAAAGATAGGTAGGAGCAAGCCCATGTAATGATTTGTAGGTTAGCAGTAAAACCTTGAAATCAGCCTTTGCCTTAACAGGAAGCCAGTGCAGGGAGGCTAGCACTGGAGTAAGATTTTTTGGTTCTAGTCAGGATTCTAGCAGCCGCATTTAGCACTAATTGAAGTTTATTTAGTTCTTTATCCGGGTAGCCGGAAAGTAAAGCATTGCAGTAGAAGTAACCTAGAAGTAACAAAAGCATGGATTCATTTTTCTGCATCATTTTTGGACAGAAAGTTTCTGATTTTTGCAATGTTACGTAGATGGAAAAAAGCTGTCCTTGAAACAGTCTTGATATGTTCGTCAAAAGAAAGATTAGGGTCCAGAGTAACGCCGAGGTCCTTCACAGTTTTATTTGAGACGACTGTTCAACCATCAAGATTAATTGTCAGATTCAACAGAAGATCTCTTTGTTTCTTGGGACCTAAAACAAGCATCTCTGTTTTGTCCGTGTTTAAAAGTAGAAAGTTTGCAGCCATCCACTTCCTTATGTCTGAAACACAGGCTTCTAGCGAGGGCAATTTTGGGGCTTCACCATATTTCATTGAAATGTACAGCTGTGTGTCATCCGCATAGCAGTGAAAGTTAACAATGTTTTCGAATGACATCCCCAAGAGGAAAAAGATATAGTGAAAACAATAGTGGTCCTAAAACGGGTTAAGTGCGGAAGACACATTTCAGTTGAATGCATTGTTGTACAAATTACTAGGTATCCCCCTTTCCTTTCCATACCTTAAGGGAACATTTTGACATTCGCCATATGGTTAGTGAGAAAGTCCATATTGCAAATGTATGGTCCCTTACCAGATGTCCGAAAACGTTTGTAAACTTCGCGGACGGCGTCGGGCCGTGCGGCAGGGCCAGATCTACCGGGAAGTCATCAAACAAACTCTCTCGGACATTCGGTTTCCGTTTTATAAAATAATCCAATTTTGGTCATTTTTCCGCTGTCCCAATAAATCCCACAAGAGGGCAAATGGAATCATATTGCAAATGTACAAAACATCACGAATCACGACATGGCATTATCTCCAAAACGGAAAAGACTTCGAAGATGAAACTTGGTGAGCGTAGGTTTGGCATAATGGGCAGTTGGCCGCAAACAAGATGGCATCTAGACCTCAACGGTTTTTGAGTTATGGCCATTTTTCTGGGATTAAAGGTCCAAAATAAAAATAGAGCAATAATTTGTCCGCTTCACGTCAAACGTTGAGGTCTAGACGCCATCTAGTTTGCGGCCAACACATAATGTCCGAACTGGACCCGCAGCTAGAACGTAACTATGTGTTTTACGTTTTTATTATGTTTTAAACTGAAGGCGCTGTGAATTATGGGCCTGCTCTGAAATATGTGATAGTTGGCTTCTAAATGAGTTGGAAAAGGTGGGCTTGGTGTCAGAATGACATCTAATTGACTGATGGACACTGACTTGCTAGTTGACTTTTGTACATTTGCAATATGTTTAAACGGAGAGGGACCATCACCAAAATGGCATTCTGAAATCAACACTAAAAATTGCACCACCATAGTCTCCAGACTGTGCCGAGTTCAACGAGACGCCCCGCTTGACCGTAGCTCGCTCTGAGTGCAGCGACCTTGACAAAGAGAAGGCCCAATATGAAGCCTGGCCCTAAATGTCATTTGCTTTCGGGTGACAGTGAGAGAACCGTTAGAATGAGCACAATTCAACCTCAGGTACGTTCCTGAGGGCCTCCCGATCTGTGCAAGCCTAACCTTGACCGTGTGGCATTAACCCTTAACAGTAAAACAGGGTTTTTTGTTCTCACAGATTACAATGACTTCTCTCCCCATTGCCTGCACCCCTAAATTCAACCTGAAGCCTATGTGGGTTATGAATGCCGTATGAACCTGTCTTCGATGACAATCCATCAAGCCACTATGAGGTCTACCTGTGTTGATTCTAAGCTTCCTGGAACAACCGGAAGTGATTAAATTCACCCTAAAAGTGTTTTGAAACACATAACCTGTCATTATATGAAAAGCACTATATTCAAACCTGTGTAGATCAGTCAATTCTTAACATAAAGCCTTTAAACTCAGGATTCTGTAAGAGCATACCCTAAGAAAGGTATGTGATTACTTATAGCTTCCTGTGCCAACCGGAAGTGCCTTTAATTTGGTCACACTGTCTGTTTTGAAGGGTTAAAAAAGTCAGATCTTTTCCAAAACTTCATATGTGTGATTAGGCAACCCCCATGAACTGTAAATCAGTCATTTTCCCATACAATTTCAAAGAAAAACTAAATCACACACACACAGCTTGGAAGGAGGGACACATTGGGGTGCGTAGAGACATACACTGACGGTATTTGTTAACCTTGTTGGAACTTTTAAAGAACCGTCAGACTTAGAGTTCCGAAACTTTAGAAACCTTTTCTAGACCCCAGGTTGATAGTGTGTGGTGAGTTACGTGGCTCCTAGAAGGTTCTCGGACCGAGAAACAGCCTCGTACATTTGCAATAACTTCAATTCATTTTTGCATCATGAAAATGACAACATTTAGAAATGTCCCAGAGTCGCAAGACTCGGTGCATTACGACCGCCTAGGCCCATATAGATGGACACCAATGTTTCTGTCCGATTGCTCATTCAAGGACCCCGTAGCAAGGCATGGAAAAAAGTGGATTTTCAGCACCAATTAGGGTCTTGCTCAGGCACCAAATGACCTATCGAGCTGAAACTTGGGATTCGGGGTCGCCTCACATAGGCCTACACATAATGGCAGGACTGGACCCGCAGCTAGAACGTAACTACATGTTTTACGTTTTTATTAGGGTTTGAACAGAAGGCTTTGTGAATTTTGGGCCAGCTCTGAAGTATGTGATAGTTGGCTACTAAATGAGTTGGAAAAAGTGGGTTTGGTGTTAGTTTGTATCAGTTTGGTGTCAGAATGATATCTAATTGACTGATGGACGGTGACTTGCTGGTGACTATTGTCCATTTGCAATATGTTTAAACAGTGATGTACCATCACCAAAGTGACATTCTGAAATCAACCCTAACGAGCGATGGAAAGGAACAACTATCACTACCCAGCCCGAGTTCATCAGGCCAGTCAATTTTGCATTTTTGCAGGATTTTTGAGCATGTCAAATTTGTGATGGTACATGGCAAATGGACATAACACCCTGATTTGGCATTTTCAAATCTTTCATATTGCATTTGGATACTTCTTGCATTTGGCCAAAAAAAGTGACTTTTGACTTTGACTTTTGACTTCCTATGAAATCATATTGCAAATGGACAAAACATATGCCTTATGCACAAGTTTACCTCTTGAAACTCTGGGGGCGCAATTTCATTTTTGGATGAAAAACATTCCCGTTTTAAACAAGATATTTTGTCACAAAAAGATGCTCGACTATGCATATAATTGATAGCTTTGGAAAGAAAACACTGAATTTTCCAGAACTGCAAAGATATTGTCTGTGAGTGCCCCAGAACGGGAACTACAGGCAAAACCAAGATGAAACGGCAACCAGGAAATGAGCAGGATTTTTGAGGCTCTGTTTTCCATTGTCTCCTTATATGGCTGTGAATGCAAGAGGAATGAGCCTGCCCTATCTATCATTTCCCAAAGGTGTCTGCAGCATTGTGACGTATTTGTAGGCATATCATTGGAAGATTGACCATAAGAGACTACATTTTCCAGGTGTCCGCCCGGTGTCCTCCGTCGAAATTGGTGCGTCATTTTCAGCTGCTGGTATTTTTCCATGCGATTCTGAGGGGAAAGCAGGCTTCCACGAACTGCATATCAATGAAGGGATATGTGAAACAACACCTTGAGGATTGATTCTAAACAACGTTTGCCATGTTTCGGTCGATATTATGGAGTTAATTCGGAAAAAGTTTGACGTTTTGGTGACTGAATTTTCGGTTCGTTTCGGTAGCCAAATGTGATGTACAAAACGGAGCGATTTCCTCTACACAATGATTCTTTCAGGAAAAACTGAACATTTGCTATGTAACTGAGAGTCTCCTCATTGAAAACATCCGAAGCTCTTCAAAGGTAAATGATTTTATTTATTTGGTTATCTGGTTTTTGTGAAAATGTTGCGTGCTAAATGCTACGCAAAATGCTAAGCTAGCTTGCAATACTCTTACACAAATGCTTGATTTGCTATGGTTCAAAAGCATATTTTGAAAATCTGAGATGACAGTGTTGTTAAGAAAAGGCTAAGCTTGAGAGCATTTGCGATTTTCAGAAATCGTTAACGTTGCGTTATGCTAATGAGCCTGAGGCTTTATTCACGATCCCGGATCCGGGATGGGGAGTATCAAGAGGTTAAAATTTAAAAAAAAATATGATAATAAAATTGGACAAAAGTATATTCATACAGTTCTTACACATGTGTAATTGACAACAAAAAAAATCAAAAGAATTTCGAAAAACGGTCCAGAAAGCACTTTTTAAGGGGTTGCTAGGTTTTAGATTTTTTTCTTCACTTTTTCAAAATTAATCTTTTGGATGTTGACTTGTGTTGCATGTGCAATATGAATAACCATGGTGGCGCACGCTCGCCACCTGTTGGATTTTTAAAGTGTTTCACCTGGCATTTGCCATATGGCATTTGCAATCACCTTTGAACCAAGCAACGCCGAATTGAGTGGTATTGGACACTGTGTACATGGTTTGTCCAGTGCCAATGACTTCCCATTAATTTTTGTCCATTACAGGGGGATGTTCCCTTACTATTTGGATGCCTCCATCTAGTTCCCAAGAGCAACAGATCGGTAAGTGAACTTTGCTTTCGAACTTTGTAATCATCTGTAAAGTTGCTTTATATGCAATCATACTAGCGAGCTAGATATATATTTTGTTAAAAAGCCTGTATCACTAGCTAGCTAGATGGTTAATGTGGTGTACAGTAAGGAACATTACTGTTACAGTATTACTGAATGACAACTATATAGCCTTGTCACTACTAGTTGGTAAGTTGATTGATATGGGGTGCAGTAGGCTACAGTACAACATTATTATTAAATGATAACAACGTAGCCTTGTCACTAGCTAGTAGCTGGTTGATGGGGTGGGGTACAGTAGGCTACAATACAGCAACAATAGCCTTCCTACTCTTCTGTTATTCGTTGGGTCTGGAAATTGTTAAATTAGCTAGAAAGATCACACATTCATGCAGCTGTGGTGGTGTCCCAATGTATTTATCCATACCATAGCTGCTGCAATGGATATGCCTTTTACTTGAGAGCTCTGACCTCTTTGCCAGGTCTGATGTTATTGATGTTATTTTTGACCTAGTAAAATAAGCGAACGGTTGTGTGCACTGTCACTAGATAGAATTGTGTGGTTCGGTGGCATATAAAATAATAGACATACAGTATATCATCAGCAATTCTCAATCAGATGAGATACACACCAACCCAAACAGAATTGAATTCATTCATAAATGTGGGCACTAATTATTGTTAATATTCCAATTCTCTAGGCCCTCCATTGCCAAACCTGAAGCCCCCTGTCCCCAGCAGGAAAGTCCAGGAAAAAGTGTTGGCAGGTTAATAAATCCTGTTAGGGCTATGGGAAATACTGCCCCCTTTTGGATGAATGGTGTGCCCAAAGTAAACTAACAAAAAAACTGTCAAAAATTGCTAATATATGCATATAATAATTATTATTGAATAGAAAACACTCTAAAGCTTCTAAAACCGTTCGAATTATGTCTGTATGTAGAGCAGAACTCACAGGGCAGCCATTCTCCCAAACTATCTCTCCCTCCTTAGAAAATTCCTCTGACTTTGACGTCATCGCCCCCACCCTTCCCAACCAGCTATGGCTCTGGGAACAGTTTCTATCTCTTCAGCGCGCTCCCGTCTTACAGTGAGACGTGCAACGGAGAAAATAGCACGAGCTTTGACTGCTTGGTGGGCCAAACACTGAGGTGTCACGAGTTTTCAGGAGCGCGCTCTGGAAAAACGGACATTTTTTTCCAAGCTGGTTGAAGTGAGTTCGTTACGTTTGATTTAATCTGTACGTTAAAAACATCCTAAAGCTTGATTCTGCATTTAGTTTGACCAGTTTAGTCGACATATAATATGTAAATTTGAAGTTTTGATGCGCAATTTTCGTGACCAGAAGTCCTTTTTGGGGTAATTCACCTGAAGATGTTAGCTTTTGCTAATACAAAGACACACCAACTGCAACCAAACGTTATATTAGGTAAGTATAACTCCTTCCACGGCATTCTTGTCGAAGACCATCAAAGGTAAGGGAATATTTATGTTATAAAATTGTATTTTTGTCGAATCCAACATAGTAGAGAAATAACGGTAATGGCTGAGCGCCGTCTCTGTAACGTTAAAAATAAATGTAACACAGCGTTTGCATTAAGAAGAAGTGTATCTTTCTAAATAAATGTAGAACATGTATATTTAGTCAAAGTTTATGATGTTTATTGCTGTTATCTGGCGTTAGCTGCTGGAGATATTTATAATTTCTCCGGTCATTTCTGCTGCATTTTTTGAACATGGCTCAATGTAAATGGAGATTTATGGATATAAATTGCATATTATTGAAAAAAACATAAATGTACTGTGTAACATGTGCTATTACTGTCATCTGATGAAGATTTTCAAAAGGTTAGTGAATTATTTTTCTTTTAATCCTGCGTTTGTGATTGTGCTAATTTGCATAGCCATGTGGCTACATATTGTATGTTTCCCTAGTGGTGGTTTAACATAAATATGTGCTATGTTTTCGCTGTAAAACATTTTAAAATTCTGACATGCTGGGTAGATGAACAAGGTGTTTATCTTTCATTTAAGCTATTGGACTTGTTAATGTGTGGAGGTTAAATATTTTTAAGAATATTTTTGCTTTCCCTGCGCCATCGTTGTGGGCTGAAGGGGGGGGGGTGTGTTCCTAGTTGGGAACCCGTAGCCCCATCAGGTTTTAAGGTACAACTTCCTATTGAGGGAATGTAAGATATCATATTTAGATTTAGAGTTACTGACATGAATAGAAGCATATACAAGAACTCTATCAAATGTATTTATAAAGCCCCTTTTACATCAGCAGTTGTCACAAAGTGCTTTTACCGACACCCAACCTAAAACCCCAACGAGCAAGCAATGCATGTGTAGGAGCAAAGTGGCTAGGAAAAACTCCCTAAGAAAGGCAGGAACCTAAGAAGAAACTTAGATGAACCAGTCTCTGAGGGGTGGCCAATCCTCTTCTGGCTGTGCTGATGGAGATTATAAAAGAGTACAGCCATTTAGGGTAGATCGTTCTTCAAGATGTGAAGAACTTTCATAGATGACCAGCAGTGTTAAATAATAATCAGTGGTTATAGAGGGTGCAATAGTTCAGCACCTTAGGAGTAAATGCCAGTTGGCTCTTCATAGCTGAGCATTTAGGGGTTGAGACGTGTAGGTCCGGTAGAAGGAGACACGATCAAACAGCAGGTCTGGGACAAGGTGGCACCTCAGGTGAGCCCTGAGCAGGTCAGGGTTCCAATGGCTGCAGACAGAAACAGCAGAGACTGGATCAGCAGCAAGACCGGGTAGACTGGGGACAGGGACAGCCAGGAGTCATCAGGCCAGGTAGTCCTGAGGCATGGTCCTAGAGCTCATGTCTTGCATCCTTTATTTAACTTGAGTGTAGACAAAGCCTAGATTTGTAACTTCTCATGATTTAGCCTATTTTTCAATCCAGATCTGAGTATTTGATATTTTACACTGTACACTGTTGATAGTAATTTTTTACAAAGCCAATCACTGAATGTCCTACTAGAAGGATTTGATCAGGTTGACACTTCTAAGTCATAATAACACAGAACACACACACACATTCTTTTTATCATCAATTTCTCTCAGTCAACCATTGGTCATTTGTGCTATGTGCTGTGCTTGTTAAATGTCCTTCCCTATAGGCATGCTGAAAGTAAAAAGTTTACTAAGGGTTGATAACAGGCTGCTTGGTCAGCTATTTGAGCCAGTAAAGGGGGCTTTTGTCACAGATCCCTCTGGAACTTTCATTGCGCACACCTGGCCCCTATTCCCACTGATTGTATTTGTAAAAATGTAACCTTTGTTCACGATGGTGGGGTCGATTATTGTTCCCATGTCCGTTGGTGGTGTGAGTACCTATGAGTTGGTGCAGCTGTTATGCTACGTGCTATATATACTGTGTATTATGGGTATCTTCCCGTGTCGGTCAACAAGATTTACCCTCGCTCTTTTGTTTGGGTACAGCCCAGTGTTTTTGTATACATGTTTGTTTTGGGTGTATTCCTGCGCCCGTCTCCAAAATCCTTTATACCAGCATGACAACTTTACTATTCTTAAGTAGAGGAATGACTTTTGCTTCGCTCCAGGCCTGAGGACACACACTTTCTAAATCAAATCAAATGTTATTTGTTACATACACATGTTTAGCAGATGTTATTTTGGGTGTAGCAGAGTGCTTGTGCTTCAACTTTGGTTGAGAGGATGCCAAGAGTGTGCAAAGCTGTCATCAAGGGAAAGGGGTGGCTACTTTGAAGAATCTCAAATATAAAATATATTTTGATTTGTTTAACCTCTAGCGTCGAGCAATCCCGTATCCGGGAGCGTAATCATAGCCTCAAGCTCATTAGCATAACGCAACGTTAACTATTCATGAAAATCGCAAATGAAATTAAATAAATATATTGGCTCACAAGCTTAGCCTTTTGTTAACAACACTGTCATATTTTCTAAATATGCTTTTCAACCATCGCTACACAAGCATTTGTGTAAGAGTATTGATAACTAGCATAGCATTAAGCCTAGCATTCAGCAGGCAACATTTTCACAAAAACAAGAAAAGCATTCAAATAAAATCATTTACCTTTGAAGAACTTCGGATGTTTTCAATGAGGCGACTCTCAGTTAGATAGCAAATGTTCAGTTTTTCCAAAAAGATTATTTGTGTAGGAGAAATCGCTCCGTTTTGTTCATCACATTTGGCTAAGAAAACCCCCCGAAAATTCAGTCATTACAACGCCAAACTTTTTTCAAAATTAACTCCATAATATCGACAGAAACATGGCAAACGTTGTTCAGAATCAATCCTCCAGGTGTTTTTCACATATCTATTCGATGATAAATCATTCGTGGCAGTTGCCTTTCTCCTCTGAACCTAATGGAAAAGTGGACGCAGCTGGAGATTGCGCAATAATTTCGACGGAGGACACCAAGCAGACACCTGGTAAATGTAGTCTCTTTATGGTCAGTCTTCCAATGATATGCCTACAAATACGTCACAATGCTGCAGACACCTTGGGGAAACAGCAGAAAGTGTAGGCTCATTCCTGGCGCATTCACAGCCATATAAGGAGACATTGGAACACAGCGGATTCAAAATCTGGGGCATTTCCTGTATGAAATTTCATCTTGGTTTCGCCTGTAGCATTAGTTCTGGGGCACTCACAGACAATATCTTTGCCGTTTTGGAAACGTCAGAGTGTTTTCTTTGCATATGCATAGTCGAGCATCTTTTCATGACAAAATATCTTGTTTAAAACGGGAATGTTTTTTTATCCAAAAATTAAAAGAGCGCCCCCTATATCGAAGAAGTTAACACCTTCTTGGTTACTACAGGATTCCATATGTGCTATTTCATAGTTTAGATGTCTTCTAGAACAGATATTCTACAATGTAGAAACGTTTGGCTATGAAAAAAACCTGTATCCAGTTATAGCCTCAAGCTCATTAGCATAACGTAACGTTAACTATTTATGAAAATCGCAAATGAAATGAAATGAATGTGCTAGCTCTCAAGCTTAGCCTTTTCTTAACAACACTGTCATCTCAGATTTTCAAAATATGCTTTTGAACCATAGCAAAACAAGCATTTGTTTAAGAGTATTGATAGCTAGCGTAGCATTTAGCGTAGCATTTAGCGGGCAACATTTGCACAAAAACCAGAAAAGGATTCAAATAAAATCATTTACCTTTGAAGAACTTCGGATGTTTTCAATGAGGAGACTCTCAGTTACATAGCAAATGTTCAGTTTTTCCTGAAAGATTCTTTGTGTAGGAGAAATCGCTCCGTTTTGTACATCACGTTTGGGTACCAAAAAAAAATGAAAATTCAGTCATCAAAACGGCAAACTGTTTTTCCAAATTAACTCCATAATATCGACTGAAACACGGAAAACGCTGTTTAGAATCAATCCTCAATGTGTTTTTCACACATCTCTTCATTGATATATTGTTCGTGGTAGTCTCCTTTCTCCGGTGAATCGCTTGGAAAAAGACGTGCAGTTGAAGATGACGCACCAATTTCGACGGAGGACACCGGGCGGACACCTGGCAAATGTAGTCTCTTATGGTCAATCTTCCAATGATATGCCTACAAATACGTCACAATGCTGCAGACACCGTGGGGAAACGATAGATCGGGCAGGCTCATTCCTTGCGCATTCACAGCCATATAAGGAGACAATGAAAAAGAGAGCCTCAAAAATCCTGCTCATTTCCTGGTTGAAGTTTCATCTTGGTTTTGCCTGTAGCATCTGTTCTGGGGCACTCACAGACAATATCTTTGCAGTTCTGGAAACGTCAGAGTGTTTTCTTTCCAAAGCTATCAATTATATGCATAGTCGAGCATCTTTTTGTGACAAAATATTGCGCTTAAAACGGGCACGTCTTTTTATCCAAAAATGAAATAGCGCCCCCATCAAGAGGTTAAAGTGACTAGTGATCCATTTATTAAAGTGGCCAGTCTATGTATATAGGCAGCAGCCTCTAATGTGCTCATGATGACTATTTAACAGTCTGATGGCCTTGATGTTTTTCAGTCGCTCGGCCCCAGCTTTGATGCACCTGTACTGACCTCGCCTTCTGGATGATAAGCGGGGTGAACAGGCAGTGGCTTGGGTGGTTGTTGTCCTTGATTACATTTTTGGCCTTCCTATGACATCAGGTGCTGTAGGTGTCCTGGAGGGAAGGTAGTTTGCCCCCAGTGACGCATTGGGCAGACCGCACCACCCTCTGGAAAGCCCTGCAGTTGCGGAGGCTGCAGTTGTACCAGGCGGTGATTACAGCCCGACAGGATGATCCCAATTGTGCATCTGTAAAAGTTTGCGGGTTTTAGGTGCCAAGAGCCACATTTCTTCAGCCTCTTATGAAGAGGCGCTGTTGCGGGTGGACTGTGTGTGTGGACCAACTTGAAGCTTTCCACCTTCTCCACTGCTGTCCCGTCGATGTGGATAGGGGGTGCTCCCTCTGCGGTTTCCTGAAGTCCACAATCATCTCCTTTGTTTTGTTGACATTGAGTGAGAGGTTATTTTCCTGGCACCACACTCCCAGAGCCCTTAGCCTACACGGAGGAGCTGCGGGCTCTGGGAGTGTGGAATATTCCTGGTACCACACTCCCAGAGCCCTCACCTCCTCCCTGTAGGCTGAGGGCTCTTGGAGTGTGGTGCCAGGAAAATAACCTCAACGTCAACAAAACAAAGGACGATTGTGGACTTCAGGAAACAGCAGAGGGAGCACCCCCCTAATATGACCCATTATGAAATGGGCATGAACAAAAAAGATGTCATCCATATGCCCTCGAATAGCGAAAGGAGGCCACTTTCCCATCATTACATTTTTCACTCATGTCAGGGCTACTCCTGTTACTCCTGTTATTTCGCTGACCAAACTCTGTATGCCATGGGCTCTCCAACCCTGTTCCTGCAGCTACCCAGTGCTTAATTTAGGAAACCAAGTGAAGTCTGTATGGGAACATCGATAGTAACATGTTTTCACAACTAAACATAATTCATTAAACTGTTGACAGACCCACTGGAGAAACGAATGGAGAGAGGGGATGAGAAACGCATGATGGGGAGATATTCTGTTGCTAAAGGTAATGTGTCAGCCTATTAATTATGAAAATATAAAAAAAATCCCTTTTTCTAGGCTGCTCAAAA
Source organism: Oncorhynchus masou masou (assembly GCF_036934945.1). Taxonomy (NCBI): domain Eukaryota; kingdom Metazoa; phylum Chordata; class Actinopteri; order Salmoniformes; family Salmonidae; genus Oncorhynchus; species Oncorhynchus masou. Next base: position 40,773,034 of record NC_088239.1, on the reverse strand, counting down.
TTTAGGCTAGACCAATTTGTTTGTTTTTCTGCTGTTTCATTGTTGTTATGTTTTTTGTGGATGTTTCAAAACCTGTTTTCCACTCAGTTTCAACCTGTTGTTGAACTTCTTTCATATATGGACGAGCAATGTCAGAGGGGCATGGACTAAGATGATGTTTTGATGCTTTCAGAGTGGTTAGAGGGACAATAGAGCCCTAAGCACCAGGCCATTAGCAACCTGATGATTGTTAGCGAGCTGGGTACTACTAACTCATGTGCAGAGAAGATTACCGTGACTCAGCGGTCATGTAGAATTTCACTGCAGTCATGACTCATGATAAGGTCTCCGCAACAACACTGGGTGCTATTTGGAACATACCAAACTCAACAAGAAACTTTGTTGCCATGCCAACTCCGCCCTGTTTCTAAGGGAGATATGGGAGATGAACAGGAGGCAGCACTGTAAGGCCAACGACAATAGTGCGCACACACACACAGAAACATTCTCAATATAAAAAAAGCATACTCATTCCCAAGTTCAAAGTTGGTTTATTTTCAATTATATATTTTTTTTACATACACTGCTTTTAAAATGTTAAGTGTTTTAAACAGGTTTCAGTTATTTTTTTCTCAGTTATTTTTTTTGTTTTTTTGTTTTATTTGATTGGAATGCTAGCCTTTGGAGCTTGAGATCGATTGTCAGCGTGAACAAGATAAATTATTTTCAAAGTGATAACTATCATGTCAACTAAATGGTTCACTAACTTACATCAGAAAAAGAGAAGGAATGGAAAAAAATCTGAAAAGCCCTGATTCAGATGAACCAAATCATTTGTTTAGATTTCAACTTCACATAACAACTCTCAACATCTACTATAATCTGTTCTGTTCCTAACATTATTAGCTATTCACAACATCAGCCCCTTGGTTTAACTATAATAATTGTTTCTTGCGCTGTTATAGATGGAACACCGAGAAGTAATAATGGACACTAGCATTGTTGTTTCAATGACTAGGATAGACTCATTTGAAATTCGTCAAAGATATTTTGGATGAATGTTATGCCAGATATCTTATGGCATAAATGCAACGGTTGAGCAATGCAGACAGGCCTCGTAGACAATTAATTAACTGTAAAGGCAAAATTTAATTTAGTCAAAGCTTTTGTGTGGTAGGTCTTTCACAAACACTTTCAGTTCAAATTACAGAAATGATCATTCTGTATTGATACCCCTTCCCCAACCATAATGTCCCAACCAAGTCTAATTCTAGTTTTAATGTGACTGTACACAAATACACTGTATATCCCCTCATCATATTTCCAATGACATACTCTACATAACAAGAACACACAACAGTTTAAAGAAAACCCTTACATTGACTCCTCTGCCCTGAGGGTCCTCATAACATAGTGTACAAAGTTAAGGCCCAAAACATCTGAGAACATTGTTAAAATAACGCCCTTTGTCCACATGCCTTTTCCCATTAAATTCAGCTGACAAATGCTGATTTATTTGGAGTCATAGGTATAGTAGGAAACCACATCGTTCACATTCATTTCTGACACCTACAGTACACACTGATGTGCTGGCTGTCTAAAAGAAGCAGTTGGAATAAAATAGGCCCACTTCCAGCACTTTAGAATATGTACTTTTCTGATTTAATGTGGTATTTCGTTTCCTGACACAAGAACAAGCCAGTTGATCAGAATATATCATGGAGTATCAGAAATTGCCATCTGTCTAGACAGAAAACTACTTTGAAGTCAGATTTTGCAGTAAAAAAATGGTGTAGATACAGCATTTTGACTTTGTAGAGCAGTATGGTGGAAATTAGTTAATACTACACACAAATCAGACAGAAGCTTGATGTGCTGTTGTACATTTTCCACTGGATGTTTTTAAATATAAGAACCCACACGTTTGTCATTATTATTACTGAAGTGAAGCGGGTCCTTGTTTTGAAAGACTGAATCTCTCACTAACAACTAAAACTGTACAGGGACGATCATTAAATGCAAAAATGTTTATTTGTTGTGAACTTTTTATCCTACACATACAATAGCAAAAACATCTTCAAATTTCGTCAGATAATATACCTGGCCATTTCAAAAGATCAAAGATTTTTGACCAAATTTGTAGTTACTTAGTTTTGCCTTTGTAGGGCAAGCATAAACCAGTGGTAAGAAAATTGTTGTTAATTGATCTGAAATACTATATAGATTAAAGTTCTACCCCGTTCTAAAACATTTCTTAGAGCCTGTGAACGGGAAGCCGAGCTCTATCCTGGATACATCTCAGAACCCCCTTTTAGCACTTTATTAGCTCTTTAAAGTGTATGCTTAGCTCTTTGAAGTGTACTGTACTGTATACAGTACTTACAAGTAATTGGCCACTTATTTACAGTATGGAGACATTAGAAATAAGGGTGTAATTCTAATTGAAATGAGACTATCAATATTACTTCTATAGGTTTTTATTAATTATGACATACTATCTATTTACAGTATTTATATGGTATTGTCCATGCAAGCAAGAAAGTTATACATTTTTGCTAATGCACTGGCTTGCAACAAACATGCAGGAATGCCTTAACAATTTGAATGTCATAATAACAAGACAAATGCACACAATGAAACATTGCTGCTATCGCAACCAATCTCCCAATGTTTCTGTAAACTGATTAATCTAGAAGTGTAGTAGATTAAACTACTACGTATGGATCTCATGCTTATATACAGTATACAAACAAAAGTAAAACTGATTATTTCATCCCTTTATTGAAATGTAAGGACACTGATCAAATAAGACATTTACAGATACAAAACAAAACCATACAAATTAGGAGGTATTCTGCTCAGTTTCTAGGTAACTACATAGGTCAGAAGAACATGTATATGATGATGACTATCTGATAAGTCCATTGTGTTTTAAAAAGTAGGTTTAAATTCTACATTATTTAGTTATTCAAAGATGCAACAATAACATGGTCATGGACGTAGTATCGTTCCAATAGGGAGGACATGGGCATTGGTCAGTAGTGGTGACTATGTGCATCTACAGTATGTGCAGACAATGGGTGTGACATCATGCAGAATCAGATCGAACAGGACACGCTAGACACTCGGGTTTCAACATTTCTGGTAACTTTCCAAAAAATGTCCAGGTTTTCCAGAAAATCCTGGTTGGACAAGGGAATAATCAGTGAGGGAATCTTCCAACTGGGAATCCTCCAACTGATATTTACGGAAAAACCCAGAATTTTGGGAAAGTTACCATAAATATTGCAATCCTAACAGACACCAACTTCATATTCCACTTCAAATAATACCTAAATTCAGCATCTCAGTAATGGGGTCCGTCAATCTTTAGCTTAATTTCAGTGCACGCATCGTTGTATATCTAATATGAGGAAACGGCATCATTCCAAACAAGGCACTTCCCATTATTCTGATTCAGTCAATGAAAATAATAAATAAATCAATAATAAATAAACTTCCAGTCAAAAATGATATTTAACATGATTGGTTTTATAGGTAGTCGGTATATCATCGGATTCCCTTTTGTACAAAATATGGCATTAAGGTAGTACTCATTCAATGTAAATTAAAATGGATGCAATTTGAGGAACAAAACAAACAAAAAAATGAGGTAACCCCGCCCCCCCCAAACTGTTCTGTGCTTCTGACAGTAATACACATATAAGGCGACTGTCTCCTGAACTACTCTCCTTCACACCACAGTAGTGACACAGAAACAGAATGAGTGACCTTCCTGGTTGTGGTGAGGTGACATTGGGAATGACATGCAAGGCTGTGGGTGGGACTGTCCACAGACAGTGGAGTGGTGCAGGGATGCAGTCAGAAGAGATTTCATTTCACAAAAACACAAACCAACTACGAGAACTTAAGGTTCCAGCTCAGCAACAGGGTTTGGGTGAATTTACATGTCAATTCAGTTAATTCTAGTTCTTATTCTAATTTTCCTAGCCTAGTGGTTAGAGCGTTGGACCAATAACCGAAATGTTGCAAGATCGAATCCCCGAGCTGACAAGGTAAAATCTATCGTTCTGCCCTTGAACAAGGCAGTTAACCCACTGTTCTTAGGCTGTCATTGAAAATAAGAATTTGTTCTTAACTGACTTGCCTATTTAAATAAAGGTAAAATAAAAAAATAAAAAATGCATTTCAATGAGAAATGTGGAATTTCAGTTGACATTCAGAATTGACTGAATTGAATTGAAATGGAATTGAACCCAAACCTGCAGAAGATCACACACTGTATGTATATTCATATATCCATCATCAACCGAAGCTCCCCATCCACAGGTTTCGTCACCAATATGGTTGAAAAGAAGTTCAATTACGTTAAATGGTATTATAAACAAAAGTATTTATAGTTGTAATTTATCATATAATTAGTGTTAGCTTTTGTAATCATGCAGCAGGACTAAAAGGTAATGGGTGAAAGTTTAGGGGTCAAATGTCAGGGGTCAAGGTGGTGATGTCATGTGGCAAGGTGTGCTACAGAAGAACATCCAGTACTGCCTGCCTGCCTGCCTGCCTGCCTGCCTGTCTGTCTGTCTGTCTGTCTGTCTGCCTGTCTGTCTGCCTGTCTGCCTGTCTGTGTCTCACAGCTGTACAGAATTACATATTTACAAAGGGTGGGGGTGCTATGCAGTGTCGAGCACAAGTACTAACACCTGCGGAAATAATCACATGAAAGCACACCAATCTGTCACCCACACAGGAGACAAACCCAAGGACCAAACCTAGAGGTTATTAAAACATAGCAATACAGTCGCATAGGGGAAAGTGAATGGAGGTTTATACACTGCTCAAAAAAATAAAGAGAACACTTAAACAACACAATGTAACTCCAAGTCAATCACACTTCTGTGAAATCAAACTGTCCACTTAGGAAGCAACACTGATTGACAATACATTTCACATGCTGTTGTGCAAATGGAATAGACAACAGGTGGAAATTATAGGCATTTAGCAAGACACCCCCAATAAAGGAGTGGGTCTGCAGGTGGGGACCACAGACCACTTCTCAGTTCCTATGCTTCCTGGCTGATGTTTTGGTCACTTTTGAATGCTGGCGGTGCTTTCACTCTAGTGGTAGCATGAGACGGAGTCTACAACCCACACAAGTGGCTCAGGTAGTGCAGCTCATCCAGGATGGCACATCAATGCGAGATGTGGCAAGAAGGTTTGCTGTGTCTGTCAGCATAGTGTCCAGAGCATGGAGGCGCTATTAGGAGACAAGCCAGTACATCAGGAGACATGGAGGAGGCCGTAGGAGCGCAACAACCCAGCAGCAGGATCGCTACCTCCTCCTTTGTGCAAGGAGGAGCAGGAGGAGCACTGCCAGAGCCCTGCAAAATGACCTCCAGCAGGCCACAAATGTGCATGTGTCTGCTCAAACGGTCAGAAACAGACTCCATGAGGGTGGTATGAGGGCCCGACGTCCACAGGTCGGGGTTGTGCATACAGCCCAACACCGTGCAGGACGTTTGGCATTTGCCAGAGAACACCAAGATTGGCAAATTCGCCACTGGCGCCCTGTGCTCTTCACAGATGAAAGCAGGTTCACACTGAGCACATGTGACAGACGTGACAGTCTGGAGACGCTGTGGAGAACGTTCTGCTGCCTGCAACATCCTCCAGCATGACCGGTTTGGCGGTGGGTCAGTCATGGTGTGGGGTGGCACTTCTTTGGGGGGCCGCACAGCCCTCCATGTGCTCGCCAGAGGTAGCCTGACTGCCATTAGGTAACGAGATGAGATCCTCAGACCCCTTGTGAGACCATATGCTGGTGCGGTTGGCCCTGGGTTCCTCCTGATGCAAGACAATGCTAGACCTCATGTGGCTGGAGTGTGTCAGCAGTTCCTGCAAGAGGAAGGCATTGATGCTATGGACTGGCCCGCCCGTTCCCCAGACCTGAATCCAATTGAGCACATCTGGGACATCATGTCTCGATCCATCCACCAACGCCACGTTGCACCACAGACTGTAATTGGAGGATGCTTTAGTCCAGGTCTGGGAGGAGATCCCTCAGGAGACAATCTGCCACCTCATCAGGAGCATGCCCAGGCGCTGTAGGGAGGTCATACAGGCACATGGAGGCCACACACACTACTGAGCCTCATTTTGACTTGTTTTAAGGACATTACATCAACATTGGATCAGCCTGTAGTGTGGTTTCCCACTTTAATTTTGAGTGTGACTCCAAATTCAGAGCTCCATGGATTGATAAATTTGATTTCCATTGATCATTTTTGTGTGATTTTGTTGTCAGCACATTCAACTATGTAAAGAAAAAAGTATTTAATAGGAATATTTCAGTCATTCAGGTCTAGGATGTGTTATTTTAGTGTTCCCTTTATTTTTTTGAGCAGTGTATATTGCTGAACAGTAATGTATGAAAAGGGCCCACTTTGCCACATCGACTGAAGAACAGGCGCCTGCAAGGAATTTTGGTTACCAGCAGCCGGTCAATTTACACTTCACAGAAAGATGACTGTCTCAGTGTTTTTAAAAACATTTTTTTAATGGTGCCATATTTTTGGGGAAGGATGGGGTGTATAAGTAAAGCAACAAGAAGTTCATATTTCATTGTTTTTTCTTTTTGAATGAAAATGCAAGCGTAACTTTCATAATCATTATTCTTTATGTTTTCTTAAATCCCTTTTAAGATGATACTTTTTTTCTTTTTAATAATCTTTGTTCTTTTTCAGGTTTTGGTGGGTTGGTTGGTTGTTTGGACATTGCGTTTCACCTTCTGAAGAACATTGGGTTGCGCAGGCAGGCTGCTAGTCACCTGCAACACCCCAGGGGTCTTGCGGAGGTTTCCAGGCTGCTGTCAGTGTCTGAGGCCAGGGTCTGGTCGGTGGACATGGAGGAGATATCGTTGACGGAGGGGGAAGGGAGGCTCTCACCACTGCTGTTCACGGCTGCACCTGTGCTGAGGGAATCAACAGACAGCCGGGTTACAACGAACTAAGAGCCCCACAGACCAGGGTTGGGTTCATTTCCATTTAAATTCCAGTCAATTAAGGAAGTATACTGAAATTCAAATTCCAATTTACCTCAGTGCTTTTCAATTAGAAAAATGTGGAATTGGAATTCCGTTTGCCTTCTGAATTGACTGTAATTTTAATGGAATTGACCCCAGCTCTGCCACAGACACTACTAGACATTCTCAGTCAGTCACAACCCTTATTGTGACACATAACCCCACACAGAAACTCGACACTCGGTCACAACACAACCAAATAGTACACCCAGAACCCCACATACAAACACATCACAGTGTGTCACCAGACAGGTGAGAGGCGAGTTAAGGCTGGGGTACTCTGTCGGCTATCTCCTTAAATACAATAATATCACATTATTGTAATAATAAGAATGTAATACTTTTATGTTAAGATGTAGTTCCCTATCTACCTACCTGTCTTTGGAAACATTACAGACCAGGGTGACATTTCAGCATTCATGTGCAACTTTTTACCACTAGATGGTGATACATTTCTGCAAACATACAGACATGCTTAGGCTACAGGACAGTATTCTAATACAATATAAATATATTTGAGGCAAATGTCTTTCAATAGGCAGTCCTGTTTGTCTTAAGTTTCATCTTGGAAGCAAGAGTTTGGTGAGTGGACAGTTATGCTTTTAAGATGAATAAACGTTTGCCGGTGTTCTGGCTTGTTAGGATGTTTAACCGAGGGTTACATTTATACAAATGTTGAATTATACTGAGTTTGTTTTCCAATCATTTTTTTTTAAAGTCATCCCAAGTGGATGGGGTTGGTCACGGGGATATATAATATATATATATATATATATTTTATCCTTAAAATATGCATATTGCATAAGATACATTAGGTAACCGAGGTGGTTCCCTCCAGAATCCCTTCCCTATGTGTAAACTTGATTGTGTTTTTCAACCCATGGAGGTCTGGACATGGAGTCACACTCAAAATTAAAGTGGAAAACCACACTACAGTTCTTAAAACAAGTCCAAATGAGGCTCAGTAGTGTGTGTGGCCTCCACGTGCCTGTATGACCTCCCTACAATGCATGGGCATGCCCCTGATAAGGTGGCGGGTGGTCTCCTGAGGGATCTCCTCCCAGACCTGGACTAAAGCATCCACCAACTCCTGGACAGTCTGTGGTGCAACGTGGAGTTGGTGGATGGAGCGAGATATGATGTCCCAGATGTGCTCAATTGGATTCAGGTCTGGCGAACGGGTGGGCCAGTCCATAGCATCAATGCATTCCTCTTGCAGGAACTGCTGACACACTCCAGCCACATGAGGTCTAGCATTGTCTTGCATTAGAAGGAACCCAGGGCCAACCGCACCAGCATATGGTTTCACAAGGGGTCTGAGGATCTCATCTCGTTAAATAATGGCAGTCAGGCTACCTCTGGCGAGCACATGGAGGGCTGTGCGGCCCCCCAAAGAAATGCCACCCCACACCATGACTGACCCACCGCCAAACCGGTCATGCTGGAGGATGTTGCAGGCAGCAGAACGTTCTCCACGGTGTCTCCAGAATCTGTCACATGTGCGCAGTGTGAACCTGCTTTCATCTGTGAAGAGCACTGGGCGCCAGTGGCGAATTTGCCAATCTTGGTGTTCTCTGGCAAATGCCAAACATCCTGCACGGTGTTGGGCTGTAAGCACAACCCCCACCTGTGGACGTCGGTCCCTCAAACCACCCTCATGGAGTCTGTTTCTGACCGTTTGAGCAGACACATGCACATTTGTGGCCTGCTGGAGGTCATTTTGCAGGGCTCTGGCAGTGTTCCTCCTGCTCCTCCTTGCACAAAGGCAGAGGTAGCGGTCCTGCTGCTGGGTTGTTGGCCTCCTCCATGTCTCCTGATGTACTGGCCTGTCTCCTGGTAGCGCCTCCATGCTCTGGACACTACGCTGACAGACACAGCAAACCTTCTTGCCACATCTCGCATTGATGTGCCATCCTGGATGAGCTGCACTACCTGAGCCACTTGTGTGGGTTGTAGACTCCGTCTCATGCTACCACTTGAGTGAAAGCACTGCCAGCATTCAAAAGTGACCAAAACATCAGCCAGGAAGCATAGGAACTGAGAAGTGGTCTGTGGTCACCACCTGCGGAACCACTCCTTTATTGGGGGTGTCTTGCTAATTGCCTATAATTTCCACCTGTTGTCTATTCAATTTGCACAACAGCATGTGAAATCAGAGTTGCTTCCCAAGTGGACAGTTTGATTTCACAGAAGTGTGAATGACTTGGAGTTACATTGTGTTGTTTAAGTGTTCCCTTTATTTTTTTGAGCAGTGTATTATAGTGATGGGGAAATATTTTAACACACAGGTTGTTCTGGCTAACCTCTATGGTCCTAATTGGGATGATGCTCAATTTTTCTCAGACCTCATTGCAACACTTCCTGACCTTAACTCTCATAATTTGATACTGAGTGGAGATTTCAATTGTGTATTACATCCAAGTCTAGGCCGATCTAGACCAAAGCCCAACAATGTAATTTCAAAATCAGGTGCAGTAATCAAATAATTTCTAGAATCCTATAATTTGTCTTATCCATGTAGCAGGAGCAATCCCACTGCTAAACAGTACTCCTTTTTTTATCCAGTCCACCACTCATACACTACGATTGACTTTTTCCTGCTGGATAATATAATTATTCATTTTGTAACTAATAGCCAATATCACAGCATCATTTTCTCAGACCATAGCCCTGTCAGCTAGATATCCGCTTTCCGGACAGTACTGCATCACAACGCGCATGGCGACTTGACCCACTACTACTATACTGTAGTGCCTTTAAAAAATACATATCAACTCACATTGATGACTTTTTACAGATCAACTGCAATCCTGACGTGTCTCACTCTACTGTGTGGGAGTCGTTAAAAGCATATCTAAGGGGCCAAATGATTTCATACACAGCGTATGACAATAAACAGCGCACTAAACGCTTATCGGAGCTATCTCAACTCATTCTAGATGTGGACAACAGATATGCCTCTTCTCCGATTCCTGAACTCTACAAAGAGACTGCCAATCGGAATTTGACAATCTTTCCACTGAACAAACGGAGCAGCTTCTGTTTAAGCCGAGGCAGACATTTTATGAACACGGAGAGAAAGCTGGCAAGTTGTTCTCACCAGCTTCGTCAATCCGCTGCTAGCAGCACCATACCTGAAATGTATGTTGCAGCTGATTTAACTTCTACCAATCCCAAATAAATCAACAATCAATTTAAGCAATTCTACTCTGCTCTTTACTCGTCAGTGGCTCTTCCTGACACATCTCGTATGCATGTATTTCTAGACAATCTGGACATCCCCTGTCTCATCTTAGATGAACAAACTAACATGGATGCCTCAATAAATGATGATGAAACTACTCTGGCAATCCAGTCCATGCAGAGCAGTAAAGCTCCTGGGCCTGATGGCTTCCCTATTGCATTTTATAAAGCATTCTCCTCTAAACTATCCCCTAGGCTCAGCTCAATATACAATGAAATGATTTCTAGTAAGAAACTGCCCCAGACATTTAACCAGGAGACCCATTCTGTTTTTCTTAAAAAGGACAAGAACCCCCTAGACTGTGGCTCATACCGCCCCATAAGCCTTTTGTGCTGCGATTATAAAATTCTCACTAAGGTCCTCTCATGCCGTTTAAAGACAGTGATGCTTAATATAATTAACTCTGACCAAACCTGATTTTTCTCAGGTAGGCAATCTTTCTATAATATGCGGCAGATATTTAAAGTTCTTTATTCTGCCCACTCAACTCGACAGCCAGAGGTCGTCATCTCTCTTTATGCGGAGAAGGCTTTCGACCGGGTTGAGTGGGAATATCTATTTACAGTACTAGAGAGATTTGGGTTTGGCCCGTCATTCCTTTCCTGGATTAAGATTTTGTACTCGTCCCCAGTGGCTTCTGTTCGCACCAAGAATGTTACCTCAAGCTACTTCCCTCTCCCACAGGGTTACGAATTGATTCATTTGAAATGACTCGTTCAGACATCTTATTGTAATATGCCGAACTCAAGAGGTCCTCATTAATCTTTCCTTTAGAGAATTAGATAGGTCTATTTCATTTAACTTCAGAGCAAATGGCTCTATCTATAATTTCTTGTAGATTAAAATCTGATTGAGCTCGTTCTGTTTTCCCGGGCTGGAATTGACACCAGCATAACATGGTATGGCAGAATGGGTAACCCCTTGCATCCTATGACATGGTTGTATAAAAACATTAGCAGAAAACAAATAGATGAGGGGTCACCTTGTTCATGATGTCCCACACAGCTGATTCAAAAACCAAGACGTGCACCCACGGGGGCCCCAGGACCGAGTTTGGGAAACTGACCAAGTTAAAGAGCAGAATTTTAAACTAAAGATACAAATATTTAAGCAAGTAGGAAGACAAAAGGTGTTTGGTTCTTGTAAAAGCTCTATGCTCCCATAGCGATAGAACAGTTTTATTTATTTGTATACTCCTATCTTCCCGGAGCAGACATTTAAGCTTCCTGTTGAATCTGTGGCGTTAAACTATCGTAGGTAGCTAGCAAACCTAAAGTCTTTGTCCTAGACAAAGCATCAGACTACGAAAGATGACCAGATACAAAAGATCTACTGTACCTGGTCTTGTGTGGCTCAATTGGTAAAGCATGACACTTGTAACACCAGAGTTGTGGGTTCGATTCCCAATGGGTGACAAGTATGAAAAATGAATGCACTTTGTCGCTCTGTATCTGTCTACTAAAATGTAAATGTAACAAGCCAGTTAAGAGAAAAGGTGAGTTTGCTAAGGCTTGCTAAAACGATCCCTCTCTGTCCAGAGCATGCCAATGGTGCAGTGATATGTAGGCAGACCAGTTCTCCTGTTTGTGTCTGTAGCAGTGGGAGGCAGGTGGACAGGACAGTGGAATACATTTCATCTGACCTCCAATAAAACAGGGAGGCAAAATCACCATTTATGGGTTCATACATAGATTGTGTCCAATAACAGAATAATATGCTTACTCTAATGCTATCCATCTATGTAAGCCCTGAGCCAAGTGGTGCTGAAAGGCAGGGCTTTAGAGCCTAGTACTGCTACTGCTGTGAAATATTGCCATCTGGGGCTCTTCAGCTGCACTGTGTCTGTCCTCAGCACTAGGAATACCCATCTGCTTAATTGCAGAGTTCTAGAGAGGAAGGGAGACAGAGAAAGGTAGAAAGATGAGGGACAGTGAAGGGAGTGAGCTACAGTATCACACTGCATATTAAATCAATCCCAAGGTAGAAGTTTAGCCGTATCACTGTCCAAGAGCCCATAACAGGCATGTCAGGGTTCATACATAGATTCTGTCCAATAACAGAATAACATGCTTACTCTCTGTAGATCCCAAGCCATCCAGAAAACATTCTCTGCAGAAATTTGCTGCAGAGAACGACCGAGACAAGTTGTTTTCCTCTCTCAGCAACACTAGACTCTGGATGGACGCCATAATAATGTTACCAATACTGTGCCATCATGATTCCACACTGCTCCACAGTGGCCATACAGGTGAATGATACGCAGCTGCCGCTTTGGTAAACACTCCAACATTTTATTTTTTACTGAAAATGAGATGAGTTCTAGTGCTATCTAGAAGAGTATGGACCAAGGACCCCAGCCTTAAATCATGATATGTGACAGTGCGTACACAGATGTGAAAAAAAACAGCCTACATGATATTTGCAGAGAGTAGGTGGATAGCAACCTTTTTAATCAATCCACATTAACACTGCTCTGTTACTCAATATAGAGTGGAGTCACATATATCTTTCTTAACACTTAATTGCATACAGTAATACCATTCAAATAAAGATGAATCACTAAACATACACAAAACACAGTTTTGCATACATAGATATACACCTGACTAGATATACACCTGCTACACCTGACTCTAATAATCACCTTCTCATCATCATGATCTTCAGTTTAGAATGCAATTGAAAATCAGCTGTGTTGGATAGGGATGGAGAAAAAGTATGACACTAATCACACCCTCTAGTATTGGAGTTGCCCACCCCTGGTTTAGATGGATACTTTTACATACAGATATAATTACTCTTCTACAAATTCCTACAGATATAACACTTATGTAGCCTATCAATTATATTTGTCTCGGGAAAACAAGATGGGAGACAAAGACGCATGGGTCAACAACGCACAGATGGATTTCTGTTACAAGAAGACCCCAGTAATTATACAGTTTTATTAAATCAACTTACAGAGGGACTAGGTTATGCACTGAGAGTACCTGAGGGAGAGGGTTGTCCCTTCACCACCCCGTTCTTCGTCCTCTCCTCAAAGTTCATCACCTCTTTGTAGATTAGTTCTGAAAAGAGAGAGAGAGCGAGCATGAGAGAGAGAAAGGAGAGGGAGAGACCGAAAGAAAAGGGGAGGGAAAAACATTAAAATACCAGCACAGAAATCTGTTCTCTGCTTTAGCTGTCTCTTGTTGTAAGTCTAATTATCATGGGAAGGCTACAAGGTCATTGGAAATGTTAATATACAAAGTTAGTAAACAGAAACAAATAGAAAACAGATAGGAATACATAATTGTTGACAAGCTTCTACAGTAGGTAACTAGATACACAAGAGAATAGAGAAAAGCAGTGAAGTGTAAGTTGGGAATTGTCTCCCTAGAGACCACAAACGTTACAACTTACAAATAATTTAGCTTTTATTCAGAGATCCTACCTTATTCAGAGATACTCCCAAAAGAAGCATCCAAAGCAATAGAATTAGTAACTATAAAGGAATATGACATGTTTACCTTTCCATTCATCGATAGAGTGTTCTCTCTCATCCAGCTGTTTGTCGTAGATAGCAGGAGGAGGCTGGAGGGAGAAAGATACATCGACTGTTTGCTGAACCTGGTTTTAGCAATGGATAACAGATTGGTGATATCTAAGAACTGCCAGTATCATGACAAGCATTTAAATTATCCCTTGAAAAGAATACAATTTAAAGTTTCAACTATAAATTAAATGACACAAGCTCTAAATATGTGCAACACTAGCCATCTTTACAAAATATGTAGTAGCCGCAGACATGCACACACACATCCAAACAATGCATGAGAGTTCTGTAAATCAGCAGTGGGGACATAATATACACTCTCAGCATCAGTTGCATGAGGTGTATGAACCGCCAAACCCATTCACTGCACAGAACTAGTGTAAAGGTCAAGTAAAAGTAGAACAGAGATCATGAGAGAGAATGCTAAGATACAGAGGTGGGTTGGGATGACAATATGCTACCGAATTGAGATGAAGAATGAAAGAAACGGAAGATATTTCTTACAATCATTTACAATGCCTCTTTCATAACAATGAATCTCTGAACAACTAAGACAATCTTCTCTAGTTTTCCTTTATGATTAGATGATTGACAGGAAGAAGGACAACACCTCCTCTGGGGATGTAATAATAATAATAATAATATTTAACTTGTAGAACGTACAGACCAGGCCCTTCAAATATTTCCATATGAATATGTTGTTGTCTAACATCCTATAGGCATGCCAGCCTATATTGCTTTCCATTAGTGAGGAGAAAGCCACACAGACACAGCACATATACATTCTGCCATGTCATCTAAAAGAAGTGTTATAATGCACAATAAAATGTAATATAACTCATTATAAATTCCCTTAGAAGTCATTATGTATGTGCCTTATAGAACATGTTACTGAGGGGTGTCTTTGGATGGTGCAACTTTGGTTATATTATATTTGTAAAGCTCTATATGCTGTACAGTTTTTATATGCTGTCCTATATACTGTACACTTACAACCAAAAAGGTAGCACCATTTTTCTAAGAGGTCATTGAAAAAGAGCTGAAGATTGGGTTTTGGACAGCCGCCCCAAAATATATGTAGTACAGTTTTGTACAGTCATATCTGGTCATATCATGTTTGCAATGCTCTATATGTTGTATGATATATTTCTCTTGAGGTAGTATAGTTTTTATTTACCATTGATATTTGGACGAGATCCCTGGCCTTCATCAGCATGAAATGACAATAGAGAGGGGGGAAAAAAACAGTACAACATTGGTTTCAGGGAAATGGTAATGCCATAGATGGCAAATATAATATATATACAGTATATATACTGTATTTCACATCTATACATCCTCATATATGCTACATCAACTAGCATCGTCATGTAGGGTATCACTTTTTGGTAATATTTGCTATGATAAACTAAAATGTATGTTTTAACAAAAGAATGAGGCAAGCTACAAATTAAATATATACATTAACATAGTCATAATACTTTAAAATGCATATTCCTATTTTCAAAGAAAGATATTATAGTGAAGTAGTGTGATTCGCTCTCAAATAAGGAAGTAACAATAAACTTGATCAATTTATTCATTGATCTTGTTGAGAGGCATTGATACACTTCTTTTTATATAAAGTCGTAGCCTGAAATACAAACTAATATACACTGCATTCAGAAAGTATTCTATTGCTACAGCCTTATTCTAAAATGGATTCAATATTTTTTTTGTCCTCAATCTAAACATACTAACCCATAATGATGAAGTGAAAACAGGTTTCTTGATATTTTTGCTGATGTATTAAAAATAAAAAACAGAAATGTACGTATTTACGTACCTAATTTACATATTCAGACCCTTGGCTATGAGCATTGAAATTGAGCTCAGGTGCATCCTGTTTCAATTGATCATCCTTGAGATGTTCCTGCAACTTGATTGGAGTCCAACTGTGGTAAAATCAATTGATTGGACATGATTTGGAAAGGCACACACCTGTCTATATAAGGTCCCACAGTTAACAGTGCATGTCAGAGCAAAAACCAAGCCATGAGGTAGAAGGAATTGTCCATAGAGCTCCGAGACAGGGACAGATCTGGGGAAGGGTTACAAAACATTTGTGCAGCATTGAAGGTCCCCGACAAACACAGTGGCCTCCATCATTCTTAAATGGAAGAACTTTGGAACCACCAAGACTCTTCCTAGAATTGGGCCTTAGTCATGAAGGTGACCAAGAACCTGATGGTCACTCTGACAGAGCTCCAGAGTTCCTCTGTGGAGATGGGAGAACCTTCCAGAAGGATAACCATCTCTGCAGCACTCCACCAATCAAGCCTTTATGGTAGAGTGGCTAGCCGGAAGCCACTCCTCAGTAAAAGGCACATGACAGCTCGGCTGAGGTTTGCCAAAAGGCACCTAAAGGACTCTCAGACCATGAGAAACAAGATGCTCTTGTCTGGTGAAACCCAAGCATCACTTCTGGAGGAAACCTGGCACCATCCCTACAGTGAATCATGGTGGTGACAGCATCATGCTGTGCTGTGGGGATGGTTTGCAGCGACATGGACTGGGAGACTAGTCAGGATCGAGGGAAAGATGAACGGAGCAATGTGCAGAGAGATCCTTGATGAACATCTGATCCAGACTGCTCAGGACCTCAGACTGGGGCGAAAGTTCACCTTCCAACAGGACAACGACCCTAAGCACACAGCCAAGAAAACACAGGAGTGGCTTCAAGACAAGTCTCTGAATGTCCGAGAATGGCCCAGGCAGAGCCCGGACTTGAAACCGATCGTACATCTCTGATGAGACCAGAAAATAGCTATGCAGCGACACTCCCCAATCCAACCCGACAGAGCTTGAGAGGATCTGCAGAGAAGAATGGGAGAAACTTCCCAAATACAGGTGTGCCAAGGTTGTAGCGTCATACCCAAGAAGACTCGAGGCTGTAATCGCTGCCAAAGGTGCTTCAACAAAGTACTGAGTAAAGGGTCTGAATATTTACGGAAATGTGATATATTTTTATTTAATTTTATTTTTTTCACCTTTATTTAACCAGGTAGGCAAGTTGAGAACAAGTTTCGCAATTTACAATTGCGACCTGGCCAAAATAAAGCAAAGCAGTTCAACACATACAACAACACAGAGTTACACATGGAGTAAAACAAACATACAGTCAATAAATAATACAGTAGAAAAATAAGTCTATATACAATGTGAGCAAGTGGGGTGAGATAAGGGAGGTAAAGGCAAAAAAGGCCATGGTGGTGAAGTAAATACAATATAACAAGTAAGACACTGGAATGGTTGATTTGCAGTGGAAGAATGTGCAAAGTAGAGATAGAAATAATGGGGTGCAAAAGAGCAAAATAAAATAAATAAATACAGTAGGGAAAGAGGTAGTTGTTTGGGCTAAATTATAGATGGGCTATGTACAGGTGCAGTAATCTGTGAGCTGCTCCGACAGCTGGTGCTTAAAGGTAGTGAGGGAGATAAGTGTTTCCAGTTTTAGAGATTTTTGTAGTTCGTTCCAGTCATTGGCAGCAGAGAACTGGAAGGAGAGGCGGCCAAAGGAAGAATTGGTTTGGGGGGTGACCAGAGAGATATACCTGCTGGAGCACGTGCTACAGGTGGGTGCTGCTATGGTGACCAGCGAGCTGAGATAAGGGGGGACTTTACCTAGCAGGGTCTTGTAGATGACCTGGAGCCAGTGGATTTTGCGACGAGTATGAAGCGAGGGCCAGCCAACGAGAGCGTACAGGTCACAGTGGTGGGTAGTATATGGGGCTTGGTGACAAAACGGATGGCACTGTGATAGACTGCATCCAATTTATTGAGTAGGGTATTGGAGGCTATTTTGTAAATGACATCGCCGAAGTCGACGATTGGTAGGATGGTCAGTTTTACAAGGGTATGTTTGGCAGCATGAGTGAAGGATGAGTGTTGCAAAATAGGAAGCCAATTCTAGATTTAACTTTGGATTGGAGATGTTTGATGTGAGTCTGGAAGGAGAGTTTACAGTCTAACCAGACACCTAAGTATTTGTAGTTGTCCACATATTCTAAGTCAGAGCCGTCCAGAGTAGTGATGTTGGACAGGCGGGCAGGTGCCGACAGCGATCGGTTGAAGAGCATGCATTTAGTTTTACTTGTATTTAAGAGCAATTGGAGGCCACGGAAGGAGAGTTGTATGGCATTGAAGCTCGCCTGGAGGGTTGTTAACAGTGTCCAAAAAAGAGCCAGAAGTATACAGAATGGTGTCGTCTGCTTAGAGGTGGATCAGAGATTCACCAGTAGCAAGAACGACATCATTGATGTATACAGAGAAGAGAGTCGGTCCAAGACCCTGTGGCACCCCTATAGAGACTGCCAGAGGCCTGGACAACAGACCCTCCGATTTGACACACTGAACTCTATCAGAGAAGCAGTTGGTGAACCAGTCGAGGCAATCATTTGAGAAACCAAGGCTGTCGAGTCTGCCGATGAGGATGTGGTGATTGACAGAGTCGAAATATAAATTTTTATTTTCAATACATTTGCAAAAAAATCTCAACTTGTTTTTGCTTTGTCATATTGGGGTATTGTGTGGAGATTGATGAGGGGGAAAAACGATTTAATACATTTTAGAATAAGGCTGTAATGTAACAAAATGTGAAAAAAGTCAAGGAGTCTGAATACTTTTTGAATACACTGTACTACATTTCATTATTGGGAACATATATACATGTGCTTATAATGCACCATGCCAGTCCTATGTACTGTATGTTTCACTGTATTACGGTTCAGGGAAAGCCATTTATCTTGGCCAGGTCGCAGTTGTAAATGAGAACTTGTTCTCAACTAGCCTACCTGGTTAAATAAAGGTGAAATAAAAAAACATTTAAAAAAATCCTACTGTATTTCATTATGCATAGGCAAATAGGCCTACTTTGTGTGTGATGCATCTAAATAATTAATCAAGCAAGAGACAGCCTGCATATGGATTTTTCCCAATCTCACTATCATCTCATAATGACAAAGGTCTTTAAGAGGGAATGACTATACTTAATACATAAGCACATAAGCACATAACCTGTGGTCCTCAATAAATGCCTGCTATTATGCCTATTATGCCTATTACGTTTTTGTATCCAAATCCAGCTTTAAACTTCTTCACAACAGTATCTCGGACCTGCCTGGTGTGTTCCTTGTTCTTCATGATGCTCTCTGCGCTTTTAACGGACCTCTGAGACTATCACAGTGCAGGTGCATTTATACGGAGACTTGATTACACACAGGTGGATTGTATTTATCATCATTAGTCATTTAGGTCAACATTGGATCATTCAGAGATCCTCACTGAACTTCTGGAGAGAGTTTGCTGCACTGAAAGTAAAGGGGCTGAATAATTTTGCACGCCCAATTCTTCCGTTTTTGATTTGTTAAAAAAGTTTGAAATATCCAATAAATGTCGTTCCACTTCATGATTGTGTCCCACTTGTTGTTGATTCTTCACAAAAAAATACAGTTTTACATCTTTATGTTTGAAGCCTGAAATGTGGCAAAAGGTCGCAAAGTTCAAGGGGGCCGAATACTTTCGCAAGGCACTGTATCTACAGTACATGATGGTCAGTAACATGCGAACATGTTTCTATGATTACGCAATACCAGATAAGCCTAAGTGGGTCGGAGATGGCCATTAAAGGTCAAACCATGAAGACAAGCAGGGGTGACCAAAAAATAAATATTATGAGAGGTGAAAAAAAAGAAGAAAAAAAGGCACTCTCTGGACAGTTCCAATAGAAACCATTATGAGAGGGGAACTTAACATACAAAGAAAGCTGTCCATTTACCTACATTATATACACTGCTCAAAAAAATAAAGGGAACACTAAATAACACATCCTAGATCTAAATGAATGAAATATTCTTAAATACTTTTTCTTTACATAGTTGAATGTGCTGACAACAAAATCACACAAAAATGATCAATGGAAATCAAATGTATCAACCCATGGAGGTCTAGACATGGAGTCACACTCAAAATTAAAGTGGGAAACCACACTACAGACTGATCCAATGTTGATGTAATGTCCTTAAAACAAGTCAAAATGAGGCTCAGTAGTGTGTGTGGCCTCCACGTGCCTGTATAACCTCCCTACAACGCCTGGGCATGCTCCTGATGAGGTGGCGGATGGTCTCCTGAGGGATCTCCTCCCAGACTTGGACTAAAGCATCCGCCAACTCCTGGACAGTCTGTGGTGGAGGATGGATGGATGGATGGAGAGAGACATGATGTGCTCAATTGGATTCAGGTCTGGGAAACGGGCGGGCCAGTCCATTGCATCAATGCCTTCCTCTTGCAGGAACTGCTGACACACTCCAGCCACATGAGGTCTAGCATTGTCTTGTATTAGGAGGAACCCAGGGCCAACCGCACCAGCATATGGTCTCACAAGGGGTCTGAGGATCTCATCTCGGTACCTAATGGCAGTCAGGCTACCTCTGGCGAGCACATGGAGGGCTGTGTGGCCCCCAAAGAAATGCCACCCCACACCATGACTGACCCACCGCCAAACCGGTCATGCTGGAGGACGTTGCAGGCAGCAGAACATTCTCCACGGTGTCTCCAGACTCTGTCACGTCACGTCTGTCACATGTGCTCAGTGTGAACCTGCATCATTTGCCAATTACATTTTTTTTGCCAATCTTGGTGTTCTCTGACAAATGCCAAACATCCTGCACGGTGTTGGGCTGTAAAGCACAACCCCCACCTGTGGACGTCGG
Source organism: Oncorhynchus masou masou (assembly GCF_036934945.1). NCBI lineage: Eukaryota > Metazoa > Chordata > Actinopteri > Salmoniformes > Salmonidae > Oncorhynchus > Oncorhynchus masou. The sequence goes on along the minus strand of NC_088239.1, from coordinate 40,752,446 downwards.
CCCCTCAAACCCCCCTCATGGAGTCTGTTTCTGACTGTTTGAGCAGACACATGCACACTTGTGGCCTGCTGGAGGTCATTTTGCAGGGCTCTGCCAGTGATCCTCCTGCTCCTCCTTGCACAAAGGCGGAGGTAGCGGTCCTGCTGCTGGGTTGTTGCCCTCCTACGGCCTCCTCCACGTCTCCTGATGTACTGGCCTGTCTCCTGGTAGCGCCTCCATGCTCTGGACACTACGCTGACAGACACAGCAAACCTTCTTGCCACATCTCGCATTGATCCTGGATGAGCTGCACTACCTGAGCCACTTGTGTGGGTTGTAGACTCCGTCTCATGCTACCACTAGAGTGAAAGCACCGCCAGCATTCAAAAGTGACCAAAACATCAGCCAGGAAGCATAGGAACTGAGAAGTGGTCTGTGGTCACCACCTGCAGAACCACTCCTTTATTGGGGGTGTCTTGCTAATTGCCTATAATTTCCACCTGTTGTCTATTCCATTTGCACAACAGCATGTGAAATTATTTTAAATCAGTGTTGCTTCCTAAGTGGACAGTTTGATTTCACAGAAGTGTGATTGACTTGGAGTTACATTGTGTTGTTTAAGTGTTCCCTTTATTTTTTTGAGCAGTGTATATCTTCACACCTCTAATACAAACAAGGCAAATGGAAACAGGCTTAACTAAATAGGCACTGAGCTATAGGATTGAGCAAGGGCTACTAATCTTGGGCTCCCGAGTGGCGCAGAAATCTAAGGCACTGCATGTCAGTGCTAGAGGTATCACTGCAGACCTTGGTTTGATTCCAGGCTGTATCACAATCAACCGTGACTGGGAGTCCCATAGGGCGGCGCACAATTGGCCCAGCATTGTCCGGGTTAGGGTTTGGCCCGGGGTAGGCCATCATTGTAAATAAGAATTTGCTCTTAACTGACTTGCCTAGTTAAATGAAGGTCAAATTAAAAAAAATATAATAATCTATAAGGCTGCCACTCTCATCCTGGCTACCCAGCTAGCACATTTGGTGCCTTGGGAATGTGGGAATGTATGTTTTTGGTTTCACATTGGTTATGACAGGTAAAACAGATTTTTTTTTAATGTTCTGAAAACAGAAGTGAACATTTTGACTTCCTGGGAACGTTTATTTTTAGGTTGTAGGGATGTTCTGAGAATGATTTACTCTGGTTAATTGATTATTTTCCTGTGAAATTGTATTAATTGAACAATTTCCTTAAAACTTGTATTTAATATTTCAATACGTTTTGCTGAAGCTAAGAACGGAATGTTTTTAAATAACTGTTAGTAATGAAATACCAAGAAAATACATTTGTTTTTGTCAAGTTCCTTAAATGTGCTAAGAATTTTCCAATGCCAAACAACTATCCTGCACCATTCCCAAAAAGTTGTGGGAAGGTTGTATGCAAAATACAACCATGCAATCACCAAGCTCTAAGAAACATATGGTTCTCAGAACATTACAGTACCAGTCGAAAGTTTGGACACACCTACTCACACATATGGAATCATGTAGTAACCAAAAAAGTGTCAAACAAATCAAAATATATTTAATATTTGAGATTCACACTCTTGGCATTCTCTCAGCCAGCTTCATGAGGTAGTCACCTGGAATGCATTTCAATTAACAGGTGTGCCTAGTGTTATGGGATTATTAAATTCCTCTAACACCTAGTTAGAAGTTAATTTGTGGAATGTCTTTCCTTATTAATGCGTTTGAGACAATCAGTTGTGTTGTGACAAGAGAGGGGGATACAGAAGATACTATTTGGTAAAAGATCAAGTCCATATTATGGCAAGAACAGCTCAAATTAGCAAAGAGAAATGACAGCCCATCATTACTTTAAGACATGAAGGTCAGTCAATCAGGAAAATTTCAAGAACCTTGAAAGTTTCTTCAAGTGCAGTCGCAAAAACCATCAAGCGCTATGATGAAACTGGCTCTCATGAGGACCACCACAGGAAAGGAAGACCCAGAGTTACCTCTGCTGCAGAGGATAAGTTCATGAGAGTTAACTGCACCTCAGATGTGAACAGATGATAGATGATTTCTGCATGTGTGGTTACCACCATGAAGCATGGAGGAGGAGGTGTGATGGTGTGATTTCCTGGTGACACTGTCTGTGATTTATTTAGAATTCAAAGCACACTTAAATAGCATGGCTACCACAGCATTCGGCAGTGATATGCCATCCCATCTGGTTTGCGCTTAGTGGGACTATAATTTCATTTTTAACAGCCCAATGACCCAAAACACACTGTGTAAGGGCTATTTGACCAAGAAGAGTGATGGAGTGCTGCATCAGATGACCTGGCCTCCACGATCACCCGACCTCAACCCAAATGAGATAGTTTGTGATGGGTTGGACCGCAGAGTAAAGGGAAAGCAGCCAACAAGTGCTCAGCATACGTGGGAACTCCTTTAGAACTGCTGGAAAAGCATTCCTTATGAAACTGGTTGAGAGAATGCCAAGCAAGAGTGTGCAAAGCTGTGATCAAGGCAAAGGGTGGCTACTTTGAAGAAACTAAAATCTAAAATATATTTAGATTTGTTTAACACTTTTGTGGTTACTACATGATGTGTGTTATTTCATAGTTTTGTAGAAAATTGTAAAAATAATGAAAGACCCTGGAATGAGTAGGTGTGTCCAAACTTTTGACTGGTACTGTATGTGCTTGCTGGGTACATACTCATCCACATAGAATGACGTCATTCTAATTCCTTCATTGCTTTTCCTACTCACCGCCTCCACCTCGGCTGGGTCGTACCAAACGTTGATGTAGGGGTGCTGTAAGGCTTCATCCACTTGTATCCGCTTGGCTGGATCAATAATCAACATCTTAGACAACAGATCTCTGGCCTGGCTAGCTGTGGAGACAGAAATAGAAGCAGATTCAGGTTCCATACAGGGTTCAGAGTCAAGAGAAAGGACATGAGAGAGGAAGAAAATCAATCAGCAATAACACTGTATCAAACAGTCTGCATCTGAAATGGCACCTTATACTATGTAATGCACTAAATTCGAATAGGGCTCTGATCAAAAGAGGTATGCGATATAGGGAAGAGGGTGCCATTTCAGACACAGCCAAGGTGTGAGACAATAGTTTACAGTGCCTTTAAGATTCTCCCTCTGTTTCCATAGCACCACAGTCAAGGCTTAACCTCTTACATCTATGGGGGCGCTATTTCATTTTTGGATGAAAAACGTTCCCGTTTTAAACAAGATATTTTGTCACAAAAAGATGCTCGACTATGCATATAATTGATAGCATTCGAAAGAAAACACTCTGACGTGTCCAGAAATACCAAGATATTCTCTGTGCGTGCCCTAGAACGTGAGCTTCAGGCAAAACCAAGATGAGATGGCATCCAGGAAATGACAAGGATTTTTGAGGCTCTGTTTTCCATTGTCTCCTTATATGGCTGTGAATGCGAGAGGAATGAGCCTGCCCTTTCTGTCGTTTCCCCAAGGTGTCTGCAGCATTGTGCCGTATTTGTAGGCAGATCATTGGAAGATTGACCATAAGAGACCACATTTACCAGGTGTCCGCCCGGTGTCCTGCGCCGAAATTGGTGCGCAAAAGTCACCTGCCAGTATTTTTCCATGCGATACAGAGAGGAAAGCAAGCTTCCACGAACTGCATATCAATGAAGAGATATGTGAAAAAACACCTTGAGGATTGATTCCAAACAACGTTTGCCATGTTTCGGTCGATATTATGTAGTTAATCCGGAAAAAGTTTTACGTTGTAGGTGACTGAATTTTCGGTTCGTTTCGGTAGCCAGACGCAATGTAGAAAACGGAACGATTTCTCCTACACACAGACGCTTTCAGGAAAAACTGCGCATTTGGTATGTAACTGAGAGTCTCCTCATTGAAAACATCAGAAGCTCTTCAAAGGTAAATGATTTTATTTATTTGGTTATCTGGTTTTTGTGAAAATGTTGCGTGCTAAATGCTACTCAAAATGCTATGCTAGCTTTGCATACTCTTACACAAATTAGTCAATTTCTATGGTTCAAAAGCATATTTTGAAAATCTGAGATGACAGTGTTGTTAAGAAAAGGCTAAGCTTGAGAGCAGACGCATTATTTTCATTTTATTTGCGATTTTCAGAAATCGTTAACGTTGCGTTATGCTAATGAGCCTGAGGCTTTAGTCACAAACCCGGATCCGGGATGGGGAGTTTCAAGAAGTTAAAGGGGAATGGAAACACAGACGATATGTAGCCATTTTGTCGAACAAAAGATGCAATCACAAACGCAGGATTAAAAGAAAAATAATTCACTAACCTTTTGAAAATCTTCATCAGATGACAGTAATAGGACATGTTACACAGTACATTTATGTTTTTTCAATAATATGCAATTTATATCCATAAATCTCCATTTACATTGACGCCATGTTCAGTAAATGCTCAAAAATGTCCGGAGAAATTATAGATAGCTCCGCCAGATAACAGCAATACACATCATAAACTTTGACTAAATATACATGTTCTACATATAGTTAGAAAGATACACTGCTTCTTAATGCAATCGCTTTGTCACATTTCTTTTCAACGTAACAGAATTTGTTCACTATTCAATTATCTGAGGCGGTGCTCAGACGTAAGCAATATTTCTCCGCTATGTTGGAGTCAACAGAAACACAAAATTACAACATAAATATTCCCTTACCTTTGATGGTCTTCAATCAGAATGTAGTGGAAGGAGTCATACTTACCCAATACATCATTTTGTTTCAAGTCGTGTGTCTTTGTATTAGCATATGCTACAAGTTTCAGCTGAAATGCATCCAAAATGACTTCTGGTCCCGAACAGTTGCGCATCAAAACTTCAAAATGACATATTATATGTTGACTAAACTGGTCAAACTAAGTGCAGAATCAAGCTTTAGGATGTTCTTAACGTACAAAACAATTCTCAATTCAACCGGACAATCACACTTCTTCTCAGGCAAGCTGGATCAAAGGAAGCTCTGTGCCCAAAGCGCGCCCGAACGAGCATGTATTTTCTCGCGACACTCACTATTTTGCCTGCCAAAGGGTCAAAGCTCGCGGGATTTGTGCAATTAAACGCTCTACTGATAGAGGACATCTCGCGGAAGACATAGAAAGTGTTCCCAGATCCATAGCTGTTTGGGAAGGATGGGGGCGATGATGTCAAAGTTGCCCCAACTTTCTGGATGAGATTGCCTGCCCTGTGAGTTCTGCTATACTTACAGACATAATTCAAACGGTTTTAGAAGCTTTAGAGTGTTTTCTATCCAATAATAATTATTATATGCATATATTAGCAATTTTGGACAGATTCTTTTTCAGTTTACTATGGGAACGCAATTCATCCAAAGGGGGCAGTATTATCCCTAGCCTTAACAGGTTTTAACCGGTCATGACTGTTGTTGACTAGGCTAGCGTTAGACACTGGACAACTTTGCAACTCTAGTTGAAGGTAACTAGCTAATTGCATCTGAAGTGTTTTGTGTAACAGCCCCCAGCAAATAACGTTAGCAAGCAACTCAACTGCAACTAAAATTGCAAGTTTCTCCTTGTACACCTGTTATTAGGTAGTTACTGTAGCTAATGTAGCTTCCACCTCAGATTGTCTAGTCCTGTAATACATTTTGTTGACAGATTTGTTTTTGTAATGTTTTGTTAGCTCCTCCTCATTTAAGCTAGACTGAAAATAAATGTCCCAGTATTTGCTGTGTGTGTGTGTGTGTTGACAAAGCATACAAGCTGGATCAAAGGAAGCTCTGTTAAATGCCAACTGATATATTTGGGTTGAGTTGTCTTAGGATGACATCTTCTTCCCTGAAATTGTTTTCATCCTGGAGGAGACTGTGCAGGTTAGTACTGCATGCCTGTTACGGTTTTCTTGGTGTGAAGGAGAGTCGGACCAAAATGCGGCGTGGTGATTTAGATACATCTTTAATGAAGATGAAACAAGATCAATACAAAAACAATAAACGTAACGTGAAAACCGAAACAGCCTAAACTGGTGCAAACTAACACAGGAACAAGGAACAATCACCCACAAAACCCAACACCAAACAGGCTACCTAAATATGGTTCCCAATCAGAGACAATGACTAACACCTGCCTCTGATTGAGAACCATATCAGGCCAAACACAGAAACAGATAAACTAGACACACAACATAGAATGCCCACTCAGATCACACCCTGACCAAACAAAACATAGAAACATACAAAGCAAACTATGGTCAGGGTGTGACAATGCCAAACTGACCCCTAGGTGCCAGAGTGTTCCTGTGCTTCATCACTAAAGAGCTTGGAGCCCAGAAGGATTGCGCTCACGACCATCAGTATACAACCGAGTCCTGCCCCTATCAGCCACAGATGGAGTTGACGGAGAGTGAGATCAGTGAAGACCAGAATTCAAAAATACACATCGGAGTGGAATTGTTTTTCTACATCAACGGATGTGCTAACTTGTCCCAGTTCTGCTGTTTCGATTCTCTCTCTCAACCTGTGAATACTCAGCTATGAAAAGCCAATTGACATTTATTATTTTGATGTAAAAAAGGCTTTTGTAAAATACATTTGAGTGATTGATTGTTTGCTGTGCTGGATGCTGTCTGAGTAATGGGCCATTTTTATAGTACATGTAACATATTTTGGTATCTATTTAATCTGCATCTTAATTTCTTAAATGGCAATCAGCAGTAGAAACAATTACACAGTGTCTCCCTACTCCTCTTTCGGTAAAAAGCTGAGGGATTGGGCTGGAGAAATGTAACAACTTTCAAATTCATAGACAGAGCTATAGATGCAAGGACTATGATCTGTACCCAGTTCGCTTTGGATACAGGCGTCTGCTAAATGGCATATATTATAGTCTACTTTGATTCTACCATTCCTTTATTTTTACCCTCAATTTCTTAGTTTCCAATTATAAGTAGTTACTATCTTGTCTCATCGCTACAACTCCCGTACGGGCTCGCGAGAGACGAAGGTCTAAAGTTATGCATCCTCTGAAACACAACCCAACCAAGCCACACTGCTTCTTAACACAGCGCGCATCCAACCCGGAAGCCAGCCGCACCAATGTATTGGAGGAAACACCTGGCGACCTTGGTTAGCGTGTACTGTGCACGGTGCACGATGAGACAAGGATATCCCTACCGGCCAAACCCTCCCTAGCACAGCGCTAGCTGTGCCACCAGAGACTTTGGGTTCGCGCCCAGGCTCTGTCGCGGACCGCCGCGACTGGGAGGTCCGTGGGGCGACGCACAATGGCCAACCAACCAATGGCCAATTGTGTGTCGCCCCACGGACCTCCCAGTCGCAGCCGGCTGCGACAGAGCCTGGGCTCAAACCCAGGGTCTCTGGTGGCACAACTAGCACTGCAATGCAGTGCCCTAGACCACTGTACCACCTGGGTGGTGGGGCTCGTATAAACACGGATGTCGGAGCTGGCTGGGGTGATTGATCTCACAACCTACGCATTTTTCTCTTCAATACTCTCCAATCACCACGAATAAAAGTGTGGCTACAGAGGCCTTGATGGTGTCCACAAAAATGGTACTGACCACCCCATCAAACACATCCTCAGGCTGTGTACATGTAGGGTGTGTCAGGGGTCTTGCCAGGGGGGAGTAGAATGGTGGGCTGCGAGGCATAGAGTCCTTAGGGGCTGGCACCCATGACATATCGGAGTCGTGGTATGTTGTATGAATATCCATGTTATATGCTGAAATGAAGAACCGGAGGATTTATGGGCACTCCTTTTATTGTTGAACCAGTCCTTTGGTATCAGGGCGTGGTTAACGCAGCCACATACTTAGTTTTCTTCGGGAGCTGACCCTTCTGAGGATGTCCCTTCTTGGGATTCCTTTGAATCTAAATCCTCAGGATTCGTATATATTATGCACTCCCTGAGCCCAACAATGCTCTGCCGCTGTTGGCTCTGTACAAAGAGCGTCCATCAACTAACATTTTCAATTCTATTAGTTCCCAACTTTTAAAAGGAATAAGCACGCACAACCTAAAATCCCCAGTCAGGCCACCATCACAAATATTTTGGTTGTGGACTTCCTCGTTGCTGATATAGATCTCCACGCACCCACATGGAAGTCCAATCTTTCTTTGTATTTTCACTCTGTGAAATACTCTCTCTGAGGAGTCAGGGGCACCTTCCCAATGGGTCTGGTACCCCGTGAACACGCTATACCCCTTTGTGATAACTCTCAGTTTGGGACACACAACCTTGCGAAAAACCTGCCAGTCTTCAAGCCCGTAGTCCACTCCTAAAGTCTGGTCTGTATTTTCTTCTCCTTCGGCTACGGTATAGAGTTTCACTCTACAGGCATGATAATCAAACTGATAACCCCATTGCTGTCCATTAGACATCATCACTTGATCTTTCAGCGACGTTGCAGGTGGTATTTGGGTTCTATACACATTTAGAAACCGCTTTTTTGGCGCATCGTATATTGTTGCTTTATACGCAGCCCTTTCTCTATGTTTCAACCGCGGCCCTGCTTCCGTTGTTACGGTCATCACTGCTTTGCCGCTGATCACAAAATCCATGTTTAATTTCTTTAGTGGTTTATCATGGTCGCTTGTGTTGTTCTGGGTCTTATTTATAATGCGTCTTCCCCCAACATAATAATACCCCCAGGACATTCCTGCTTCATAGACAACAGCCCAGAGGGCAATAAAATAGGGGGTGTGGGGCCATCCTCTTTGAAATGATTCAAACACCCCCACCCCCCAGTTCAACGAGGTCCCTACACATCAATCATCATGACAACTTCAAAGGAATAGATGCAATATATGCATAAATTAACACACACTAACACGTGACAACCGGAACAGGATGCACTTATATGGGCATAACCAAGTGATAACTTCCCGCCAGGATGCCCTGACTGGATGCCCATATTTGGGCACGCCCTAGAGCACATGATAACTTCCCGCCAGGATTTCCTGACCGGATGTCCTGAGCATATTTGGGCATGCACACGTAATCCGGACATAGGGTGCCGTCTACTGTATTCCGGACATAGGGTGCCATCTACTGTATACTGCGTGCCGTCTTCTGTATTCTCTCTCACCTCATCCAATTATCCCTTGTGCCCATAGGGTGAACTGGCAATAAACTGCTAGCCTGTATGCTCTGCAAACAAAATCATTAGAAATGTTAGCCTGATACCGAAACTAAATCACAATGTGTAATGGAGCACGCTCCATTATTGGTTAGAATGAGATTTCATGAATCATGATGCTGTCTGCAATTCGAACTCCGGTAGTCTAATCTAAAAGGTAAATGTCATACCATCGCGCTGAACAGCGCTGGGGATAAATATCATTATAGGATACTGATTGTATATAATGAGCACCTATCCACTACTGATATTAACCTTAAACAATTTATAACCAAGCAACGTTTCACCAACTATTTAACTGGCATATCGGCTGCTGACTGCTTGAGTAACCTCTTCTGCGAGGAAGTCCTTCATAAGAATTAGTGACACGTCCAATAAATACATTGCCATCCAGACAGACTTACAGGAACCTCTGACTGGATGTAATACAGCCACCTTCCGCTGGGATTTTGTAGAGAAATGGTGGCGATACAGCACAACACACACATTCCTACTCTAGCCATTATCTGGCAGCATCCCCACTCACATGTGTTTGTGTTTGGTTACGCAGACCCTCTAGCTGAGGTGTTTCAGGCGGCATATCTGTGTTGTTACTACTACGAGAATTAAGTTTTTGTTCTGGGGCACAATTGGCTCAAACATGAACGGCTTCAGTAAGTTTATTGGTTCCCTAACTAACATGATTTAATTCTCTGTAATAAACTAATTCTCAGACTTGGAGCTACTTGTGTTTACGGACATAATCAATCAATCCCTATCTCAGTCTGCTGTTCCCACATGCTTCAAGAGGGCCACCATTGTTCTTGTTCCCAAGAAAGCTAAGGTAACTGAGCTAAATGACTACCGCCCCGTAGCACTCACTTCCGTCATCATGAAGTGCTTTGAGAGACTAGTCAAGGACCATATCACCTCCACCCTACCTGACACCCTTGACCCACTCCAATTTGCTTACCGCCCAAATAGGTCCACAGACGATGCAATCTCAACCACACTGCACACTTCCCTAACCCATCTGGACAAGAAGAATACCTATGTGCGAATAATGTTCATCGACTACAGCTCAGCATTTAACACTAGTACCTTCCAAACTCGTCATCAAGCTCGAGACCCTGGGTCTCGACCCCGCCCTGTGCAACTGGGTACTGGACTTCCTGACGAGCCGCCCCCAGCTGGTGAGGGTAGGTAACAACATCTCCACCCCGCTGATCCTCAACACTGGAGCCCCACAAGGGTGCGTTCTGAGCCCTCTCCTGTACTCCCTGTTCACCCACGACTGCGTGGCCACGCACGCCTCCAACTCAATCATCAAGTTTGCGGACGACACAACAGTGGTAGGCTTGATTACCAACAACGATGAGACGGTCTACAGACATTTACATTTACATTTAAGTCATTTAGCAGACGCTCTTATCCAGAGCGACTTACAAATTGGTGAATTCACTTTCTGACATCAGTGGAACAGCCACTTTACAATAGTGCATCTAAATCATTTAAGGGGGGGGGTGAGAAGGATTGGTTTATCCTATCCTAGGTATTCCTTGAAGAGGTGGGGTTTCAGGTGTCTCCGGAAGGTGGTGATTGACTCCGCTGTCCTGGCGTCGTGAGGGAGTTTGTTCCACCATTGGGGGGCCAGAGCAGCGAACAGTTTTGACTGGGCTGAGCGGGCACTGTACTTCCTCAGTGGTAGGGAGGCGAGCAGGCCAGAGGTGGATGAACGCAGTGCCCTTGTTTGGGTGTAGGGCCTGATCAGAGCCTGGAGGTACTGCGGTGCCGTTCCCCTCACAGCTCCGTAGGCAAGCACCATGGTCTTGTAGCGGATGCGAGCTTCAACTGGAAGCCAGTGGAGAGAGCGGAGGAGTGGGGTGACGTGAGAGAACTTGGGAAGGTTGAACACCAGACGGGCTGCGGCGTTCTGGATGAGTTGTAGGGGTTTAATGGCACAGGCAGGGAGCCCAGACAACAGCGAGTTGCAGTAATCCAGACGGGAGATGACAAGTGCCTGGATTAGGACCTGCGCCGCTTCCTGTGTGAGGCAGGGGCGTACTCTGCGGATGTTGTAGAGCATGAACCTACAGGAACGGGCCACCGCCTTGATGTTAGTTGAGAACGACAGGGTGTTGTCCAGGATCACGCCAAGGTTCTTAGCGCTCTGGGAGGAGGAAACAATGGAGTTGTCAACCGTGATGGCGAGATCATGGAACGGGCAGTCCTTCCCCGGGAGGAAGAGCAGCTCCGTCTTGCCGAGGTTCAGCTTGAGGTGGTGATCCGTCATCCACACTGATATGTCTGCCAGACATGCAGAGATGCGATTCGCCACCTGGTCATCAGAAGGGGAAAGGAGAAGATTAATTGTGTGTCGTCTGCATAGCAATGATAGGAGAGACCATGTGAGGTTATGACAGAGCCAAGTGACTTGGTGTATAGCGAGAATAGGAGAGGGCCTAGAACAGAGCCCTGGGGGACACCAGTGGTGAGAGCGCGTGGCGAGGAGACAGATGCTCGCCACGCCACCTGGTAGGAGCGACCTGTCAGGTAGGACGCAATCCGAGCGTGGGCCGCACCGGAGATGCCCAACTCGGAGAGGGTGGAGAGGAGGATCTGATGGTTCACAGTGTCGAAGGCAGCCGATAGGTCTAGAAGGATGAGAGCAGAGGAGAGAGAGTTAGCTTTAGCAGTGCGGAGCGCCTCCGTGATACAGAGAAGAGCAGTCTCAGTTGAATGACTAGTCTTGAAACCTGACTGATTTGGATCAAGAAGGTCATTCTGAGAGAGATAGCGGGAGAGCTGGCCAAGGACGGCACGTTCAAGAGTTTTGGAGAGAAAAGAAAGAAGGGATACTGGTCTGTAGTTGTTGACATCGGAGGGATCGAGTGTAGGTTTTTTCAGAAGGGGTGCAACTCTCGCTCTCTTGAAGATGGAAGGGACGTAGCCAGCGGTCAGGGATGAGTTGATGAGCGAGGTGAGGTAAGGGAGAAGGTCTCCGGAGATGGTCTGGAGAAGAGAGGAGGGGATAGGGTCAAGCGGGCAGGTTGTTGGGCGGCCGGCCGTCACAAGAAGCGAGATTTCATCTGGAGAGAGAGGGGAGAAAGAGGTCAGAGCACCCGGTAGGGCAGTGTGAGCAGAACCAGCGGTGTCGTTTGACTTAGCAAACGAGGATCGGATGTCGTCGACCTTCTTTTCAAAATGGTTGACGAAGTCATCTGCAGAGAGGGAGGAGGGGGGGAGAGGAGGATTCAGGAGGGAGGAGAAGGTGGCAAAGAGCTTCCTAGGGTTAGAGGCAGATGCTTGGAATTTAGAGTGGAAGAAAGTGGCTTTAGCAGCAGAGACAGAGGAGGAAAATGTAGAGAGGAGGGAGTGAAAGGATGCCAGGTCCGCAGGGAGGCGAGTTTTCCTCCATTTCCGCTCGGCTGCCCGGAGCACTGTTCTGTGAGCTCGCAATGAGTCGTCGAGCCACGGAGCGGGAGGGGAGGACCGAGCCGGCCTGGAGGATAGGGGACATAGAGAGTCAAAGGATGCAGAAAGGGAAGAGAGGAGGGTTGAGGAGGCAGAATCAGGAGATAGGTTGGAGAAGGTATGAGCAGAGGGAAGAGATGATAGGATGGAAGAGGAGAGAGTAGCGGGGGAGAGAGAGCGAAGGTTGGGACGGCGCGATACCATCCGAGTAGGGGCAGTGTGGGAAGTGTTGGATGAGAGCGAGAGGGAAAAGGATACAAGGTAGTGGTCGGAGACTTGGAGGGAGTTGCAATGAGGTTAGTGGAAGAACAGCATCTAGTAAAGATGAGGTCGAGCGTATTGCCTGCCTTGTGAGTAGGGGGGGAAGGTGAGAGGGTGAGGTCAAAAGAGGAGAGGAGTGGAAAGAAGGAGGCAGAGAGGAATGAGTCAAAGGTAGACGAGGTTAAAGTCGCCCAGGACTGTGAGAGGTGAGCCGTCCTCAGGAAAGGAGCTTATCAAGGCATCAAGCTCATTGATGAACTCTCCGAGGGAACCTGGAGGGCGATAAATGATAAGGATGTTAAGCTTGAAAGGGCTGGTAACTGTGACAGCATGGAATTCAAAGGAGGCGATAGACAGATGGGTAAGGGGAGAAAGAGAGAATGACCACTTGGGAGAGATGAGGATCCCGGTGCCACCACCCCGCTGACCAGAAGCTCTCGGGGTGTGCGAGAACACGTGGGCGGACGAAGAGAGAGCAGTAGGAGTAGCAGTGTTGTCTGTGGTGATCCATGTTTCCGTCAGTGCCAAGAAGTCGAGGGACTGGAGGGAGGCATAGGCTGAGATGAACTCTGCCTTGTTGGCCGCAGATCGGCAGTTCCAGAGGCTACCGGAGACCTGGAACTCCACGTGGGTCGTGCGCGCTGGGACCACCAGATTAGGGTGGCCGCGGCCACGCGGTGTGGAGCGTTTGTATGGTCTGTGCAGAGAGGAGAGAACAGGGATAGATAGACACATAGTTGACAGGCTACAGAAGAGGCTACGCTAATGCAAAGGAGATTGGAATGACAAGTGGACTACACTTATCGAATGTTCAGAACGTTAAGCTTACGTAGCAAGAATCTTATTGACTAAAATGATTGAAATGATACAGTACTGCTGGAGTAGGCTAGCTGGCAGTGGCTACGTTGTTGACACTACACTAGTCAAGTCGTTCCGTCGAGTGTAATAGTTTCTACAGTGCTGCTATTCGGGGCTAGCTGGCGAGCTAGCAGTGTTGATTACGTAACGTTACGTTAAAAGAACGACAATAGCTGGCTAGCTGACCTAGAAAATCACTCCAGACTACACAATTGTCTTAGATACAAAGACGGCTATGTAGCTAGCTAGCTACGATCAAACAAATCAAACCGTTGTACTGTAATGAAGTGAAATGAAAATGTGATACTACATGTGGAGCGAGGCGGAATGTTGACCGGGTTGTTGAAGTTCAATTCGGAAGACGTTGGCTAGCTGTTGGCTAGCTAGCTAGCAGTGACGCCTACGTTAAGGACGACAAATAGCTGGCTAGCTAACCTCGGTAAATTAAGATAATCACTCTAAGTCTACACACTCTAAACTACACAATTACCTTGGATACGAAGACAGCAAAGACAACTATGTAGCTAGCTAACACTACACTAATCGAGTCGTTGAGTGTAATAGTTTCTACAGTGCTAGTGGACGTTAGTGGACGTTAGCTAGCTGCTGTGCTAGTGGACGTTAGCTAGCTGCTGGGCAGATAGCAGTGTAGACTACGTTAGGACGACGAAATACGATAATTACACAATTATCTTTGATACAAAGACGGCTATGTAGCTAGCTAAGAAGAAATTGCTAAGATTAGACAAATCAAACCGTTGTACTATAATGAAATGTAATGAAAAGTTATACTACCTGCGGACCGAAGTGTAGATGCGACCGCTCGCTCCAACCCGGAACCGGAAACCCGGTTCAGGGAGGAGGTAAGGGCCCTCGGAGTGTGGTGTCAGGAAAATAACCTCACACTCAACGTCAACAAAACTAAGGAGATGATTGTGGACTTCAGGAAACAGCAGAGGGAACACCCCCCTATCCACATCGATGGAACAGTAGTGGAGAGGGTAGTAAAGTTTTAAGTTCCTCGGCGTACACATCACAGACAAACTGAATTGGTCCACCCACATAGAGAGCACCGTGAAGAAGAAAGACGGCAAGAAGCAAGACGGATGGTGGGCAAAAACATCTTGTTGGTTAGAGAGGTCGAAGGAGAATGGCAAGAATCGTACAAGTTAACAAGCGGGTCACAAAGACAAATAACAGAGCAGTACAACAGTGGTGTGAGGAACTGCATCTCGGAATGCAAAACTCGTCGATCTACTCCTAGAATTTAAAAACAAGAAGAAGCGGCTCCAGTAGGCATGCGATCACCAACGCTGGACAATTGAGGAGTGGAAAAACATTGCTCGGTCTGAGTCCCATTTCCTGTGGCATCATGCTGATGACAGTGCCGGGATTTGGCATAAACAGCATGAGTCCATGGACCCAACCTGCCTGGTGTCAACGGTATAGACTGGTGGCGGTGGTTTAGGGACTGTTTGTCTGGAACACGTTAGGTCCCTTGATACCAAGTGAGCAACAATTGAATGCCACAGTGTATTTGAACATTGTTGCTGATCAAAACATTGTTGCTGACCATAGAGCATCGAACGGGCTGTTTTCAGCATGAATGTACCGTGGTCCAATCTGCAACAACTGCATGATGTAATTGCGTCAACATGAACCAACATTCCTGTGGAACGTTTTCGACACACTGCATAATCCATGCCTCAAAGAACTCAGGCTGTTTTGGGGGGTCCGACCCGGTACTAGATGGTTATACCTAATAAACTGCCTATTCCTATACAGCCTATGCCTATTCCACAGTGCTTGATATTAAAATTCCCATTACTGTCAATTATATCATTTTTAAATCAAATAAAATGTTCCATCATCTGCATATAAGGACATTTTGGTTTCAAGCACAATAAAGTGAGTGGTCTCCAGTTTTTGAGGTGTACATGGCTTTTATATTGACCATTTGCCTCCTGCTACAATAGTAATGTAATCATCCCATCACTTTGGGTGGTTGATAGTTACCCCGTTGAAATGAAAAATGTAAGCAGGCGAGAAAAGTTAATTTAACTTCTGTAAAAAAAAAATCAATTGGTATAACATCAAAAGCAGGAGATTTGCCTGAATTCATCTAACCAATTTAAGTGAAGCTATATTACTTAAATTAGGCTGGCACCTCGCGAGCCACATTGCCTCAAACTACACAACCTCCACACACATACTCTAGGGCTGTAAGCATAGAATGAGAAATACCAGAATTATTAGACTATAGAATACTTTATTGTCTCACTTACCTTTGAGTTTGTTGTGCTCTGAGTCTGCAGGGAAGAGGCAATCGGGGAAAAGCTTGGGAAAGGTGAGGCCTGCGTATTTGGGTCTGTTCTCTACATAGTTACGGACAGTGGGCTGCAGCTTCTTCATAAACTCTGGTGAGGGTGTGCCCAGCTGCTCAATCACTTTATTCCATTGGTCGATATCTGATAGGGGGTGGGGTTAAGAAAAACACACAACAAACCTGGACAGGACAGCACTTTGGCTGTCTCAAATAAAAAACATAGGCTTTAATATATAGCACTAACCAATTGAAGGGGACAATTGCATAGGCCTACAATAGTCCTACAAGCAGATGCGTAAGAGCCACATTGGGACATATCACTAAATGGAGGGACATGAGCAAAGTGTAACAGTAACAGACAACTTTTCTATAATCTGCCATTTCTTAAACAAGTTCTCTCTTCCATATTTAATTAGTTCAATCATAGTAAACAAACAGATTTCTTCCTACTCTGACAGTCAAACAGATGTTGATCAACATTGTGCAGTTGCGGTATGGACTGTGAGTGGGTTCACAAATGAACAAGTCCTTGTAAATCCTATGAATCACTGCAAAAAGGTGTCAACTTGTAGGGAGGGATTTCCAATGGAATGGAGTTTGCCAATTGTGCAATATGTGTTGTGCATGGTCCCTGACAAATAAACAAATTAAATAGATAAAATATCTACATTGTCGACAATAAACACTAGTATAATATCTATACTGATGCAAAACTCTCCAGATGTACGTGTCAGAACAATGTATAGAGAGTCCTGTCTGAAAGTACTATTGTTCAGAGACTTCACCCCCTCTCCCCATCTCATCTGCAATGGTAATTCCACTGCTTTAGTCTGCTATAAGAAAGACCCTATTAATACTAAAGCTTTGTTATTATGTTATAGCCCTCCCCATTTCCCATAGCCTTAAAGGGGTTCCAAATGGCAGCCTATTCCCTATATAGTGCACTACTTTTGACCAGGGCCCCTATATATGTAAGGACACACGCTGGAGACGAGAAGCAGGTACAGAGAATGAACATTTAATGGAAAACGGACTTCAAACAAAACAAGAACAGCATCTGGACAGGGTGAACAAAACAACATTACAACAATAATGCTGACACAGAGAACAAAACTGAGGAACAGACAGATATAGAGGGAGCAATCAACAACGGGAATGAGTCCAGGTGAGTCCAATGAGCACATATGCGCTTAATGATGGTGAAAGGTGTGCGTAATGGAGGGCAGCCTGGCGAGGGGAAGTGTGAGCAGGTGTGACAGTACACCCCCCTCTAGGGGCGCCACCCACCTGAGGCACCCCCGGTTCCATCAGCAGCAGCACCCAGACCCGACGTCACCACCAAAAACAAAAAACAATGCTTTGCATCAAATAGTGGTGTCAGCATTCTATAAGGACAGACGCTGGAGACAAAGAAGCAGGTACAGGGAGTGAAGATTTAATAGAAAACGGACATCAAAAATTACAAGAACAGAGTCTGGACGGGGGGAACAAAATCGACAATAACGCTGACACGTGGAACAAAACTGAGAAACAGACATTTATAGAGGGGTCAATCAACAATGTGAAGGAGTCCAGGTGAGTCCAATGAGCGCAGATGTGCCTAATGATGGTGTCAGGAGTGCGTAATGGAGGGCAGCCTAGTGCCCGAGGGGATGCGGGAGCAGGCGTGAGAATATAGGGAATAGGGTGCCATTCGGGACATCGTCACAGTGCTAGTGAGCGGAGCCAACACTTCACTGGTGGGAATGATTTCCTCTTTGGTTTCCAAGCCCTTTAAATGATTTAAACTGTTTCCTAATGCTGGGTTAAATACATTGCAAGCACATTTGTGTTTAATGTGGGTTGTAAAACTAGCAGATTGAAACAGCTCCTAGTTATCTCTCTAATTTATAACCATTGCTTTATGAATATGCAGATTATTGTACTGGTACTGTACAAAGTTCCAAATGCCAATTGGCGTGATTTTGTGTTAAATTGCTGTTTTTAATGCAGTTTTTATTGGGAGAGCTCGATTTCCATGTCATTTATTACAAATGGCAAATCAACTTGAAACTTGATTTGAATTATCAGCAATATTTTGGGATAGGAACAGAGGGGGAACGGATGGTGTGTGTGTTTGTGTGTGAGGGTGGCCAGGCTGAGGGGGTCTTTTTTCTCTCCATCTCCCACAGGTGGGTGCCAGTTCAAAGAGAGTGCCAGCAAGCCAGGGCAAACAGAAACACATGACCTCATCCTGCTGGAACGCCCCTTTCATTTCCTCTTTGTCTACATCATTCTTTGGCAATCACATCTACACAATGCAGGAAAAGGAGTCCAATCTACACAATGCAGTGAGAGGAGCCTTTGCTTTCATTCCTTAAAATTATTCTACATGGATGTTAAGCTGTCTAATTTGATTTTAAAAATTGTTCCATAAAAGTTCCATATAGATAAATATGTTAATTTGTGTTGAATTAAAAATAAAGTATTGTATTTTATACATATGAGTATCCCTCATCATGAATTTAGGCTATTTTCTAAATGTTCAGATTTTTTGATGGTGTTCAAACTGCTCATCTCGATTACAGACCTGATATATTGTAAAGGCTAGAAGAAGGCCAGAAGTATGTACATGTAGCCAATGTGAAATCACTAGCTAGTTAGCTGTGGTAAACTAGTAGCACAGCCAATGTGTCGATGTATTGATACGAGTTACAGTCTACAGAAGGAGGCAAGGATACCTCTCAAAATGTTCTATATAGAACTGCTTTAAGGGCCATGTATGACGCTAGCCATTTAACCCTATACAGTATTTGGTTCTTCTAGCAGTGTACAGTATAGTGTTGATGACAGTACCAGAAGGAGACAAGGAGGCAAGGATATGGTCGGTGCCTGGGAACAGCAGTGTTCCTCTTATCACCTCTCCAAAGATGCAGCCCACAGACCACATGTCCACTGCAGCCAGACACAGTCCCATACCAGCCACCCAGCATATATGCAGATACATACATGACACATGTCACACAAACTCCATCAACCACACACTGCACGCAGACATGCAAAAAAAATCCACGTCTTTGTGAGTCCTGTCTGTCATGTAATTGCAAACATGTTAAGTTTTGTTTACCACAACAATGGCTGTTAAACTTAAAACACTGCTGTCTTTATCAGTTATTATCTAGCGGTGGTCACCAACCGGTCGATCGCGAGACATTCCTAGTCGATCACCAAATATTTCTTTAGAAAAGCCAACGATACATTTTTTTATTTATTCATGTTTTGCGCTGTTGGCGGTAGATGCACCCTGATTCAGAAGCGTTGTGAACTGGGTAGGCGAGGTGTTCACATTAGGGACCATTTCATTTGTCTTAAAAGACCAACTCTGCCTACCTGGTGGACCAGGAGATCTGTGGCTAAATAATGTGTGCCTACTGTGCTGGCCAATCCAATAGCTCAAATCACTGTACCGACAGGTTCCAAGACTCCGGCCACAGCAAAGTTTGATACTAGCCTACTTGAGATTTCATAACTTTTAAAACCATGACCAGAGAGAGAATGTCAAAGAATACAGCAAAGAGCTGCTGTTTTTATTATATTAAGCACTGTGAACACATTTATATATATATACATTTATATATATTATATATATATATATATATATATATATATACATTTTAAAATGCAAAAATAAAAAAAATATATATATATATATATATATATATATTTTATTTTTGCATTTTCCAATTAAGAACATTCAAAACAAAAGTGAAAAGGTATTAGACAACAATAGGACAATAGTACTTGAGATTTCATAACTTTTAAAACCATGACCAGAGAGAGAATGTCAAAGAATACAGCAAAGAGCTGCTGTTTTTATTATATTAAGCACTGTGAACACATTTATATATATATACATTTATATATATATATACATATACATATATATATATATACATATATATAAAATGTATATATATATATATATATATATATATATATATATATATATACATTTTAAAATGCAAAAATAAAATATATATATATATATATATATATTTTATTTTTGCATTTTCCAATTAAGAACATTCAAAACAAAAGTGAAAAGGTATTAGACAACAATAGGACAAAGTGACAGTAACAGACGAGTGTAATATATATATATATATATATATTATAGTTATATATGTTACGACAAATGAGTGAGGAGGTGTGGAGGTCAGGCGCAGAGACCAAAAGATGTGGGAAAAAACACGCTTTAATGTCCAGGAAAAATAACATGAACAAAAGTAGGAAAACAAATGATCAGAAATAATAACGGACAGCGCGAAACCCAAAATATAAACAAAATACACTCAACCACAGAACAGACGAACAAGCCCGCACGAAACAGAAGCGGGCTGAACAAACTATATATAACCCCACCCTAACAACCAA
The DNA here is from genome assembly GCF_036934945.1 of Oncorhynchus masou masou. Classification (NCBI taxonomy): domain Eukaryota; kingdom Metazoa; phylum Chordata; class Actinopteri; order Salmoniformes; family Salmonidae; genus Oncorhynchus; species Oncorhynchus masou. The sequence continues at coordinate 40,731,991 of NC_088239.1, read as the reverse complement.
ACAAGAAACAGGTGATACCAATCAGACAAAACCAAAGGAACACAGAACAACGGATTGGTGATAGCTAGTAGACCGGCGACGACGACCGCCGAGCGCCACCCGAACAAGAAGGGGAGTCACCTTCGGTAATATTCGTGACAATATATACAAACATACAATAAGGAAAAAAATATATAATGAGACATTGGATCACTTGCTGTAGGCTACATATTATACATTACGTGTGAAACATTACGTGAGGATTATATAGAGATTCAATCAATGAGATGTGGGGGGAGATTCTCCATATAGTCAATAAAAGGTTGCCAAATTCTGTAAAATGTCTTTATTAACGTATTCCTCAAGCAGTAAGTGATTTTCTCCAAAGGGATACAACGATTAACTTCCGATAGCCACATTGCAACTGGCAGGGAAGAATCCAATTTCCATTTCAAGGCAATACATTTCTTGGCAATCACTAGCAATATTTCTGTTAGCTTTATAGTATGGCTTTGCCTAAGATTGGTGTTAGTAAAGTTGCCCAGTAGACAGACCTCCAGGTCTAAAGGGAATGCAACCCCATTAATTGAGGATATGGTATCGCATACCCCCTGCCAGAAACCGTGTAGTTTTGAACACTGCCAAGTGGAATCTGAGCCACATCTAAAACATAGGGAGGCGATATCTGGGTTGAACTTGTGCAGTCTAGATGGGGTGATATAGAGCTGATGGAGGAAATTAAACTGGATCAGTCTGTATCTGGAGTTCAATGTGGATGTAACACCATCCCTGCATAGGTCACTCCATAGACCCTCATCAAGATCAATACTCAGATCTTTTCCCCATCTAAGTCGGGGTTTATCTAGCTCAGGCAGTGTTAGTCCTGACATAAGAGCATCATATACACAGGAAATTGTCTTGAACAGTGGTTCGTCTGCGTGGCAGAGTTGTTCAATAGGTGACATCTTAGGTAGGTTCCATTGTCCCTTGAGTGTCACCCTAATAACGTTTTGTAGTTGTAGGTAGCTCAAGAAGTCCCTGTTAGGCAAGTGGTATTTCTGTTGATCAAAAGACATAAGAACTCCCTCCTCGTAACAATTTTCCAGAAGAGTGATCCCCTTATCAGAACATGGTCTAAAGTTACTATTCTGGAAAAACATAGGAATCAATCTATTGTTCCATAAAGGGGTTTTAGGGGAAAGAAATCCCCCTCGTCCGAACAGCTCATGCAGTTTGCACCATGCCAGGACAGAATGTATGATTAAAGGGTTGTCTGTGATGGTTTTTATACAATTTCTGTCCCATTTGTAAAACAATTCTGCCCCGGTGTCATCATTTACCTCAAGCTTTTCAATGTTCAACCATGAGGGAGAGGGACCATTGTCAAACCTCTGAGCCAGAAACCTAGACTGTGCAGCCCAGTAGTACATTCTAAAATTGGGGATGTTTTAAAACCTCTTAAAGCTAGGGGACAGATTTTTCACCTTCGGATATATATGCCCAATTTCAACTTCCTGCTACTCATGCCAAGAATATAAGATATGCATATTATTCATAGATTTGGATAGAAAACACTCTGAAGTTTCTAAAACTGTTTGAATCATGTCTGTGAGTATAACATAACTTATGTAGCAGGCAAAACCCAGAGGGCTAACTGTTCAGAAATATTTTTATTTTTTTCCCATCTCTCTTCCCTAAATTGTCTTTGCCATTGAAAATTTAATAGGAAAATACTTTCAGTTCCTACCGCTTCCACACGATGTCGCCAGTGTTTGGAATATGGCTGAGGTTATTTCTTTGTCTTAACAGGAAGTAGGCCAACTCGGAACAGGGGATACATTTGTGAGTTGCACAAGATGTGGGGAGCAGAGCTTTTTTCTTTTTGTTCATGTATTGAATAAAGATTGCCCCGTCTACAATTTGATCGATTATTAACATTTAAAAATACCTAATGTTGTATTACAAAAGTAGTTTGAAATATTTTGGCAAAGCTTATAGGCAACTTTTGAAATATTTTGTTGTGACGTTGCGTTTTTCTAAGCTGTTTTTTTACGGATCAAACTCTCTTTATAAAATTTACATTTTCGATATATATGGACGGAATTAATCGTACAAAAGGACCAATTGTGATGTTTATGGGACATATTGGAGTGCCAACAAAAGAAGCTTGTCAAAGGTAATGCATATTTTATTTCAGCGTTTTGTGTAGCGTCTGCTACGCTAGCTCCTTTGTTTACTGCTGGTGAGGATGGCTGCAGGCTATCAGATAATAGCTTTAAATGCTTTCGCCGAAAGGCATTTTTAAAATCTGACACGTTGGCTGGATTCACAACGAGTGTAGCTTTAATTGAGTATCTTACATGTGTGATTTAATGAAAGTTTGAATTTTATAGCATTTTCTTTGAATCTGGCGCTCTGCATTTCCCCTGGAAATTGGCCAGTTGAGACGCTAGCGTCTCCCCTGTAACTGTAATCAAGGGTCAGTTTATCCAGGCCAACCCTAGGGGTTTTTCCGTGCCAGATAAACCGTCTGGTCAGCTTGTCGAGAGAGGGAAAAATGCTGCGGAGCAGGGATAGGGAGAGATTGAAACAGATATAGAAATCTGGGCAGGACATTCATTTTAATTACATTGATTCTACACAGTAGATTGAGAGGTAGGTCCATCCATTTACAAAGGTCACCCTCCACTTTTTGCAACAAACTGGCCAGATTGAGTTTATAGAGGTTGTTCAGATTACCATCCACCATTATGCCCAAATATGTGAAGCCCATAGGCGACCATCTAAAAGGAAACTTGTGCTTGATGGTATGATGGTCAAAGACAGACAACGGTAAGATTTCACTTTTATCAAAATTGACCTTATATCCAGAGAAAGAACTATAACACTGCAATAGAATCTGCAAGTGAGAGAGGGAGTGTTCTGGGTTTGTTAGAAATAAGACAAGGTCATCCGCAAAGAGTGATAATTTATAGGTATGGGGGCCCACCTCAAAGCCATGTATGTCAGGGCACGTTCTAATAGCCTCAGCCAACGGTTCGATGGCGAAGGCAAAAAGGTGGGGGCTAATTGGGCAACCTTGTCTGTTCCCCCTATAAAGAGGGAAAGAGGAGGAAGTAATCCCATTGGTAGAAATCCTAGCTTTAGGAGATTTGTAGAGTGATTTTATCAAATTTACAAACACGGTGCCTAAACCAAACTTTTCCAAGACGCAAAAGAGGTATGGCCATTCAACCCTATCAAAGGCCTTTTCAGCGTCGAGGGAGACTGCGACACTAGGTATTTTGTTTTTGTTAGCAAGGTGAATTATATCAAAGAACCTTCTGAGATTATTGGAGGACAATCTATTCATTATGAAGCCAGTCTGATCTGGGTAGACCAACAGGGGAAGACATGACTCCAGTCTCTTAGATAGCATCTGGTGACCAGTTTACAATCTGTGTTAAGGAGAGAGATTGGTCTATAGGAGGCGCACTTTAGCGGGTTTTTCCCTTTCTTGTGGATTACAGTAATCACTGCTTGAGAGAAAGACTCTGGAAAGCAGTTGTCTTCCCTGGCTTTTTAAAGTACCTCTATAAGGTAGGGGACCAACAGCTCCCTAAATTCTTTATAGAACTCTGGAGGGAAGCCATCCTCCCCAGAAGATTTATTAGAAGGTAAGGATTTAATGGCCTCCAACAATTCAGGAACTGTGAAGTGTTCACTCATGCGCTCGATGTCTTCCCCTGACAGGCATGGGAGGTTGAGAGAAAAGAGAAAGGAGTCGATCTCTGATAGATCATCGCTTGATTGGGAAGTGTAGAGATCTTCATAGTATTTCTTAAAAGTATTATTAATTTCAGTAGGGTCAAAATATATCTCATTAGTAAGAGTTTCTATAGCATTAATTGTCCTCTTACTTTCCTCTGCTTTCAGTTGCCATGCCAATACTTTGTGAGCTTTCTCTCCAAGCTCGTAATAACGCTGTTTTGATTTAGTGATGGCCCTCTCAGCTTGATATGTGTTCAGAATATTATATTCCAGTTTTTTATTTACCAAAAGCCTGTATAGATCTTTGGTCAGGCCTCTTTGGTAGGTTCTCTAGCTCGGAGATTTCAGATTCAAGGGCACTCCGTACCGCACCGTGTTTTCTTTTCAGCCCTTTAGTATAGGAAATTATCTGTCCCCTCAGATAGGCCTTCAATGTGTCCCAAAGAATGAAACTGTCAGGAGCGGAGGGTTTGTTAGTCAAAGTAAAAATATTGATCTGCTCTTTGATGAATGCACAAAATTCAGGTTGCTTTAGGAGTGTAGAATTTAGTCTCCATCTACAATGCCTTGCAAAAGTATTCGGCCCCCTTGAACTTTGCGACCTTTTGCCACATTTCAGGCTTCAAACATAAAGATATAAAACTGTATTTTTTTGTGAAGAATCAACAACAAGTGGGACACAATCATGAAGTGGAACGACATTTATTGGATATTTCAAACTTTTTTAACAAATCAAAAACTGAAAAATTGGGCGTGCAAAATTATTCAGCCCCTTAAGTTAATACTTTGTAGCGCCACCTTTTGCTGCGATTACAGCTGTAAGTCGCTTGGGGTATGTCTCTATCAGTGTTGCACATCGAGAGACTGACATTTTTCCCATTCCTCCTTGCAAAACAGCTCGAGCTCAGTGAGGTTGGATGGAGAGCATTTGTGAACAGCAGTTTTCAGTTCTTTCCACAGATTCTCGATTGGATTCAGGTCTGGACTTTGACTTGGCCATTCTAACACCTGGATATGTTTATTTTTGAACCATTCCATTGTAGATTTTGCTTTATGTTTTGGATCATTGTCTTGTTGGAAGACAAATCTCTGTCCCAGTCTCAGGTCTTTTGCAGACTCCATCAGGTTTTCTTCCAGAATGGTCCTGTATTTGGCTACATCCATCTTCCAATCAATTTTAACCATCTTCCCTGTCCCTGCTGAGGAAAAGCAGGCCCAAACCATGATGCTGCCACCACCATGTTTGACAGTGGGTATGGTGTGTTCAGGGTGATGAGCTGTGTTGCTTTTACGCCAAACATAACGTTTTGCATTGTTGCCAAAAAGTTCAATTTTGGTTTCATCTGACCAGAGCACCTTCTTCCACATGTTTGGTGTGTCTCCCAGGTGGCTTGTGGCAAACTTTAAACTACACTTTTTATGGATATCTTTAAGAAATGGCTTTCTTTTTGACACTCTTCCATAAAGGCCAGATTTGTGCAATATACGACTGATTGTTGTCCTATGGACAGAGTCTCCCACCTCAGCTGTAGATCTCTGCAGTTCATCCAGAGTGATCATGGGCCTCTTGGCTGCATCTCTGATCTGTCTTCTCCTTGTATGAGCTGAAAGTTTAGAGGGACGGCCAGGTCTTGGTAGATTTGCAGTGGTCTGATACTCCTTCCATTTCAATATTATCGCTTGCACAGTGCTCCTTGGGATGTTTAAAGCTTGGGAAATCTTTTTGTATCCAAATCCGGCTTTAAACTTCTTCACAACAGTATCTCGGACCTGCCTGGTGTGTTCCTTGTTCTTCATGATGCTCTCTGTGCTTTTAACGGACCTCTGAGACTATCACAATGCAGGTGCATTTATACGGAGACTTGATTACACACAGGTGGATTGTATTTATCATCATTAGTCATTTAGGTCAACATTGGATCATTCAGAGATCCTCACTGAACTTCTGGAGAGAGTTTGCTGCACTGAAAGTAAAGGGGCTGAATAATTTTGCACGCCCAATTTTTCCGTTTTTGATTTGTTAAAAAAGTTTGAAATATCCAATAAATGTCGTTCCACTTCATGATTGTGTCCCACTTATTGTTGATTCTTCACAAAAAAATACAGTTTTATATCTTTATGTTTGAAGCCTGAAATGTGGCAAAAGGTCGCAAAGTTCAAGGGGGCCGAATACTTTCGCAAGGCACTGTATATGCTCCATTTACCTTGGTAGGAATGGAGATTGATAATACCAGAGGAGAATGGTCACTAAGCAATCTGGGGAGATACTCGACATCTCACACTCAAGTCAAATCAAATCAATTTTTATTTGTCACATACACATGGTTAGCAGATGTTAATGCGAGTGTAGCGAAATGCTTGTGCTTCTAGTTCCGACAATGCAGTAACAACCAACAAGTAATCTAACTAACAATTCCTAATCTACTGTCTTATACACAGTGTAAGGGGATAAAGAATATGTACATAAGGATATATGAATGAGTGATGGTACAGAGCAGCATAGGCAAGATACAGTAGATGGTATGAGTACAGTATATACATGTGAGATGAGTATGTAAACAAAGTGGCATAGTTAAAGTGGCTAGTGATACATGTATTACATAAGGATGCAGTCGATGATATAGAGTACAGTATATACGTATGCATATGAGATGAATAATGTAGGGTAAGTAACATTATATAAGGTAGCATTGTTTAAAGTGGCTAGTGATATATTTACATTATTTCCCATCAATTCCCATTATTAAAGTGGCTGGAGTTGAGTCAGTGTCAGTGTGTAGGCAGCAGCCACTCAATGTTAGTGGTGGCTGTTTAACAGTCTGATGACCTTGAGATAGAAGCTGTTTTTCAGTCTCTCGGTCCCAGCTTTGATGCACCTGTACTGACCTCGCCTTCTGGATGATAGCGGGGTGAACAGGCAGTGGCTCGGGTGGTAGATGTCCTTGATGATCTTTATGGCCTTCCTGTAACATCGGGTGGTGTAGGTGTCCTGGAGGGCAGGTAGTTTGCCCCCGATGATGCGTTGTGCAGACCTCACTACCCTCTGGAGAGCCTTACGGTTGAGGGCGGAGCAGTTGCCGTACCAGGCGGTGATACAGCCCGCCAGGATGCTCTCGATTGTGCATCTGTAGAAGTTTGTGAGTGCTTTTGGTGACAAGCCGAATTTCTTCAGCCTCCTGAGGTTGAAGAGGCGCTGCTGCGCCTTCTTCACGATGCTGTCTGTGTGGGTGGACCAATTCAGTTTGTCTGTGATGTGTATGCCGAGGAACTTAAAACTTGCTACTCTTTCCACTACTGTTCCATCGATGTGGATAGGGGGGCGTTCCCTCTGCTGTTTCCTGAAGTCCACAATCATCTCCTTAGTTTTGTTGACGTTGAGTGTGAGGTTATTTTCCTGACACCACACTCCGAGGGCCCTCACCTCCTCCCTGTAGGCCGTCTCGTCGTTGTTGGTAATTAAGCCTACCACTGTTGTGTCGTCCGCAAACTTGATGATTGAGTTGGAGGCGTGCGTGGCCACGCAGTCGTGGGTGAACAGGGAGTACAGGAGAGGGCTCAGAACGCACCCTTGTGGGGCCCCAGTGTTGAGGATCAGCGGGGAGGAGATGTTGTTACCTACCCTCACCACCTGGGGGCGGCCCGTCAGGAAGTCCAGTACCCAGTTGCACAGGGCGGGGTCGAGACCCAGGGTCTCGAGCTTGATGACGTGCTTGGAGGGTACTATGGTGTTGAATGCCGAGCTGTAGTCGATGAACAGCATTCTCACATAGGTATTCCTCTTGTCCAGATGGGTTAGGGCAGTGTGCAGTGTGGTTGAGATTGCATCGTCTGTGGACCTATTTGAGCGGTAAGCAAATTGGAGTGGGTCTAGGGTGTCAGGTAGGGTGGAGGTGATATGGTCCTTGACTAGTCTCTCAAAGCACTTCATGATGACGGAAGTGAGTGCTACGGGGCGGTAGTCGTTTAGCTCAGTTACCTTAGCTTTCTTGGGAACAGGAACGATGGTGGCCCTCTTGAAGCATGTGGGAACAGCAGACTGGTATAGGGATTGATTGAATATGTCCGTAAACACACCAGCCAGCTGGTCTGCGCATGCTCTGAGGGCGCGGCTGGGGATGCCGTCTGGGCCTGCAGCCTTGCGAGGGTTAACACGTTTAAATGTTTTACTCACCTCGGCTGCAGTGAAGGAGAGACCGCATTTTTCCGTTGCAGGCAGTGTCAGTGGCACTGTATTGTCCTCAAAGCGGGCAAAAAAGTTATTTAGTCTGCCTGGGAGCAAGACATCCTGGTCCGTGACTGGGCTGGATTTCTTCCTGTAGTCCGTGATAGACTGTAGACCCTGCCACATGCCTCTTCTGTCTGAGCCGTTGAATTGGGATTCTACTTTGTCTCTGTACTGACGCTTAGCTTGTTTGATAGCCTTACAGAGGGAATAGCTGCATTGTTTGTATTCAGTCATGTTACCAGACACCTTGCCCTGATTGAAAGCAGTGGTTCGCGCTTTCAGTTTCACACGAATGCTGCCATCAATCCAAGGTTTCTGGTTAGGGAATGTTTTAATCGTTGCTATGGGAACGACATCTTCAACGCACGTTCTAATGAACTCGCACACCGAATCAGCGTATTCGTCAATGTTGTTATTTGACGCAATACGAAACATGTCCCAGTCCACGTGATGGAAGCAGTCTTGGAGTGTGGAGTCAGCTTGGTCGGACCAGCGTTGGACAGACCTCAGCGTGGGAGCTTCTTTTTTTAGCTTTTGTCTGTAGGCAGGTATCAGCAAAATGGAGTCGTGGTCAGCTTTTCCGAAAGGGGGGCGGGGCAGGGCCTTATATGCGTCGCGGAAGTTAGAGTAACAGTGATCCAAGGTTTCCCCTGGTTGCGCAATCGATATGCTGATAAAATTTAGGGAGTCTTGTTTTCAGATTAGCCTTGTTAAAATCCCCAACAACGATGAATGCAGCCTCCGGATAAATGGTTTCCAGTTTGCAAAGAGTTTAAATAAAGTTTGTTCAGAGCCATCGATGTGTCTGCTTGGGGGGGGATATATACGGCTGTGATTATAATCGAAGAGAATTCTCTTGGTAGGTAATGCGGTCTACATTTGATTGTGAGGAATTCTAAATCAGGTGAACAGAAGGATTTGAGTTCCTGTATGTTTCTTTCATCGCACCATGCCTCGTTAGCCATAAGGCATACACCCCCACCCCTCTTCTTACCAGAAAGGTGTTTGTTTCTGTCGGCGCGATGCGTGGAGAAACCCGTTGGCTGCACCGCATCGGATAGCGTCTCTCCAGTGAGCCATGTTTCCGTGAAGCACAGAACGTTAAGAACTCTATGAAACAGTTGTGTCGAAAGTAAAAAGTTTTCTATGTGTGTGTGTGTCTTGTGTGGGTGTGAATAAAAAGAGTAGTCCCTATCCCGTGGGTGCAACTGTCTACAGATCTCTAGTAAATTGAGATCTTTCATGAATGACATGGTGAACTTGCCGGCTTTGGTATTAAGTGAGGGTTTATCAGAGGACCTATCAAGAACTGTATCTAAACAAAAATGTAAATCTCCTCCAACCAGTAGCTATCCTGGTGGTGCTTGAGTGACCTGAATGAAGACATTCTGAATAAACATATGGTCATCGAAGTTAGGAGCATAAATATTCAATAGGGTCCAATACTCTGAAAACATATGCCCCTGCACCAAAACAAACCTACCAGAGGGATGTTGATGCAGAAGGGGATGTGTCTACTTATCAAAATTGCAGTTCCTCTTGCTTTGGAGTTAAAATAGGACGCAAAAACTTGTCCTACCCATTCCCTCTTCAATTTCTTGTGTTCACTAGCTGTAAGATTTCTTGTAAAAACACAATGTCAGCCTTTAATTTCTTAAGGTATGTATAAGACTCTTTTCCGTTTAATTGGGCTGTTAAGACCTTTTACATAGAATGTGACATATTTTAGTGGATTAAGCATAAATTGGGTTTCAAATATGTAACTGAATGGAAATCTATCATATGTAGATAATTAGGAAATGTTTCAACTTTGAACACAGAAGTGATCTATGTGTCTCTTTAGGAAGGAAACAATAAACATAGAAAAGGACTGCCCGTGGGGGCTCTTCTGGCCGGGGTTTCGGGCACTGATGTTCTGTGGGCGCGTTAGATTTCCAGCGGCTTGGTGAAGTTGATTATGCCTAGGACCTCCAGGATCCATTGAGTGAAGAAACGGACAGGGTCACGGCCCTCGCTGTCTTCTTTCAATCCCACCACACGGATATTACTACGTCTACTCTGGTTCTCCATCTGATCTACCTAATTTTTGAGGTAGGCATTGTCCTTTTGCAGTTGTATTAAGACTTGGTCATGTCGACCGATGGTGTCTTCAACTGTGCTAATGCGCAACTCTGCCTCAGTCGTTCTCAAAAGGAGATGATTCATGGAGGATTTCAGGTCGTCAATGGAAGAATGAAGTTCAGACGATTTCATATCAATTTTCATAGAAAGACCTTTGTTACCATCCTGAATTTCCCGGAGGAGAGTAGCCAGCATGTTGGCAGGCTCGCAAGAGGCTGCTGGGAGCAACAGTCTGGAACTGTTGTCTGAGTTATGAGGGCTAATGCTAATCTTGCTAGCTGTAGCGTTATCGTTATCTTCGGAATCAACGTCGTTTTGGTTGTCCTTCTTGCCTCTCGGTCGGAGGTTCATGGCTCTTTGGGAAGGTAAGTACTTGACAATTTATCAGCCGATGTTAGAATATTGTTTCAACGTTGTTATTTAGGTAAAAATAAAAGTTATTCTAAGAGCTCGGTTTGTCAACGTTTGCTCAGCTCTGCCGCATCACGTGCTCCCGTGAACACTGTATTTATTCATCATTATTACAAACATAAAACATGCTTCTCACTACTTCCGCACTGCAATGAATGAGTAGCCAAGTGTATCGATAGCCGTGCATTTTTATTATTAGCAGCTTGTCCTGTCTATTTTAATATCGATGAATATTTTACTTTCTCTGGTCATAGGAACAACATGAATTTTTGCATGAGGCAGATGCGGATGCGGTGCAACTAGAGTTTCTCCAGGTCAGTCTCACCAGAGGAAAGGAAGGAGAGAGCAGGGACGTGAGAGCCGGAACCTCTGCTGCTCTCTCTCTCCCTTTGCTGAGACTAATGCCGTGTTCAAAACAACTGGGAACTGGGAAATCTCCGACATCTGCCTTCAGAGCGTTTAAGACAACTGGGAACTGGGAATTATGTTTTTGAAACGATCATCCAACTCGGAATTCAAAGTCCGAAATTCATCTTTCTGAAGCGCAGACTTTCTTGACCTGAAGACCACTGACGTCATGATTTGAGCATTTGTAGCAATTTCTACACCAACTGATCTATTTTGTTATCAAAGCTTTAGTTTTGAAATATATTATTGTCGGGGGAAACAATATTGGCAGTGTCACGCCTTGGTCTTAGCATTTTGTGTTTTCGTTAATTAGTTGGTCAGGCCAGGGTATGACATGGGTTTATGTTGTTGTATTTCGTAGTGAGGTTTTTTAGTTATTGGGATTGCGGCTGAGTAGGGGTGTTGCATAGGTTTGGCTGCCTGAGGCGGTTCTCAATCAGAGTCAGGTGATTCTCGTTGTCTCTGATTGGGAACCGTATTTAGGTAGCCTGGGTTTCACTTTGTATTTCGTGGGTGATTGTTCCTGTCTCTGTGTAGTTTCACCAGATAGGCTGTAATTAGGTTTCACGTTCCGTTTTGTTGTTTTGTATTTTGTAATCGTCATTTTGATTCATTCATTAAAAACATGAGTAACCACCACGCTGCATTTCGGTCCGACTTTCTTGCGACAAACAAAGAACGCCGTTACAGAATCACCCACCACACACGGACCGAGCAGCGTGTTAACAGGCAGGAGCCACAGGAGAGGCAACAGAAGCAGCTTCAGTGGGAGAGGCTACACCACTTGGAGAATTGGACATGGGAGGAAGAACTGGACGGAAAAGGACCCTGGGCTCAGCCTGGTGAATATCGCCGCCCCAAGGAGGAACTAGAGGTGACTAAAGCGGAGAGGCGCTGGTATGAGGAGGCAGCAAGGCAACGTGGATGGAAGCCCGGGAATCAGCCCCAAAAATTTATTGGGGGGGGCTTTCAGGGAGTATGGTTACGCCAGGTAGGAGACCTGCGCAAACTCCCTGTGCTTACCGGGGGGCTAGAGAGACCGGGCAGGCACCGTGTTATGCAGCGGTGCGCACGGTGTCCCCAGTGCGGGTGCATAGCCCGGTGCGGTATATTTCAGCTCCGCGTATCGGCCGGGCTATATTGAGCGTCGAGCCAAATGCCATGAAGCCGGCCCAAGGAGACGCACTGGGGACCAGATGCGTAGAGCCGGCTTCATGGCATTTGGCTCGACGCTCAATGGCACCAGCCTTGCGCTCGGTGTCTCCGGTTCGCCTACATAGCCCAGTGCGGGCTATTCCACCTCGCCGTACTGGCAGGGCGACCGAGAGTATTCAACCGGGTAAGGTTGGGCAGGCTCGGTGCTCAAGAGCTACAGTGCACCTGCACGGTCCGGTTTATCCAGTACCACCTCCACACCCCAGCCCTCCGGTAGCAGCTCCCCGCACCAGGCTTCCTGTGCGTGTCTTCAGCCCAATACCACCAGTGCCAGCACCACGCATCTGGCCTACAGTGCGCCTCGCCTCTCCTGCGCTGTCGGAGCCTTTCTTCTCTCCTGTGCTGTCGGAGTCCCCTGCCTGTTCGGAGCAGCCTGAGCTGCCAGTCTGCATGGAGCAGCCAGAGCTGCCAGTCTGCATGGAACAGCTAGAGCTGCCAGTCTGCATGGAGCAGCTAGAGCTGCCAGTCTGCAGGGAGCTGCCAAAGCTGTTAGTCTGCATGGAACAGTCAGAGCTGTCAGTCTGCAAGAAGCCGCCAGAGCCGTCAATCTGCATGGAGCAGCCAGAGCCGTCAGTCTGCCAGGATCCGCCAGTCAGCCAGACTCTTCCAGATCCGCCAGTCAGCCAGACTCTTCCAGATCCGCCAGTCTGCCAGACTCTTCCAGATCCGCCAGTCTGCCAGACCCTTCTAGATCCGCCAGTCTGCCAGACTCTTCCAGATCCGCCAGTCTGCCAGACTCTTCCAGATCCGCCAGTCTGCCAGACTCTTCCAGATCCGCCAGTCTGCCAGACTCTTCCAGATCTGCCAGACTCTTCCAGATCTGCCAGATCTGCCAGACTCTTCCAGATCTGCCAGTCTGCCAGACTCTTCCAGATCAGCCAGACTATTCCAGATCTACCAGTCAGCCAGACCCTTCCAGATCTGCCAGTCAGCCAGACTCTTCCAGATCTGCCAGTCAACCAGACTCTTCCAGATCTGCTAGTCAACCAGACTCTTCCAGATCCGCTAGTCAACCAGACTCTTCCAGATCCGCTAGTCAACCAGACTCTTCCAGATCCGCCAGTCAGCCAGGATCTGCCGGATTCAACTGCCTGGCTGGGCTTCATCTCAGTACTGGGCTTCATCTCAGTACTGGGCTTCCTCTCAGTCCCGAGCTGCCCCTCAGTCCCGAGCTGCCCCTCAGTCCCGAGCTGCCCCTCAGTCCCGAGCTGCCCCTCAGTCACGAGCTGCCCCTCAGTCACGAGCTGCCCCTCAGTCACGAGCTGCTCCTCAGTTCAGTGGGGTTCTGGGTGAGGACTATTAGGCCATGGTCGGTGGCGAGGGTGGATCATCCCAGGACGCAAAGGGGAGGAACTATGACATTTATGGAGTGGGGTCCACGTCCCGAGCCGGAACCGCCACCATGGACAGACGCCCTCCCGGACCCTCCCTATGGTTTTGAGGTGCGTCCGGGAGTCCGCACCTTAGGGGGGGGGGTTCTGTCACGCCTTGGTCTTAATATTTTGTGTTTTCGTTAATTAGTTGGTCAGGCCAGGGTGTGACATGGGTTTATGTTGTTGTATTTCATAGTGGGGTTTTTTAGTTATTGGGATTGCGGCTGAGTAGGGGTGTTGCATAGGTTTGGCTGCCTGAGGCGGTTCTCAATCAGAGTAAGGTGATTCTCGTTGTCTCTGATTGGGAACCGTATTTAGGTAGCCTGGGTTTCACTTTTGTATTTCGTGGGTGATTGTTCCTGTCTCTGTGTAGTTTCACCAGATAGGCTGTAATTAGGTTTCACGTTCCGTTTTGTTGTTTTGTATTTTGTAATCGTCATTTTGATTCATTCATTAAAAACACGAGTAACCACCACGCTGCATTTCGGTCCGACTTTCTTGCGACAAACAAAGAACGCCGTTACAGGCAGGCCAGTCATATAACCAATATGCTATGATAATATATTCGGCCTATTGCACAAACCTCATTCCTAAAGAGCTGTTTTTATTAGGTTAATGTTAAAAAATGTAATAATGTAAAAAAAAGTCTGAGCAATAGATCTTGCTTTTTGACTGTGAAAGTGATCTTGACTCAGAAGAGGTTGGTGACCACTGATCTAGCAAGAGTATGTGAGTAACGCCACACTGTCCTTGCTGGGCTTTTCTTAAAACACACATCATGCAGAAGAGGACTGTAGGTTCTTGTAACTTCCAGATTTCACTCTGCTGGCGTCTTGATTGGCATTGACTATCATGTTAGGATGATGACATATTGGCCCTTATAGTGCATTCTGGATTTCAGCATGAATACAGGTTTCTGAAGGGGCTCAACTCAATTCACTGTTGGTGAATAAATTAATACTTATGATTGATTATTACTTATGACTGATTGTCTAAGAGCCACCAAATATCCTTGTTTTGTCCTGGCATACACCCTGATAGATGCACGCACGCACGCACATACACACACACACACCCTCAAAGCTAGAATGCTAATTATTGCTAATTATTGGCATGCATGTTGCTCTCCCATTAGCTCCAGGGGGCCATCCCTGCCATGCTGGGATATGTAACCTGGGGGGCATGGTGTACGGTGTCTGACCCCACAACACACTCCAGGCAGACGCACACGGCGCCAGAAATATTCCAATAAATATTCAGAGTGAGGGATGTCTCATTCTGCCAAAGGGGTGCCAAAATAAAATAGGTTAAATACAGGATGGATTCCCATAGAAATATAATTAGTCATTCCATGATGGATCCATGGCTTTGTCATCACATACTTCAAGTAATTCATTTATATAAACAGGATTGGAGAATTTTTTAAATATTTTTTTTAGGGGTTACTGAATTTATGGTGAATTATTAAAATGGTGATATATTATTATTAAATATATTATTTGAGCTATTAGAGGTGTTATGAAGCCAGCCAGTACAGTAGCAAGATTGGTTAGAGACAATAGAGCTACGTGGAAACCATTGTACCTAACAGAGGAGTACAGGCCACGTATTGATTTGATTCACCTTCAGAGAGTCAGAGTCATAGAGCTCTATTTTCGGCTGCCATTATCACACGCTCTTTGGCAATTTTGACTTGTCAAAGCCAGGCGCCAGGGTTGGTAATTTACTTGTCTTATATCAGCTTACTTGTGCTGAGGAGGGAGGGGTGGAAATCATTTAGTTGTGTCCTTAAAAACGTGCACCAATGTGCAAATTTCAAGCAGCGCTACTGGTGACATACCAAAACCTGTTCTTAGCTGTAACTCAATTGGTTATGGCATCGATTTTGCCAGCGGAGTAGCCTGATCAATGATTATATGCTAATGTTTCATTCAAATATCACCAGCAGCAAAACAGTCAACAGACATTACATTTTCTTCTTTACATTGGACATTATATTTGTCCATGCAGCTTCTGTGAAAAGTTTGGACTATTTATGCCCATTGAATGAAAGTTGTCAGTGACTGTAGGGAATCTGTTTCAGCACATTAAGTTATTATCGTTTTTCCTTTGCAATTTATTGTTTAAAAAAAATGTTTTCCCTTCCTTTGTAATTTATTGTTTTTCCTTTGTAATTTTGTTAACAAAAGGATCTTCCACTTTCGTCTGTTGGACATAACTGTCAAATCGCGGGAATAGTGGAGCAGGTTGAGAGTTTCAAGTTCCTTGGTGTCCACATCACCAACAAACTAACATGGTCCAAGCACATCAAGACAGTGGTGAGCATGACAAAACCTATTCAGGAGACTGAAAATATTTAGCATGGGTCCTAAGATCCTAAAAAGGTTCTCCAGCTGCACCATCGAGAGCATCCTGACTGGTTGCATCATTCCGTGGTATGTCAACTGCTCGGCCTCCGACCGCAAGGCACTAAAAGGGTAGTGCGTACGGGCCAGTACATAAATGGGGCCAAGCTTCCTGCCATCCAGGATCTCTATACCAGGCTGTGTCAGAAGAAGGCCCTAAAAATGGTCAGACTCCAAGCCACCCTAGTCATAAGACTGTTATGCGCTAGGATGTACCATTGCATTAGGTTTGTTAAAATAGAGCTCATAATCTAAAGATAAATAGATTTGTCTGTATTTATTTTTCTAAATGTTGTATCAGTAGAAAGAGTGCACAGCATGCATTGAATATGTATTTTTTGTGATACAAATAACTTCCGTAATCTAACTGCTCATACCCTATATATACAAACGTATGTGGACACACCTTCAAATGAGTGGATTTGGCTATTTCAGCCACACCCGTTGCTGACAGGTGTATAAAAATCGAGCACACAGCCATGCAATCTCCATAGACAAACATCGGCAGTAGAATGGCCTTACTGAAGAGCTCAGTGACTTTCAACGTGGCACCGTCATAGGATGCCACCTTTCCAACAAGTGAGTTTGTCCAAAAAGTTCATTTCTGGCCTGATAGAGTTGCCCCGGTCAACTGTAAGTGCTGTTATTGTGAATTGAAAACATCAAGGAGTAACAGCAACTCAGCCGCGAAGTGGTAGGCCACACAAACTCACAGAACGGTACCACCAAGTGCTGAAGCACATAGCACTTAAAAATCTGTCCTCGGTTGCATCACTCACTACCGAGTTCCAAAGCTTGCCGCCATTGAACTACAGAGCAATGGAAACGCGTTCTTTGGAGTGATGAATCACGCTTCATCTGGCAGTCTGACGGACAAATATGATTTTGTCGGATGCCAGGAGAACGCTACCTGCCCCAATGCCTAGTGCCAACTGTGCATTTTGGTGAAGGAGGAATAATGGTCTAGGGCTGTTTTTCATGATTCAGTCTAGGCCCCTTAGTTCCAGTGTTGGGAAATCTTAGCACTACAGCATACAATGACAATCTAGACGATTCTGTGCTTCCAACTTTGTGGCAACAGTTTAGGGAAGGCCCTTTCCTGTTTCAGCATGACAAATCAAATCAAATGTATTTATATAGTCCTTCGTACATCAGCTGCTATCTCAAAGTGCTGTACAGAAACCCAGCCTAAAACCCCAAACGGCAAGCAATGCAGGTGTAGAAGCACGACAATGCCCCTCTGCACAAAGCGAGGTCCATACAGAAGCGGATTGTCGAGATCGGTGTGGAAGAACTTGACTGGCCTGCACAGAGCCCTAACCTCAATCCCATTGAACACCTTTGGGATGAATTGGAACACCGACTGCGAGCCAGGCCTAATCATCCAACATCAGTGCCCGACCTCACGAATGCATTTGTGGCTGAATGGAAGCAAGTCCCTGCAGCAATGTTACAACATTTAGTGGAGCCTTCCCAAAAGAATGGTGGCTTTTATAGCAGCAAAGAGGGGACCAACTCCATATTAATGGAGATGTTCAACGAGCAGGTGTCCACATACTTTTGGACATGCAGTGTAAAATCCAAACATGATTGCAAACACGACATGCACAACTCTTGTTGAAACAAGACGTCATGTTATTGTATATAAACTGTTGTTCGTGGTAACGTGGCAGCGCACTCCGAGAACAACAAAGACACCTTCCCTGTAAGCTAACACAATGTAAATATACGGAACGTGTGAAATTGTAATATGCAGTGCGATTTATGTAACTTTTTTTGAACAATTTCTGTGAGGTCGTACTTTATCGCAGCTCCCGTTTATTAAAAATGATACGGAGTGTTCACAGCGGTCTCTGCGAGGGGGAAAATGGCCCCCTTATTCTTTGAACTAGCTCAACGGCCATTATTTACATTATCTGAATAAGGATACAGTCACGGCCAGGGAACAGGATTTTGTGACGCACCATTTCTCCCATAATGCACCCCACCGACCATATATCCACTGCAGGTACAAAGAGAGAGTGAGAGATAAGTCAGAGGTTAGCATTAGAAAAGAAAACGTAGGCTCTTTCTCAGTTCATTTATCCTCTATCCCTTGCATCCTTTCCCTTTTCTTTCTCAAAACGAATTAGAGGTGAAGATTCAAGGTCCCTGTTAGGAATATTATGAATAAATGACTAAACAATATTCTTATTTTAAATAGAACTGCAACTAAGTAAACTTACACTCTGTTTTATTATATCTGTTTAACAATATGAGTTCATAATAAGGGATTATGTGACACGGACAAGGAGTAATTAAAGTTATTGAACACCATTTCAACTAGGCAGGGGAGGAATGGGTTGTGGATAAAGTAAGCAGATAGGGTCGTTAACCTATGGTTGAACCGACAAAACTTAGCTCTGGGGTGTTTTAGATAAGGCAGTGAGTGCATTCCTAGGTTTTCTGTTAATTAGAGCTGTCAGCTAAGTGGTGATCGATAATGGTGAGGGTTCAAGAGTTAATTCAGTTATGTTGTGTGACCTGTGAAAGTGTTAGTGAGTTGGAATGAACTTTTAAACTCACTTAATTCTAGGTCGGGAGGAGGGGATTCATTCTAGAAGCAATGAAATGATGTCATGTTATTGTATATAAACTCTTGCTCGTGGTAACGTGGCAGCGCGCTCCGAGAATAAATTATGTTATCTATTATTGATAAGACTGGTCTCCGTCTATTTTATGCAAACAAGAATCTTACAAATTCTCATAAAATAGATTAAGGGAATTAAATTAATGAAAACATATTGGAATAATTAAATTACAGTAACAGTCCCTCCCCTTGGACCTTCAAGTTCTCCTCCGATGCGTTTTGAGAATGAGGTGAGGATATGATAGAGGGTGCAAGGAATCGAGGAATGAGGATTTAAGAAAGAACCCTTGTCGGTAGAGAGCTATCGGAAACAAAGTAATTTGAAAGTGGCGGTTGATTATTCAGACTGAGAAATAATTAGTGTGAGAGAAGAGAGGTAGCATGCAGACAAATGACTATTCCACTAATAAAGAGAAGCAGTTAGTCTCCTGGGGCTTTGCTGGTGGCAGGAAATCCATGGTTTGCTCTCTCTGCCTACGTCTAGTCTAGTTTTATATTTACCCAGGTAAGTTGACTGAGAACATATTCTCATTTACAGCAGCGACCTGGGAAATAGCTACAGGGGAGAGGATGAATAAGCCAATTGGAAGCTGGGGATGATTAGGTGGCCATGATGGTCAGATTGGGAATTTGGGCAGGACACCAGGGTTAACACCAGTCATGACTCTCGTTTAACATCCCATCCAAAAGACAGCACCCTACACAGGGCAATGTCCCCAATCACTGCAGCATTTTTTTTTAAACAGAGGAAAGAGTTCCTTCTACTGGCCCTCCAACACCCCTTCCAGCAGAATCTAATCTCCCATCCAGGGATCGACCAGTACCAACCCTGTTTAGCTTCAGAGGCAAGCCAGCAATGGGATGCAGGGTGGTATGCTGTGAACCATACAGCTATTCAGTAATCACCAATGTCACCAGTTAAATACAGAGCTATAAAGGTTTATTTACACATTCATTTACTCAATCCATTCAATGGAGGCTAGAGTTAGCTACCGGAAGTGAATTTATCTCATTTCCAAAAGGGTACTTGGAATCGAAACACAGTGCATAAAATTAGGTGTTCAAGGCACACACTTGACCCCAATCCTGGCTGTTAGTGCAAGTGCATGTTACAATGCGCCCAGCAGAGGTGTGTTACAGTATTAGAACACACTCAACCAGTAGCATGTTACAGTGTTAGAACACCAGAACACATTTTCAAACCTGTCTTACCGTTCTCTTTGTACCCCATGCCCAGGATGACCTCTGGAGCTCTGTAGTACCGTGTCACCACGTACGGAGTCATCATGAAGCTGGTGCCTGCAGTCCTTGCCAGGCCAAAGTCCAGGATCTTCAGCGTACAATCAGACTTCACCACTATATTGCTTGGTTTCAGGTCCTTCAGATGGAAAGCAACATCAAAAAGATGAGGATTATTGAGGTAAAAGTTTAACGGGTGATGCTAGCTACTACAGTATTTTTATTTTAAATGTCGACAGATGGCGTTTCACACCAGACAAAACCGGTTGCAATGACGTAACTTCCACCAGCGCTGCCCACTGGGTTATGAGCAGTGCAAGGTTGAGCATGAGTAATGTTTACTATATCCAGAACATCCTAGTACATAATATCAATGACTAGGGTTACTGCTGGAGACCTAACGGAAAATTTGATTAATTATATTTCTAGGTTGGAGGACGTCTCACCATGTGTATGATGCCAGCGGAGTGCAAGTGTTTGATGCCACACAAACATGCTTACAGTACACGTGAAGGCACAGGCACTCACACACACAGGCCTTCTCACCCTGTGTATAATTCCAGCTGAGTGCAGGTGTTTGATGCCACACAGCATCTGGTAGAGCAGGTAGGACATTCTCTCATGGTCTAGCTCCATCTGAATCACCTGGCATAGGTTGGCATCCATCAGCTCCATCACCAGGTACCTGGGATGGTGATACATACAGTTATAATATGTTTTCATAACTGGTAATGCACTGAGGCTGAGACTGGCTTTCTGGACACAGATTAAGACTAAAAAGTTCAATGTTCAATGGAGAATATGGCTCTAGTAAAATAATCTCCAGAATGTCACTGTCAGCTTTGCTTCAGAAAACCCTCAACACCAGAGAGAGACAGGGTAACACAAGGAGAGGATCTAATAGCCTACACTTCGGCATAACTGTTATAATAACGTTCACTGGAACAGAGGTCTAATAAAAGAGATGAGATGCTTCAACCCAAGAGGCCCTACTCTAATGTGGGCTCCCGAGTGGCACAGTGGTCTAAGGCACTGCATCTCAGTGCTAGAGATGTCACTACAGACCCTGTTTTGATTCCAGGCTGTATCACAACCGGCAGTGATTGGGAGTCCCATAGGGCGGCGCACAATTAGCCCAGCGTCGTCCAGGTTAGGGTTTGGCCGGGGTAGGCCGTCATTGTAAATAAAAATGTGTTCTTGAATGACTTGCCTAGTTAAATAAAGGTTAAATAAAAAAATTATGATTCCCACTCTCCTCCCTACCACATCTTTTCTCTCCTTCCTCCTTTATT
The DNA here is from genome assembly GCF_036934945.1 of Oncorhynchus masou masou. Lineage (NCBI taxonomy): Eukaryota > Metazoa > Chordata > Actinopteri > Salmoniformes > Salmonidae > Oncorhynchus > Oncorhynchus masou. Next base: position 40,710,944 of record NC_088239.1, on the reverse strand, counting down.
CCTCCTTTACATCTATTCTCAACACAATGGACACCACACTGCAGAACATCAATGGGAATCTACATACTCTTTCTCAAAAATGTACATACTTAAAACCTCTCTTGGGTAGGGGGCAGTATTTTCACCTCCGGATGAAAAGTGTGCCCAAAGTACACTGCCTGTTTCTCAGGCCCAGAAGCTAGGATAAGCATATAATTGGTAGATTTGGATAGAAAACAAATGTCTGAGTATAACAGAACAGATATGGCAGGCGAAACCCAGAGGACAAACCATCCAGGGGGGAAAAATTGAGGTCATAGGATTTTCCAATTGTTTTCTATGGGATACCCTTATTATTAGGAACCTGGTTGCAGTTCCTATGGCTTCCACTAGATGTCCACAGAACAATTTCTAAAGACTATGTTTTTTTTGAGAAATGAAGAAGTAGTCCTATTCATTGTAAGTGTCACTCCAGGTGGACTCTACTGTTTTGGTGCGCGTGAACTGGACATAAAGAAGGACATTATCGAAGGACCATTTGTGATGTTTCTGGGACATTTTGGAGTGGCAACAGAAGAAGATCTTCAACGGTAAGGCATTAATTACGTCGCTATTTCTGACTTTTGTGGAGCACCTGCCTGGTTGAAATATGATTTTCATGTCTTTGTATGCGGGGCGCTGTCCTCAGATAATCGCATGGTTTGCTTTCACCATAAAGCCTTTTTGAAATCTGACACAGCGGCTGGAATAACAAGACATTAAGGTTTATTTTGATGTATAACACATGTATTTTCAAGAATGTTAAATATTTTAATTTGGTATTTTTGAATTTCGCGCTCTGCAATTTCACCAGATGTTGGCCAGGTGGGACGGTGCCCATAATAAGTAAAACGTTTTTTTTTTTACTGTACATAGAAAAGCCCCATACTTACTTAAATTGCTATAATACATTTTTAATTTCACGCACATACTTTGTTTTCAATCCAAAACTGCAAAAAATTCAACAAAACTCCATTCCTCAGACACACCATTTCTTGCACTACCTTGCACTGACAAGCATGCTTCCTTCCATTCACTGTAGTATCAGCAATCTACACATTCATGAATCATCCAGTACAAAAAGACAGAGCCTGAGGCTTCAAATTATACTACACTAATATCACTTTCACTGACATCACTCTTAGTGGTTATTTTCTCAGACTGAGAATAATTTAACAAGAGTCTTGAACGTTACATAATATAATCTTGCTCATCTGAAATCAGATTTAAGTCTGATGAAACTAGAAATGTAATTGGCCTACATAAAGTAAATATAATCTCACGATTATTCCTTTTTCCTCTGAATATTGTTTACTGTACTTACACATCCTGAAAGTCTTCTAGTGATTTCTGTGGTGTGAAAACATTTAATAAACTGATGATCTGAAAAAGAAAGACAACAGAGAAAAACCTGGGTCAACATTCAGTATCAGGTTAACCAAGTCCAACTACAGCAACAACAATAACAGCACATTGCTGATTTCTTTTGCCATATTGAAAACTGGATATAGGGACACAGAGAGAGAGAGAGACAGACAGACATCTGCTCTGTGAGGATTATATCCATGGAAAAACAAAAAAATGTGTCTGTCTGTATCAATTCCCATCATACACATTGCCCCAGACAGGCAAGAAATGTATTCTGGTCACATACTCACTTTATGGGGAGGGGACTCTCTTTCAGCACCACAGAATGGGCCAATAAAATACCACAAAACACCAGCTAGACTATCATCTTGTTATTTGTTTAACCATAGAGACATCTCACATTTTTGTGATTGACACATTTCATGAGCACCAGTTCCCTGTATGCCCTCTTGGCATGGGTCTGGTTCTGAAAGGGTCTGCTGAGCTTCTTGATGGCCACGTTTCTGTCGAGGACTGCATCGTACCCGGCACTGCAGAAAACACAGGACAAAAACATTGAATTAGAACCACAGGAATGTACCAGTCAACTTACTGTCGTGTGGGGGGCTTTGTCCATTCTAGTCATTATGTTTCTATATGACAAAACAGGAAGTGAGTCAGAGACAGCACATGGCAGACAAATGAGAATGATAAGTGAAGTCCTGTGAAAGATTGAAGGGTTTGCTATTGATCAAGATTGGTGGTCCTGGGCTCTTCCAGGGCCTTTCTGTCTGTTCTGACCATGATTGTAAACTAGCCTGGTCCCTGAACTGGTTCTGCTGTATAGCCAACTTCTATGGTAGTTGTCATGCCAAACAGCACAAACAGATGTGGGACCAGGCTAGGGTGTAACCATCTAAAGCCATTTGTGCTGATATTAGAATTACATAGGGAATACCTGTAGATTTACTTTAATGCAGACTTCTGATGCCAGAGAAAATCCACCAGAACCACCAGTGTAGACATACCCTTTGGGGCCCTGGTCAAAAGTAGTGCACTATATACAGTGCCTTCGGAAAGTATTCAGACCCCTTGACTTTTCCCACATTTTGTTACGTTACAGCCCTACTCTACAATGGATTAAACGAAAATCCTCAACAATCTAGACACAATATCCCATAATGACAAAGCGAAAACAGACATTTAGACATTTTTGGTAATAGAAAACAGAAATACCTTACTTACATAAGTATTCAGGGCCTTAGCTATGAGACTCTAAATTGAGCTCAGGTGCAACCCAATGGTTGCAACCCAATGATTCCACAGAGTTCCTCTGTGGAGATGGGAAAACCTTCCAGAAGGACAACCATCTTTGCAGCACTCCCCCAATCAGACCTTTATGGTAGTGGCCATAAAGGTTGTCCTTCCTTTACTCCTCAGTAAAAGGCACATGACAGCACGCTTAGAGTTAGCAAAAAGGCACACCTAAAGACTCTCAGACCAAGAGAAACAAGATTCTCTGGTCTGATGAAACCAATATTGAACTCTTTGGCCTGAATGCCAAGCGTCACTTCTGGAGGAAAGCTGGCACCATCCCTACGATGAAGCATGGTGGTGGCAGTCTCATGCTGCGGGGAGGTTTTTCAGCGGCAGTGACTGGGAGACTAGTCGGGATCGAGGGACAGATGAACAGAGCAAAATACAGAGGGATCCTTGATGAAAACCTGCTCCAGAGAACACAGGGCCTCAGACTGGAGTGAAAGTTCACCTTCCAACAGGACAACGACACTAAGCACACAGCCAAGACCACGCAGGAGTGGCTTCGGGACAAGTCTCTGAATGTCCTTGAGTGGCCCAGTCAGAGCCCGGACTTGAACCCGATCTAACATATTTGGAGAGACCTGAAAATAGCTGTGCAGCAAAGCCCCCCATCCAACCTGACAGAGCTTGAGAGGATCTGCAGAGAAGAATGGGAGAAACTCTGCAAATACAGGTGTGCCTAGCTTATACCCAAGAAGACTCGAGGCTGTAATCGCTGCCAAATGTGCGTCAACACAGGACTGAGTAATGGGTCTGAAAACTTATGTAAATGTGATATTTCAGTTGTATATTTTTTTATACAATTGCAAAAATGTTTGATGATTGAGGTCAGCCCTTTATGATGGCCACTCCAAAACTTTGAATTTGTTGTCCTTAAGCCATTTCTCCACAACTTTGGAAGTATACTTGGGGTCCTTGTCCATTTGAAAGACCCATTTGCGACAAAGCTTTAACTTCCTGAGTGATATCTTGAGAAGTTGCTTCAATATATCCACATAATTGTCCTATCTCATGATGCCATCTATTTTGTGAAGTGCACCAGTCCCTACTGCAGCAAAGCACCCCCACAACAGGATGCTGCCACCCCCGTGTTTCACGGTTGGGATGGTGATCTTCGGCTTGCAAGCCTCCCCCCTTTTCCTCCAAACATAACGAGGGTCATTATGGCCAAACAGTTCTATTTTTGTTTCATCAGACCAGAGGGCATTTTTCCAAAAAGTACGATCTTTGTCCCCATATGCAGTTGCAAACCGTGGGCTGGCTATTTTTTATGGCGGTTTGGAGCAGTGGCTTATTCCTTGCTGAGCAGCCTTTCAGTTTGTCTATATAGGACTCGTTCTACTGTGGACATAGTGCTTTCGCACCAAAGTACATTCATCTCTAGGAGACAGAACTCATCTCCTTCCTGAGCGGTATGACGGCTGCATGGTCCCATGGTGTTTATTCTTGGGTACTATTGTTTGTACAGATGAACGTGGTACCTTCAGGCATTTGGAAATTGCTCCCAAGGATGAACCAAACTTGTGGAGGTCTACAATTTTTTTTCTGAGGTCTTGGCTGATTTCTTTTGATTTTCCCATGATGTCAAGGAAAGAAGCACCGAGTTTGAAGGTAGGCCTTGAAATACATCCACAGGTATTTTGTGGAATTTTCCAAGCTGTTTAAATGCACAGTCAACTTAGTGTATATAAACTTCTGACCCACTGGAATTGTGATACAGTGAATTATAAGTGAAATAATCTGTCTGTAAACAATTGTTGGAAAAATGATGTCATGCACAAAGTAGATGTCCTAACCTACTTGCCAAAACTATAGTTTGTTAACAAGACATTTGTGGAGTGGTTGAAAAATGAGTTTTAATAACTCCAACATAAGTGTATGTAAAGTTCTGACTTCAACTGTATACACAGGGTGCTTTAGCAAACAAACAGCAGAGACCTGAAGACACCATACAAACTGGAACTGAGCTTGCTAGGACAGACCAGATACAACTTCAATTAGCACTGAGGTGTGAAGTGAGAGGTGTCGATGCCTTTAGGCCCAACAAGTGGCAGCAGACTTTGAAGCCATCCACTGACATTTTCTACAAGAAATCCAGCAATTAAAGATTCTCCCAAGTGGGTGTGACACCTACTCCCATTGCCTGCTGCTTGGATTCCACCTGGCAATCTGTTCACCGCCTGCCCTGGCCTGTCTCCCAGTCTGGTACAGGTAACTCCACCACACTCCCCCTTCTCTCCTGAGCTTTCGCTCACCTCCAGCACACACGCACTATTGGGGCGAGTGACTCTGAACTTACAATGGCTAACCCCAAGTCGTTATTTTTCTTTTTTGTGTGCATTTTGCCATTTGCCTCATGACTCCTGCATGCCTTGTTGACTATAAACTTTCTTTACCAAGCCGTGGGGCAGACTGTTTGTTCCCACACTCGGGTCTCTGACTCTCTATTGGTTACACAGACTTTTGGACTCCCATCCTATTTTAACCACCTTTCGCTGGCTTTGTATTCATGTTACCTGATGAAAATGCTGTACAATATGATCTTGTTGCCATCTAATGCACATTCAGATGTCATAAATCAGCACTGCCAAGCTCTCCCTGTCCTAAGCCGTGTTTGATTGTATGACTGTTAATGATATCTGGAAATATGCATGTACACCCAGGCACATCTACTGTTTTAGCACCAATTCTGACTTGTGCTCTGATATCTACTTCACTGATTTCTGCTCTCGTAAAAGCCTGGGTTTTCTGCACGTTAATACTAGAAGATTATTACCTAAAATGGATAAATTGAAAGTGTGGGTTCACAGCTCCAATCTAGATGTGTTAGTCATTACTGAGAGGTGGTTAAGGAAGAGTGTTTTGAATGCTGATGTTAACATGCTTAAACTACCTGACCAAGTCCTAAAGCAATAGAGCTTCCTAAATCTTTCCCAGATTATTACCAATCCCACAAGGTATGACTCCAAACACCCAGAAAAGGCTACTCTCCTAAATGTTATCCTCACAAATAATCCTGATAGGTATCAGTTTGGTGTTTTCTGTAATTACCTTAGTGATCACTGTTTTACAGCCTGAGCTTGGAATGTCTGTTCAGTGAAACGATCTGTTCTGATTTGTCATAGACGCTTGCTAAAAATCTTTAATGAGCAAGCCTTCCTTCATGAACTGGCCGCTGTAAAATGGTACAGAATCAGCTTGATCCCCTCTGTCGAAGACGCTTGGACCTTCTTTTTTGATATTTTCAGTGGTATTCTCAACAAACACGTCCACATAAAGGAAACGAGAATTAAAAACAGGTTCAGCCCCTGGTTCGACCATGATCTTGCAGAGTTTCTCCACCTCAAGAATTGCATTTGGCGAAAGGCTCGGCACATGCATACTCGTGTTCAGGCAAATGAGAAATAAGTGCACTCAAGATATCTGGAAGGCCAAAGTTAGTTACTTTAAGGAGCTCTCTGTGTGTCTAACCCCAAGAAGTTCTGGAAAACGGTTAAAGACCTGGAGAATAAACCCTCCTCCTCACAACTGCCGATGTCCCTTAATGTTGATGATGTGGTTGTTACAGACAGGAAGCACATGGATAAGCTCTTTACATCACCACCTCATTAAGTCAGGATTCCCATTTGACTCAGCCATGCCTCCTTGCCCGTTCAACATTTCCTCATCTCCCATCCCTTCTAATTCAACTATCCCTGATGCTTCTCCCTCTTTTTCCCCTGCCCCGCTAGAAAGTTCCTCCCTGCAGGCAGTCACTGAGTCCCAGGTGCCAAAGGAGCTCCTGAAACTTGACCCCAAAAAAACATCTGGGACAGATGGTTTAGACCCAATACTGCCCCCTTTGGCGTGCCCATAGTAAACTGGAAAACAATCTGTCCAAAATTGCTAATATATGCATATAATAATAATTATTGAATAGAAAACACTCTAAAGCTTCTAAAACCGTTTGAATTATGTCTGTATGTATAGCAGAACTCACAGGGCAGCCAATCTCCCAAACTATTTTTCTCATCAGGAAAGTTGGGCCAACTTTGACGTCATCGCCCCCACCCTTCCCAACCAGCTATGGATCTGGGATCAGTTTCTATGTCTTCCGCGAGATGTCTTCTATCATTTGAGCATTTAATTGTGCAAATCCCGCAAGCTTTGACCCTGTGGCAGGCTAAATACTGGGTGTTGCGAGAAAATAGATGCAGGTTCTGGCGCGAATTGTACACAGTCATTCCTTCGTTCCACAATGTCTGAGAGGAGTTGCTTTTGTCCGGTCGAAACGCCAATTGTTTTGTACGTTAATAAACATCCTAAAGCTTGATTCTGCACTTAGTTTGACATATAATATTTTGAAGTTTTGATGCGCAACCCCTCGAGACCAGAAGTAATTTTGGATGCATTTCAGCTGGAATTTGTCGCATTTGCTAACACAAAGACACACGACTTGAAACCAAACGCTGTTTTGGGTAAGTATGACTCCTTCCACTACATTCTGATCGAAGACCATCAAAGGTAAGGGAATATTTATGTTGTAATTTTGTGTTTCTGTTGACTCCAACATAGCGGAGAAATATTGCTTACGTCTGAGCGCCGTCTCAGATTATTGAATAGCTAACGATTTCTGTAACGTTAAAAATAAATGTGACAAAGCGATTGCATTAAGAAGCAGTGTATCTTTCTAACTATACATAGAACATGTATATTTAGTCAAAGTTTATGATGTGTATTGCTGTTATCTGGCGGAGCTATCTATAATTTCTCCAGACATTTTTTAGCATTTTCTGAACATGGCGTCAATGTAAACAGAGATTTATGGATATAAATTATTGAAAAAAACATAAGTGTACTGTGTAACATGTCCTATTACTGTCATCTGATAAAGATTTTCAAAAGGTTAGTGAATTATTTTTCTTTTAATCCTGCGTTTGTGATTGCATCTTTCGTTCGACAAAATGGCTACATATCGTGTGTGTCTTTGTGGTGGTTTGATATACATATATGTTTTCGCCGTAAAGCATTTTATAAATCTGACTCGCTGGGTAGATGAACAAGGTGTTTATCTTTCATTTGAGCTATTGGACTTGTTAATGTATGGAGGTTAAATATTTCTAAGAATATCTTTGCATTCTGTGCTGCACTTTTTGAGTTGAGGGTGTGGGGGGGTGTGCCCTTGGGGAACTTGTAGCGTGAACACGTTAAGGGAACATTTTGACATTTGCCGTATGTTTAGTGAGAAAGTCCATATTGCAAATGTACGGTCCCTTACTAGACGATCGAAAACGTTTGTAAAATTTGCGGACGGCGTCGGGCCAAGCGGCAGGGCCGCACCTACCGGATTTTCAAACTAACTTTCTCTGACATTCGGTTTCCGTTTTATAAAATAATCAAATTGTAATTTTTCCGCTGTCCCGGTAAATCCCACAAGAGGGCAGAAGCAATCATATTGCAAATGTACAAAACATCACGAATCACGACGTGACCTTTTCTCCAAAACGGAAAATATTTCGAAGCCGAAACTTGGTGAGCGTAGCTTTGTCATAATTATTATTATTATATTATAAATGCTTGTGCATGCGTTTAGAGGTTTTTAAAAACTTTAATTTTTTATAAAAAAATAATGGCGTCTAGGCCTCAAAAAATAACAAGATGGCGTCTAGGCCTCAACGTTTTTTGAGTTATGGCCATTCTTCTGGGATTAAAGGTCCAAAAGTAAAATAGAGCAATAATTTTCCGCTTCACGTCAAAGTCAAGGAGCCTCTGGTGTCAATAAAAAAAGAACCAGCCACTTATCTATCGTCATTCAAGAGAAATCGTAATGTTAAATTGGTGATGTTCAAAAATAGTTTGAAAAAAAACAAACAGTTACAGATCCAGTTGCAGGGTGTTCATACACATATTTTTAAAGTGTGCTGCGGCGCTCTGCAAGATTTCTGTGATTTCTGTGATTTTCTATGATTTTCTGAAATAACACACACTCACTAAACCCTCCGTAAATAACTCAGTTCTTAACGTAAAGACTTAAAACTCAGGATTCTGTAAAGGCATACCCCAATCAGGATATGAGTTTATTTATAGCTTCCTGTGCCAACCGGAAGTGCCTTAAATGGTGTCATAGTGGCTGTTTCCAAGGGTTAAAAAGGTCAGATCTTTTCAAAACTTCATATGTGTGATTAGGCAACCCCCATACACTGTAAGTCAGTCATTTCTCCCAACAGATGTCAAAGAAAAGCTCTCTCTCTCACACACACACACACACAGCAAGGATGGAGTGACAAAGTGCGGTGCTTAAAGACACACAGAGCCTGCAATGGCATTTCCATATTCTCTAGGCCGTGCCGAGTTCAACGAGACGCCCCGCTTGACCGTAGCTTGCTCTGAGTGCAGCGACCGTGAAAAAAAGTAGGCCCAAAATGAAGCCTGGCCCAAAATGTAATTTGCTTTTGGGTGACAGTGAGAGAACCGTTAGGTTGAGAAGCACAATTCGACCTCAGGTACAATCCGGAGGTCCTCCCGATCTGTGCAAGCCTAACCTTGACCGTGTGGCATTAACCCTTAACAGTAAAACAGGGTTTTTTGATGTCACAGATTACAATGACATCTCTCCCCATAGGAATACATTGCCTGCTCCTCTAAAGTCAACCTGAAGCCTATGTGGGTTATGAATGCCTTATGAACCTGTCTTCGATGACAGTCCTGTGACGGGGCTGGTTTTCTTTTTGTAATCCGTAATTGACTCTGCCACATACTTCGTGTCTGAGCCATTGGTTTGCGACTCTACTTTGTCTCTATACTGACGCTTAGCTTGTTTGATTGCCTTGCGGAGGGAATAGCTACACTGTTTGTATTCGGTCATGTTTCCGGTCACCTTGCCCTGGTTAAAAGCAGTGGTTTGCGCTTTCAGTTTCACGCGAATGCTGCCATCAATCCACGGTTTCTGGTTTGGGAATGTTGTAATCGTTGCTATGGGAACGACATCTTCAATGCACGTTCTAATGAACTCGCTCACCGAATCAGCGTATTCGTCAATGTTGTTGTTGGACGCAGTGCGGAACATATCCCAGTCCACGTGAAGGAAGCAGTCTTGGAGCGTGGAATCAGATTGGTCGGACCAGCGTTGAACAGACCTGAGCGCGGGAGCTTCTTGTTTTAGCTTCTGTCTGTAGGCAGGGAGCAACAAAATGGAGTCATGGTCAGCTTTTCCAAAAGGAGGGCGGGGGAGGGCCTTATGTGTTGCGGAAGTTAGAATAGCAAGGATCCAAGGTTTTACCAGCCCTGGTTGTGCAATCGATATGTTGATACAATTTAGGGAGTCTTGTTTAGCCTAGTTAAAATCCCCAGCTACAATGAATGCAGCCTCAGGATATGTGGTTTCCAGTTTGCAAAGAGTTCGTTCGTTCAGAGCCATCGATGTGTCTGCTTGGGGGAGAATATATACGGCTGTGATTATAATCAAAGAGAATTCCCTTGGTAGATAATGCGGACGACATTTGATTGTGAGGAATTCTAAATCAGGTGAACAGAAGGACTTGAGTTCCTGTATGTTGTTGTGACCACACCACGTCTCGTTAACCATAAGGCATACGCCCCCGCCCCTCTTCTTACCAGAAAATGTTTGTTTCTGTCGGCGCGATGCATGAAGAAACCAGCTGGCTGAACCGATTCCGTTAGCGTCTCTCGAGTGAGCCATGTTTCCGTGAAGCAAAGAACGTTACAGTCTCTGATGTCCCTCTGGAATGCTAACCTTGCTCGGATTTCATCAACCTTGTTGTCAAGAGACTGGACATTGGCGAGAACTATGCTAGGGAGTGGTGCGCGACGTGCCCGTCTCCGGAGCCTGACCAGAAGACCGCTTCGTTTCCCTCTTTTACGACGTCTTTGTTTTGGGCCGCAGGCTGGGATCCATTCCGTTGTCCTGGGTGAAAAAGGCAGAACACAGGATCCACTTCGGGAAAGTCATATTCCTGGTCGTACTGATGGTGAGTTGATGTTGCTCTTATATTCAGTAGTTCTTCCCGACTGTATGTAATGAAACCTAAGATTACCTGGCGTACCAATGTAAGAAATAACACGTAAAAAAAACAAAAAACTGCATAGTTTCCTAGGAACGCGAAGCGAGGCGGCCATCTCTGTCGGCGCCGGAAGTACATTCAGGTGAAAGCTATGATCCCTTATTGATGTCACTTGTTAAATCCACTTCAATCATTGTAAATGAAGGGGAGGAGACAGATTAAATTAGGAATTTCAAGCCTTGAGACAATTGAGACATGGCTTTTGTATGTGTGGGTGAATTGGCAAGAAAAAATGTTTTAAGTGCCTCTAACCACTAGGGTAGCCTAGTGGTTAGAGCGTCTAGTAACCGGAAGGTTGCGAGTTCAAACCACTGATCCAACAAGGTACAAATCTGTCGTTCTGCCCCTGAACAGGCAGTTAACCCACTGTTCCTAGGCCGTCATTGAAAATAAGAATTTGTTCTTAACTGACTTGCCTGGTTAAATAAAGGTAAAATAAAAAATTGAATGGGGTATGGTAGTAGGTTCCAGGCACACCAGTGTGTCAAGAACTGCAATGCTAGTTCCCGTTAGTATGAAATCTTAATCAAAATGTATCAAGAATGGTCCACCAACCAAAGGACAGCCAGCCAACTTGAAAAAACTGTGGGAAATATTGGAGTCAACATGGGCCAGTATCCCCGTGGAACGCTTTCGACATCTTCCATGCCCCGACGAATTGAGGCTGTTTTGAGGTCAAAAGAGGATATTAGGAAGTTGTTCCTGACGTCTTGTACACTGTGTATATCATTCTTTTTATGTTTCTAATTTACAGACATAGATTTTCATTATGTTCTCAAAATCTGTAGTAGACAAACCAGTTTACCATCTATAGGTTTACCAAATGGTTTAACGATGATCAATTAAGAGCAGTCAGATTAAGTAATAGTAAATCTATTTTGACAAATGAGAAGAGAACCATTTTAAAAGTTTTGTGAGCATTGCATTGTGAAAGGCAATTACTTTATAAGAACATGTATTGCAATAAAACACTGATTAAGTTTAGTGACGAATGTACTGTATGTTTTTGTGTTGTACCTAGTGAAAAAAAAAATGTGCTTAGAGTTTTGCAACAAATATCTATGATGATCTGTTTTGAGTTTTGCACTATGAGTTGTGAAAATACTGGTGAAAATCGCACCAAAGCGATAAAAACAATGTTACCCTAACAGCTGACAAAACCCCCTACACATGTCCTCCTCTCCCAAGTAAAAGAGCAACAGTGGTTCTTTAAAGCCAGAGATAATATATCTTTAATGACCTACAGTACTGTCACCGTTCCCCTGGGATCATAAGAACATTAGTCACAGGAAGCCATTTCTAAGGAGGGCATCTTTGTGTCAAATGATCAGCTGAATGTCAGAAGTCACCATAATAGGAAGGAACAACCGTGCGTGTGTGTGTGTGCGTGTGCGTGTGTGTGTATATATGTGTAGGCTATTACACTGTTCAGTATGCGAAATGCTGACTCAACAGAATCCCATCACAGCAGAAGCAAAATCTAATTTATTTCCAATCAACCAGAGCGTTGCATTACTATTCTGGAACCAGGCCTCCAGAGGAATAATAGATGTATCTGACAGCGTTAGTATTCATTATATGAACTACCTAACAGAAATTACAGTGTGTTCATCATACGAACTAACAGCAATACACAATTCACTGAATAAGAATATTCTGTACTTTATCTTGGAATAATCTATTTACTCAGTTTTGTAAGGTCTCTTTAATTTATCCTTGGATCGTCACTGGAGGCTTCGTGCCATGGATCATCACCGGAGGCTTCAGGCCATGGATCAGCCGGGTGTGTGGAGCTGGCACAACGCGCGCCGCCTGAATACATCCTGTAGAGCACGGCAAGTGTGGCGAGCTGGCACAGGACGCACTGGGTTGTGCTGGCAAACTGCAGATACCGTGCGTAGAGCTGGCGCAGGATATCCTGGTCCGAGGAGGCGCACTGGAGACCAGGACCGCTAAGTCGGCACAATCTGTCCCGGACAGATGCTCACCTTAGCACAGCAAGTACGGAAAGCAGGCACCGAATGCACCGGGCTAAGGGTGCGCACTGGAGGCACGGTGTGCAGAACCGGAAAACATGGTATCTGAACCGTGACCAACTCCTCATCGTAATTACAGGGAGTTGGTTCTTGTTCCCACCTTTGCTCCGCTCGCCACCCCGTGTGCCACCTAGTGTGCCTCCCCATTTTTTTTTGAGTCTGCCTCTCATGCTTCTGTCATTTCCTTGATTCCTGGTCTCGTCGCCGTTCCTCTCTCGCTGCTTCCACCTGCTTCCATGGCATTACCTCCTCCCAGGGCCAGGATGTCCTCCACTCCTGGGCACGCTGCTTGGTCACAAACTAGCCCAATCCTCACATTGTGTACATTTGCAAAGAGCTGGGACTGCCAATCGCCTTGGAAAGGAGGGCACGGGTGGTGCCCTAGCGGAGGCACAAGACTAAGCAGACTAAAAAAGCCCAGATCCCCTGATTCCAGTGGACAGACAGACCAGGGAAGAATAACATTGACAAAGTGTCAAAATGGATAACTATTTTTCCAAGGATGCGCAAGTTAAGTATTGGCTATTGTTCCTTAGCCTCTAATGGAGCTGTCGTGATCCGTTTGACTCAGTGATGGAATTTGGCACACATGCTCAGGCATAGGAGTCTAGCTAAACTGTAAAGTATCCAAGATGGCGTAGCAGTCAGACGTCTTTGTCCTTCGTCTTGTCGTGTCCCATGTATATATTTTTTTCTTTGCATATGCTTTATATATTTTTCCAAACCTCAACTTCAAAATACTCTCCTGCAACCCGCCTCACCCAATGTGGTGTGGATCTGTTTATTCTAAAGTATTTTTTACTTACATCGGAACCGAAATCCCTCAACAGAAGCTAGCCAGCTCACTAGCTACTAGCCCTGCTTATCCATCACGACTGGACTATCGACGTAATCTGCCCGAGGGATTTTTTCCAACAGGCCCCTCCGCCGTGACGTCCCCCGAATGCCCATCTGCTAGCCATGGCCCACTAGCTGTCTAGAGCATATTGGACTGTTAGCTGAATAGATCCATTGGCCAATTTCTTGGGCCACTATACCTATTTTGCCAATTGGACTTGGACCCCTATGCTACTCAGAACCCTACCAATCCATCACGACTGGTCTATCGACGTCACCGCACGCCGTGGCTAAAACAGACTTTCCTCCGCCATGACGTCCCTCCTAAGGCCCTTCTGCTAGCTTGCTAGCCCCGGCCTGCTAGCTGTCTGAATCGCCGTGACTCCAGCCAGCCCAACCACTCACTGGACCCCTATGATCACTCGGCTATGCATGCCTTTCCCTAATATCAATATGCCTTGTCCATTGCTGTTCTGATTAGTGATTGTCTTATTTCACTGTAGAGCCTCTAGCCCTGCTCAATATGCCTTAACAAACCATTTAGTTCCACCTCCCACATATGCAGTGGTTTAAACGTCTCTAGGGACAATATCTCTCTCATCATTACTCCAATGTAAATATATCCTACCATACCTTTGTCTGTACATTATGCCTTGAATCTATTTTACCGTGCCCAGAAACCTGCACTTTTTACTCTTTGTTCCGAAAGCACTAGACGACCAGTTCTGATAGCCTTTCGCCATACCCTTACCCTACTCCTCCTCTGTTCCTCTGGTGATTTAGAGGTTAATCCAGGCCATGCAGTGCCTAGCTCCACTCCTACTCCCCAGATGCTCTCATTTATTGATTTCTGTAACTGTAAAATCCTTGGTTTCATGCATGGTAACATTAGAAGCCTCCTCCCTAAGTTTGTTTTATTCACTGCTTTAGCACAGTCTGCAAACCCGGATGTCCGAGCCATGTCTGAATCCTGGCTACCAAAAACCCTGAAATTTCCATCCCTAACTATAACATTTTCCGACAAAATAGAACTGCAATCTACTGCAGAGATAGCCTGCAGAGTTCTGTCTTACTATCCAGGTCTGTACCCAAACAATTTGAGCTTCTACTTTTAAAACTACACCTTTCCAGAAACAAGTCTCTCAATGTTGCCACTTGCTGTAGACCACCCTCTGCCCCCAGCTGTGCCCTGGACACCATATGTGAATTGATTGCCACCCATCTATCTTCAGAGCTAGTGCTGCTAGGTCACCTAAACTGGGACATGCTTAACCCCCGGCCATCCAACAATCTAAGCTTGATGCCCTCAACCTCACACAAATTATCAATGAACCAAAATCCGTGATCGCGGTCACCCTCATAGATATCATCCTAACCAACTTGCCCTCCAAATACTCCTCGGCTGTTTTCAACCAAGATCTCAGCAATCACTGCCTCATTGCCTGCATCCGTAATGGGGCTGCAGTCAAACAACATCCCCCCCCATCACTGTCAAACGCTCCCGAAAACACTTCAGCGAGCAGGCCTTTCTAATCGACCTGGCCCGGGTATCCTGGAAGGATATTGACCTCATCCCGTCAGTAGAGGATACCGGGTTATTCTTTAAAAGTGCCTTCCTCACCATCTTAAATAAGTATGCACCATTCAAATAATGTAGAACCAGGAACAGATATAGCCCTTGGTTCTCTCCAGACCTGACTAGCACAAAAACATCTTGTGAATTTCTGCATTTGCATCGAATAGCCCCCGTGATATGCAACTTTTCAGGGAAGTTAGGAACCAATACACACTGGCAGTCAGCTTTCCTAAGGCTAGCTTTTTCAAACAGAAATTTGCATCCTGTAGCACAAACTCAAAAACGTTCTGGGACACTGTAAAGTCAATGGAGAATAAGAGCACCTTCTCCCAGCTGCCCACTGCACTGAGGCTAGGAAACACTGTCACCACCGATAAATCCACCATAATTGAGAATTTCAATAAGCATTTTTCTACAGCTGGCCATGCTTTCCACCTGGCTACCCCTACCCCGGTCAACAGCCCTGCACCCCCCACAGCAACTCACCCAAGCCTCCCCCACTTCTCCTTCACCCAAATCCAGATAGCTGATGTTCTGAAAGAGCTGCAAAATCTGGACCCCTACAAATCAGCCGGGCTAGACAATCTGGACCCTCTTTTTCTAAAATTATCTGCCGAAATTGTTGCAAACCCTATTACTGTCCTGTTCAACCTCTCTTTCGTATCGTCTGAGATTCCCAAAGATTGGAAAGCAGCTGCGGTCATCCCCCTCTTCAAAGGGGGAGACACTAGACCCAAACTGCTACAGACCTATATCTATCCTACCCTGCCTTTCCAAGGTCTTCGAAAGCCAAGTTAACAAACAGATTACTGACCATTTTGAATCCCACCGTACCTTCTCTGCTATGCAATCTGGTTTCAGAGCTGGTCATGGGTGCACCTCAGCCATGCTCAAGGTCCTAAACGATATCATAACCGCCATCGATAAGAGACAGTACTGTGCAGCTGTATTCATCGACCTGGCCAAGGCTTTCGACTCTGTCAATTACCACATTCTTATCGGCAGACTCAACAGCCTTGGTTTCTCAAATGATTGCCTCGCCTGGTTCACCAACTACTTCTCTGATAGAGCTCAGTGTGTCAAATCAGAGGGCCTGTTGTCCGGACCTCTGGCAGTCTCTATAGGGGTGTCACAGGATTCAATTCTCGGGCCGACATTCTTCTCTGTATACATCAATGATGTCGCTTTTGCTGCTGGTGATTCTCTGATCCACCTGTATGCAGGCGACACCATTCTGTATACTTCTGGCCCTTCTTTGGACACTGTGTTAAATAACTAACTAAGCTTCAATGCCATACAACTCTCCTTCCATGGCCTCCAACTGTTCTTAAATGCAAGTAAAACTAAATGCATGCTCTTCAACAAATCGCTTCCTGCACCTGCCCGCCAGTCCAGCATCACTACTCTGGACGGTTCTGACATAGAATATGTGGACAACTAGAAATACCTAGGTGTCTGGTTAGACTGTAAACTCTCCTTCCAGACTCACATTAAGCATTAAGCATCTCCAATCCAAAATTAAATCTAGAATCGGCTTCCTATTTCGCAACAAAGCATCCTTCACTCATGCTGCCAAATATACCCTCGTAAAATTGACCATCCTACTGATCCTCGACTTTGGCGAAGTTGTTTACAAAATAGCCTCCAACACTCTACTCAACAAATTGGAGGCAGTCTATCACAGTGCCATCCATTTTGTCATCAAAGGCCCCATATACTACCCACCACTGCAACCTGTACACTCTCGTTGGCTGGCCCTCACTTCATACTCGTCGCCAAACCCACTAGCTCCAGGTCATCTACAAGTCTCTGCTAGGTAAAGTCCCGCCTTATCTCAGCTCACTGGTCACCATAGCAGCACCCACCCGTAGCACGCGCTCCAGCAGGTATATCTCACTGGTCACACCAAAGCCAATTCTTCCTTTGGCCGCCTTTCCTTACAGTTCTCTGCTGCCAATGACTGGAACGAACTGCAAAAATCACTGAAGCTGGAGACTCATATCTCCCTCACTAGCTTTAACCTCTCTGGGATATGTGGTAGCGTTCCACTTGGCCAAAAGCCAGAGAAAATGCAGAGAGCCAAACAAATAAATTCCTATAAAAATCTAACTTTCATGAAATCACACATGTAAGATACCAAATTAAAGCCACACATGTTGTGAATCCAGCCAACATGTCAATTTTCAAAAAGGCTTTTCGGCGAAAGCAAACGATGCTATTATCTGACGATAGCACCTCCATAAACAAAAGAGAGAAAACATGTTTCAACCCTGCAGGCGCGACACAAAACGCAGAAATAAAAATATAAATCATGCCTTACCTTTGATGAGCTTCTTTTGTTGGCACTCCAATATGTCCCATAAACATCACAAATGGTCCTTTTGCTTGATTAATTCCGTCCACACATATCCAAAATGTCCATTTATTTGGTGCGTTTGATCCAGAAAAACACCGGTTCCAACTTGCGCAACATGACTACAAAATATCTCAAAAGGTACCTGTAAACTTTGCCAAAACATTTCAAACTACTTCTGTAATACACATTAGGTATTTTTAAAGTAAATAATCAATAAAATTGAAGACAAACTGAAGCATGCTTTCTGGTCATGCTCCTCTATCAAACAGTACACATGAAGTGACCCTCGTGCAAGATGGCCGGACTTCTTCATTACACAAAGGAATAACCTCAACCAATTTCTAAAGACTGGTAACATCCAGTGGAACTGGTAGGAACTGCAAGTAAGTCCCTTAGAAACCACTGAAAAGAGAGTGACCTAAAAAAAAAAGAATCTGAATGGTTTGTCCTCGGGGTTTTGCCTTCTACTGTTATACTCACAGACATGATTCAAACAGTTTTAACTTCAAATCTACTAATAATATGAATATCTTATCTTCTGGAGATGAGTAGCAGACAGTTGAATTTGGGCATGCTTTTCATCCAAAATTCCAAATGCTGCCCCCTATCCTAGAGAAGTTAAGCACCAGCTGTCAGAGCAGCTCACAGGTCACTGCACCTGTACATAGCCCATTTTTAAATAGCCTATCCAACTACCTCATCCCCATACTGTATGCATGTATTTATCATGCTCCTTTGCACCCCAGTATCTCTACTTGCACATTCATCTTCTGCACATCTACCATTCCAGTGTTTAATTGCTATATTGTAATCACTTTGCCACCATGGCCTATTTATTGCCTTTCTTCCCTTATCCTACCTCATTTGCACACACTGTATATAGCCTTTTTCTACTGTATTATTGACTGTATGTTTGTTTATTCCATGTGCAACTGTGTTGTTGTATGTGTCGAACTGCTTTGCTTTATCTTGGCCAGGTCGCAGTTGTGCATGAGAACTTGTTCTCAACTAGCCTACCTGGTTAGATAAAGGTGAAATAAAAAAAAAAATAAATAAAAGTATGGTTCAGTTTGGCTGCATGGTGGCCTTGTTGGACAAGAAAAAACATTAATGCAAGCTCATTGGCTCATATTGTTTGAGCTACAGTCCTGCATTCAAAAACATGGGTACATAGATGTTATGTACCAAATTTGGTACTGATTAGTTAAGCGGTTCTGGAGAAGAAGACATTTATAAAGTAGTCAACATCAATACAAATGGTCCAAAATACATCAATCGCATATTGCATGATCTGTTTGATGTTGAGTTCTGATATTTGGCAAGCATGGTAAAATTACAGAAGTAGCTCATCCTAAGGTGATGTGCCCTATTTGTCCTGATGGTGGTACAGTGGGCCCACAGCTTGAACCCCAGCATTGCTGCTTTAATAATCAATTTGGTATTCTTCTAGAACTCTTCATTAATCAAACTCAAGGTTTTAATCTCACACATACTGTACAAACACATATACAAATACACGTGCCACCTTGATACACAGTATACATCTTTGCAAAGATCATAATGCAATGACCATACAGCCACACAACTCTATCTACTAACACATTATACATCAACCAAATATTAAGGTATACAGTTGGTTTTGCCACTATAATGTACATTTTCATTCACTACACTATAAAGAGTGTAAAATGAGGATTCCAGTACTCACCAGACGATTCCCTGAGCCCCTGAACCGATGGGTTTTAGATTCTGGTAACGTTTGAGAACTGTGAAGGTGGAATCTCCTACTTCCACACTGTAGAACTGGTTGTCCACTTTGCATTTGCTCATGTTGTAATGCTTGCCAATGTATGACACATCCAATTGTTTACCAAAACCCTGCAGTAAACAAACAAACAAAGGTCAGTGATGTCACTTTCACCTCTCTGACTGGCTCTTATTACATTTAAGTAATTTCTTCGTCCATTTGTTTGTGTGTTTATTCGTTCATTCAAATCAAATCAAATGTTAGTCACATGCGCCGAATACAACACAGTGAAATGCTTACTTACGAGCCCCTAACCGACAGTGCAGTTTCAAAAAATACAACAAATACACTATACATACAAAAGTAAATTCGTAGATTCTGCTATTTCAGCCACACCCATTGCTGACAAAAAAAATAAAAAATCCAGCACACTGCCATGCAATCTCTTTAGTCAAACATTGGCATTACTGACGAGCTCACTGACTTTCAATGTGGATGCCACCTTTCCAACAAGTCAGTTCATCAAATTTCTGCCCTGCTACCCCAGTCAACTGTAAGTTATATTATTGTGCTGTTTTACTCAGCCGCAAAGTGGTAGGCCGCACAAGCTCACCGAACGTGTCCGCCGTGTGCTGAAGCATGTAAAAACCGCCTGTCCTCGGTTGCAACATTCACAACCGAGTACCAAACTGCATCTGGAAGCAACGCAGCACAATAACTGTTTGTCGGGAGCATCATGGAATGGGTTTCCATGAACATGTAGCCGCACATAAGCCTAAGATCACCAGACTTTGTTTTCCTTAAGCCATTTTGCCACAACTTTGGAAGTATGCTTGGGGTCAATGGAAGACCCATTTGCACCCAAACTTTAACTTCCTGACTGATGTCTTGAGATGTTGCTTCAATATATCCACATAATTATATTTCCTCATGATGCCATCTATTTTGAGAAGTGCACCAGTCCCTCCTGCAGCAAAGCACCCCCACAACATGATGCTGCCACCCCCGTGCTTCACGGTTGGGATGGTGTTCTTCGGCTTGCAAGCCTCCCCCTTTTTCCTCCAAACATAACGATGGTCATTATGGCTAAACAGTTATATTTTTGTTTCATCAGACCAGAGGACATTTCTCCAAAAAGTACGATCTTTGACCTCATGTGCAGTTGCAAACCGTTGTCTGGCTTTTTTTATGGCAGTTTTGGAGCAGTGGCTTCTTCCTTGCTGAGCGGCCTTTCAGGTTATGTTGATATAGAACTCATTTTACTATAGATATAGATACTTTTGTACCTGTTTCCTCCAACATCTTCACAAGGTCCTTTGCTGTTGTTCTGAGATTGATTTGCACTTTTCGCACCAAAGTACATTCATCTCTAGGAGAAAGAACGCATCTCCTTCCTGAGCGGTATGGCGGCTGCGTGGTCCCATGGTGTTTATACTTGGGTACAGATGAACGTGGTACCTTCAGGCATTTGGAAATTGCTCCCAAGGATGAACCAGACTTGTGGAGGTCTACAATTTTTTTCTGCGGTCTTGGCTGATTTCTTTTGATTTTCCCATGACGTCAAGCAGAGGCACTGAGTTTGAAGGTAGGCCTTGAAATACATCCACAGGTACTCCTCCAATTGACTCAAATTATGTCACTTAGCCTATCCGAAGTCATTACATAATTTTCTGGAATTTTCCAAGCTGTTTAACGGCACAGTCAACTTAGTGTATCTAAACTTCTGACACACTGGAATTGTGATAGAGTGAATTATAAGTGAAACAATCTGTCTGTAAACAATTGTTGGAAAAATTACTTGTGTCATGCACAAAGTATATGCCCTAACCGACTTGCCAAAACTATAGTTTGTTCAACAAGAAATTTGTGGAGTGGTTAAAAAACAAGTTTTAATGACTCCAACATAAGTGTATGCAAACTTTTGACTTCAACTATACATAATAAGTTGCATGGACTCACTCCGTGTGCAATAATTGTGTTTAATCTGATTTTTTACCTCACTCATACAATTATCTGTAAGGTCCCCCAGTTGAGCACTGAATTTCAAACACAGATTCAACCACAAAGTCCAGGGAGGTTTTCCAATGCCTCGCAAAGAAGGGCACCTATTGGTAGATGGGCACACATTGAATATCCCTTTGAGCATGGTAAAGTTATTAAATATACTTTGGATGTTGTATCAATACACCCAGTCACTACAAAAAAACAGGCGCCGTTCCTAAGTCAGTCACCGGAGAGGAAGGAAACCGCTTAGGGATTTCACCATGGTGACTAAAACAGTTACAGAGTTTAATGGCTGTAATAGGAGAACATTTAGGATGGCCCAACAACATTGTATTTACTCCACAATACTAGCCTAATTGACAAAATGAAAAGAAGGAAGCCTGTACAGAATAAAAATATTCCAAAACATGCATCCTGTTTGCCACAAGGCACTAAAATAATATGGCAAGAAATGTAGCAAAGCCATTCACTTTTTGTCCTGAATACAAAGTGATATGTTTTGGGCAAATTCAAAACATCACTCCGTACCGCTCTCCATATTTTCAAGAATAAGGTGGTTTCATCATGTTATGTGTATGCCTGTAATTGCCAAGGACTGGGGAGTTTTTCAGGATTAAAAGAAAATACTAAATATAGAGCACAGGCAAAATCATAGAGAAAAACCTGTTTCAGTCTGCTTTCCACCAGACACTGGAAGATGCAGTTTGAAAATCTATGCCAAGACCTGGAAATGGTTGTCTAGCAATGATCAACAACCAATTTGACAGAGCTTGAAGATTTTTTAAGAATCATGTGCAAATAGTGTACAATCCAGGTGTGCAAAAGCTCTTAGGCATTTACCCAGAAAGACAAAGGCAATTCTAACATGTAGTGACTCAAGGTTGTGATTACTTGTGTAAAGATATTAGATATTTCTGTATCACTTTAAATACATTTGCAAAGTTTTCTAAAAACATGTTTAAACTTTGTCATTACGTGGTATTGTGTGTCGATGGGTGAATTTTTTTTTATTTCATCCATTTTGAATTCAGGCTGTTACACAACAAAATATGGAATAAGTCAAGGGGTATGAATATTTTCTGAAAGCACTGTACAAAAACAAAACATACAGTACAGTATTCTGTGGGCAAAGGACTTGCATGAGAGTGGGCGTATCATCATACACAACTAGCAGGGAGACATAACCAGCAGGCAGCATAAACCGGACAGGATAGGGATGCAACATGGTGCTGTGGGTATGTCTACGGTGTAGGTCTGCATTAAAACTCCATGTGATCCCAGTGGCCGGTGTAGTCCAGCCGCTGACCCGGCACACACATACAGTGAAAACCTCCTTCCATCAGCAAGGGCATTGAAGATGAAACGTGGCTGGGTCTTTCAGCATGACAATCATCCCAAACACACCGCCCGGGCAACGAAGGAGTGGCTTCGTAAGAAACATTTCAAGGTCCTGGAGTGGCCGAGCCAGTCTCCAGATCTCTACCCCATAGAAAATCTTCACTGCTCTAGAGGAGATCTGCATGGAGGAATGGGCCAAAATACCAGTGTGTGAAAACCTTGTGAAGACTTACAGAAAACGTTGGACCTCTGTCATTGCCAACAAAGGGTATATAACAAAGTTTTTTTATTGAAATAAAACTTTTGTTATTGACCAAATACTTATTTTCCACCATAATTTGCAAATAAATTAATAAAAAAATCCTACAATGTGATTTTCAGGATTTTTTTTTCTCATTTTGTCTGTCATAGTTGAAGTGTACCTATGATGAAAATTACAGGCCTCTCTCATCATTTTAAGTGGGAAAACTTGCACAATTGGTGGCTGAATAAATACTATTTTGCCCCACTGTTTGCCAGAGTTGGCATGGATTCGAATACGGCCCAAAACCATTTGACTCATGCTCCTCCTATCTCCCCTGTCTTTCCATCATTTTACTATCTCTTCAATAAAGTAATGAAATTACAAAAGGAGTGGGACCGCTCCACACCAAAAGAAATCCATGTGATCCCTGCAAGAATTGCACCCACGGCCTTGGTATTGCCAGCGCCACGCTCTCACCAACTGAGCCACACACATGACTCCGTGTGCATATCAGTACATGTCCAGTCCAAACTAGTAATTGCTTGTCCAAAGATGCGTACACAATCCAACTATATTCCATGACAAATCACGTCCGCATAATTCTGGATAAGAGAGCTGTGAACTTGCACTACAGAGATACTGTATATAGTGCTTTAATTATATTTCTATGCACAGCACCCTGTGGGCCCTGGTCAGAAGTAGTGCACTACATAGGAAATAGGGTGGCACTTGGGTCACATGCAATATCTGAAGAGAACTAGACTACGGGAAGAAAATCAACAGTCAGTCCATTAAATCCAGTTCTACCAAGAGACGTGCTTTTCATCCTAGAGCCGACTAACAATTAAACTGACAAGGCTAATTTGATCGTAATTAATAAAGATTTTATATAATGGCAATATTTTATTGAAGTTAGTGAGAGGGCTCTAGACAGCTTTGATTAACTACAGGTTTACATCCCAGAGATGTATCCATCCATTCATCGTTGACTCTGCTGCAAATGATCAAAATATATATTTTCTATATATTTTACACAGTTGGACGCCATTTCTGATATGAGGCCAGTGGTTCGAATCGCAACAAATAATCAACCCCAATCAGTTTCAGTCTAACATAAGAATCTTCCATTGGTTCGTTATCACCACTAGCACCAGTAGTGTAACATTGTCCCATACTGTATGTGATGTAGCTAACTGTTGGATGGCATGACAACTATGATGATAACAATCTATTACAGAGCTTCCCAAACTATTTTGACTCACAACCCCATTTTGATATTTGAAAAATCTCATGACCCTGACCATGTGAAAAAAAAGTATATAATTTACAGCCAATGTTAACTTTTTTATTTTGGGCTATAACAGTCAATGAAAAAACATTCTAACAGTATTTATGATGGTCTTCTCAACTAACCATCACATACTTTTAATGTGTATTTTATCTCACCACCACTAATGAGATGGGTGTGCTAGATGCATGTCGCGTCAGAGCTTCTCAAAATCAGGGGACGTGGTCAAAAGTGTGAACCTCATCTCATCACCTCATCTCATATCCAACCTGGATCGATATTTGGTTTTAATGCAGATGAGAGCACTGATGGTACTTTCAAGACAAATGGGAAATCTGAAAAAGAGGTCAAATCATGACGTCAGTGATCTTCAGGTCAGAAAGTCATTCAAGATGAATGTCCATTCAAAACAAAAAAATTCCAGTCAGAGCTATATTTCCCAGTTGTCTTGAATTCACTGATGTATGAAGTCGGAGATTTCCGAGTTCCCAGTTATTTTGAAAGCGGCATTAATGCTCAGAGGGAGCAGGGTATTTATTCCCTTTGAGTCAGGAACCAAATTTCCCCCGTAGAGACCTGTGAATGCATTAGGTCACATGACAGCTTGATCAGCTGTCCGATTTCACTTACCAGCATGTCACCTGAGCCAGGATCACAGTCAAACGGATTGAGAAGTAGGTCCCAAAGTGCTCTTCCAAGCGTTGGCGGTGAGCAGTCATCACTCGTGTGGGACACTTACTGATGCTGTTTTCTGTTAGAATCTTGCGCAGCCGATGGAAGTTGGCATGTTTCGCTTTTGAAAGACTCTCTCTCCAATAATAATAATTTCCTCTGAATCCACTGATTCGGTCACTGTTTTATGCATGTTTTTGTATTTCCCCTGCATGCTTGCGTTCAGTTCATTCAGTTTCTCAAATATATCATACACAGAAAGTCAACCAGGTTTATTATTTATTGTTTTACATCCATTGTGAATGACAACAGGTCCTCTCTCAATGCGAAAAATATTTCCAGCACTCCCCCTCGATAACCACCAAGGTGTGAAATAAAACATTGTCATGCTCTGATCAATATCTCCACATAGTTTTGTGAATAAGCGAGCGCACAGTGGATGTGATTTATAATCAAAGTTACCTGCTGCAGTATATCTCAGAGTTCTGTGCTCAGCTCTTTCATACAATGTGTCAATATGGCAGAGGGAGACACATTCATGACTAGAGTGCAGAGGCCTAAATGCCCTCCCACCATAGATGGAACCCCATCTGTGCAAAAGCCCACCATTCGATCTCATGGAATTTTTCGGCAATATAGCCTGGGCGTCTTGGCCCTCACAGCTAACGTCCAATTGGGGACTTTTTGAGTTGTTCAGTCAGATTTCCGTCTCAATTGCTAGCAATAGCATACATTCTTTGCTTAATAGTGTTATCTGACAAAGGTATTGATCTAAGTTTCTGTGCCTCTACTTCCCCACACATTGTTTCACCACATCAATTGCAGCTGGCAGTGGCGGACATTTCCCGGTGGCCTGAGGGTCGCTTTAGACTGCCGTGAATAGTCAACTTGACCAGCGATAATATAGCAAGCAAGAATGAGTTGAAGGAGAATCCACGCATCAGGCGCGACTCTCACTCTCTCGCTGCAGTGTCTTCTCACAAGGGTGCGCACGGCGCACATAGCAACCGTCTACCTGCTTGTCTACCGATAACATTTTAGACAAGTCGCACGGCGAAATGGACGGTCGGAAAAGGAAAGGTGGAGCAGAGAGGGAGAGAATAAAAAAGAGAAAGGTCCTTGCCACAGACGCAGCTAAATGTTGCAAAGAGCTGTATTAATGTAGCCTACTGATACACTAATGATAGTAAAATATGATAATAGAGTATGTTCTTTGCAAAGGTGGAGAAGGAAGCAGCACTAGAGCTTCAGGTAAAACTTAAGAGCACAAACCTAAACATGTAGGCTATGATTTTAGATTATCAGTAGGACTGTAATCGGGGGGGGATACAATGACTACACAAGTAATACATGTTTAAGTTATTCTCGTGTGTGTGTGTGTGAGAGAGTGAGTGAGTGAGTGCGTGAGTGAGTGAGAGTGAGAGAGTGAGAGATTCATAGCCCAGTACAGGGAAAATAGATTCGCAATTCGACACATACAACAACACAGAGTTACACATGGAATAAACTAAACATACAGTCAATAATACAGTAGAACAAAATAAAACAAAAAGTCTATATACAGTGAGTGCAATATAGCAATTAAACACTGGAATGGTAGATCGGCAGAAGATGAATAGAGATTGGGGTGCAAAGGGAGCAAAATAAATAAATACCAGTATGGGGATGAGGTAGGTAGGTAGATAGCCCATCTGTAAACAGCCCATCTATGTACAGATGCAGTGATCTGTAAGCTGCTCTGACAGCTGTTGCTTAAAGCTAGTGAGGGAGATGTGAGTCTCCAGCTTCAGAGACTTTTGCAATTAGTTCCAGTCATGGGCAGCAGAGAACTGGAAGGAAAGATGACCAAAGGAGGAATTAGCTTTGTGGGTGACCAGTGAGATATACCTGCTGGAGCGCGTGCTACGAATGGCTGCTGCTATGGTGACCAGTGAGCTGAGATAAGGCGGGGCTTTACCTAGCAGAGACAATCCTCTCAATGTGTCATTCCCAATGTATTCCACTCCAAAGATGGCACAAACAGAAAATGTCTGACATACAATGAAGTAACTCACTTCTGCTCAATATGTCTTGCATTTGCAAAACCTTCAGCCAGTGATAGTGCATTTGTCAAAGGAGGCATGCAGGCCTGGAAACATGCCCATCAGAGAGTACAGGAACATGAGAGAAGCAAGACCCATAGAGAAAGTGCAGAAGCCTTTTTCCACAGAGCCAGCAAGCAGACTTGAGTCAATCATGGCAAGTTTCTTGAGCTTATATTGTTGTTAAGCAAAATCAGAATCATTAGAATGTTGATTCAGCAGACAATTGCTGTTGAAGTGAGAAAGGCAGGGATGTTTTCAATACAAATGGACGCAACATAGGATTTAACATCCAAAGACCCGTGTGCAGTAGTTCTGCGATATGTCACTGATGTTGTCCACGAGAGACTGATCGCGGTCATTGACTGTGAGTCATCGACTGGACAGTACTTAGTGGACCTTGTGAAACAGCCCCTTGAGAAGATGGACATAGATATCAAACAGTGTGTTGGTAATGCAACAGACAGAGCAGATAATATGCAGGGACAATACAGGGGCTTCTCTGCATTGCTCACAGTAGAGTCTCCTAACCAAGTACACATATGGTTTCACTCACATGTCCTCAACCTTGTGCTAACTGACACCACTGGGGTTTTTGTGGCAAGTGAATCCCTTTTGTCACTACTGAATGACATTGCAGTGTTCGTTCGAGATTCCTACAAGCACATGAAGCTATGGGAGGAAACCAGTGAGGACAGGATTCACAGACGGCTTGATGTAATTGGTGAAACACGCTGGTGGGCCAAAGACGAGGCCATGAGGAAAGTATTTGGAAGCTTTGCAAAATCTGACCGTGCACTTTACACAGATGTGGTCATCACTATGGAAAGAAGTGAAAAGGATGTGACCATAAAACCTGCCTTCCGAAGCAAGGCCCAAGGGTACAATGATGCTCTCCTAAAGTATGAAACCATACTTACAGCTGAGGTTTTACCAGGATATTTGAGCAGATATCCCCTCTCTCTAAATACTTGCAAACAAGTGGCATGGACATCGTAACAGCACGGCACTTGGTGACCGGAACAGAGGATAACCTGAGAAAGTGTGCCTGAGACTGAGGGTGTGAAGAAGGCAGCAGACAACTTTGTTGAGTGGGACAATGGCATTCTGGAGGAGTAGCAGGACTGTGATGCCAAAGTTCAGACTGCTCTCCCAGAGAAGAGAACAAAAAAGAGAAGAGAAAATCAGGTGAGTTGGCAGAAGACGAGCCCATTGCTAAATGCAGACATGGATTACAAAATCAAGATCCACATGTGGTACTGGACACTGTTGTTGAAAGTATTCACCTCATTTATGCAGCAAATGCAGTGCTGTGAGACAGCCATGAAGGAGCTCAGCAAATGGAATTTGATAAACATGCCACTGTTGAGGCATTGCAAGCTGAACTGATCAGCCTTGCATAACAGTGGGAAAGACTGAAACAGTCAGCATTGGAGGAGTACAACACCAGGGCCGCCGCCACCAGTGATGAATCAGCGGAAGGCTTTGAGGATCCTGATGAAAATGTGGAGTTGGTGAGCAGAAGTTGTTCCACATGTAAAAACTGCCCGATATGCTGCTATCTTCTCCTTTCTCAGTACAATCTGCTCACGGATGAGAATCACATCATTGGTTTGGGCTACAAGTTCCTCCTCACTCTATCCATCACTCAGGTGACTAGTGAGAGGACCGCAGTTATGTAGCCAACCCTGAAATTCGTGAAGAACCGCCTAAGAACCTCCCTCACTCAAGAGAACCTTGAAGCATTCCTTTTTGATGGCAACAGAGAAGGATATTCTTATGGGACTTGACAAAGATGACATCATTGACAAGATGGCAGAGAGCAGTGAGTTACTTCGCCGCCTACTGGTTTACTAGTGGTAATTACTTACTGGTTACTCTGAAGTAGTGATGCTATGACTCTTCCATAACAGGCAGAGATGGGTGAAAGAAAATTTGCTGTTGAGTTAAAGCTTTTGTACAGAGGCAGGGGCGGCAGGGTAGCCTAGTGGTTAGAGCGTTGGACTAGTACCCGAAAGGTTGCAAGTTTGAATCCCCTAGCTGACAAGGTACAAATCTGTCATTCTGGCCCTGAACAGGCAGTTAACCCACTGTTCCTAGGATGTCATTGAAAATAAGAATTTGTTCTTAACTGACTTGCCTAGTAAAATAAAGGTAAAACTTAATTTAAAAATGTTTTTGGGACTTTCATATTATACTTGCAGTTATGTAGCCAATGTTCAATTTCATTGACTCAGTGTATAGATGTGTTTATTTTTGTGCTATTTGCTTTATGGACACCAGTGAGTGAACATTGTAATCTACATTTTTTTTGTAGAGGAGTGCTTTTTCAACTTTTGTATTATACTTACTTACATTGTTGTAGCTTATGTTCAAGTTCAGTGAATGTGTGTGAAGTTTTTGATACTTTTGATATGCTTGATGCTTGAATATAAAGATAATCATTTGAACATTTGAGCTAAGTCTGTATATCACCTTCTCTTTTTTAAATGTAGGCTAATAGTTTTGTGTGTCTAGCCTTGTATATTTGTATGTGCTATGATTGATGTATTCCTAGTGAGTTTTTGAGGGTGCACCCATAGCTTACCTTGAAAACTCAGTGTTCAGATGGGACTGACCAACAAGTAGCCTAAGTGTTTGTATTTTGTAATGTGCGTTATGCGTTATGTGCGTTATTCTTCCCAGATGAACATAGTGACCAAATGTATAACTAGTTCAGTACCCGTTACATCAACAAATAGGGTTAGTCTGGTGGTTTGCGTGAACAGGATGGCCTGGGATGGAGTCAAATTCCCAGCCTGAATTATTATTTTAGTCCGCCCCTGGCGGCCGGTAATGTAATGACTTTGAAGTCTCTGCAATAGTGTGTGGTTTCATAGCATATCGGGCCAAGCCATGTGTGGCCTTTTCCCATGATCTAAGGGCGCTCTCTGATTGAATTTCTCTTTAAGATTTGAAAAATTCTCATTTAAATAAATTTTTAAGGCTAACCACATTAGAATGATGTTTAGATACAAAGACGATATTATAATATATATATATTTTTGTATGTATATTTTTTCTTCGCGATTTTGGAAATTCTCCCGGGACCCCATTTTCACAATAGGTGGCCCAACATGGGGTCATGACCCCTGGTTTGGGAATCACTGATTTATTAACACTAACTCTAACACAAAGTAGTTAGCTACAGCACATACAGTATAGGACAAGGCTACAGTACCTGTTGGGTCATCATATGACACAAACACACCATTGATTTGGATAGATGGTACACTTGCCACAAAGCCTGTTTTAGCATGGGTGGCCCCGTAGAAGGTTTTCACCACCACCATTTTAAGGCAGACCTAGTCCCTCAATAGTGCTAACACTCTTTCCAGCTCTATGAAACAGACATAACACCAATGAAGAGGAAATGGAAGTGAATGAATACTGTACCTTATTTTACCTGTAAGGAACACACACCTGACAAAAGGCTATTTTCACATCTAGGACTGGTTCACCGCAGTAATAGAAGAAATGCCTGCTCATAAATACCTGCAATACACAAACAGAGGAGAGAGGAGAGGTTAGAGATTTGAGGTTCATTCATTTATTAATCCTTGTTA
Organism: Oncorhynchus masou masou; assembly: GCF_036934945.1. Classification (NCBI taxonomy): domain Eukaryota; kingdom Metazoa; phylum Chordata; class Actinopteri; order Salmoniformes; family Salmonidae; genus Oncorhynchus; species Oncorhynchus masou. The sequence continues at coordinate 40,680,415 of NC_088239.1, read as the reverse complement.
TACCAGTTAGGTTGCTTGAGAACACGTTCTCTACAGCAACAACCTGTGGAAGGTAGAGGAGAGTGGGGGTCTTTCTAGACTCTGGCAGTGTAGCCTGGTCTCAGATCTGTCAATGACTTTAGTAGTGGTCAAGACACTGGGCGAAAAGGGATATCTTTACATGACACGTTTTTTTTATATTCTAGAGAATAGAGACCATTTTCAATCCATAATTTGAGTTTTGTGGATATGCACCATATCCTATACCTGAATCCAGATGTGTCTTTTAGACATACAGTACCAGCCAAAAGTTTGGACACACCTACTCATTCAAGGGTTTTTCTTTATTTTCACTATTTTCTACATTGTAGAATAATAGTGAAGACATCAAAACTATGAAATAACACATATGGAATCATGTAGTATGTTGCATTAATATTTATGTTCAGTATAGATAAAAAGACAAATTATGTTACAACTTCCTCTGGTCTCATCTTACTAATAGTGAGTGTACAACTTCCAAACAATGTCCCCCACTCTTCCTTAACAGCGAATCAAGGAAATTCTGATGAGCACGACAACATTTTAGGATATTTTTCAACAAAAGTAAAGGACAGTAATGTTACGAGTAAAACAGGAAACCCAGGTTTCAATAGGCAACTAGATATTAATGTGTCATGGAAGGAGTGTGGACATATGGCCTGGCGAAGCGGTTTTTAGGGGCCGATAATTATGAGTTCTTCACTCTGCTGGTCTCGGCAAGAAATTACGAGTCCTCATTGTCCGAGACCGAGTAAAAAAAATGCAGACACTGAGACAAAACCTAGGGACTCAATATGTGGTGTTGAGACTGGATTCAGGACTGAGACCGGTCTCAAGTCCTGCAACACTGCAAAGAAGCACAAAAAAATGAAAAGAAGCAAAAAAAGAAGCACTGCAAAGAAGCACAAAAAAATTAAAGTAAATTGCAGCAGCAGACATATAAAAACAATGTATACAACAGGCTGAAACACTGGCAATTTGACTCATGTGTACACAATGGCTGCCTGGTATTATGATGCAATGATTTCCATGGTAATGTAGAATGTTCATTCAAATTGTTAACTGAAGTGGCTCATGCTACAGAATGTATTTTTAGTAAGGTCAGTTGAGTTGAATCAACAAATCACAGCACATATTGATAAGTACACTTGCTTTTACTTCCTGCTTTTACTTCCTGCTTTGCTCTTATGGATACACTCGCAATGGCCGCCAGTCCACCCATGATGTCAGTGTAGTTAGCCGTTTTCTTTGGCAACTGTGGTATACGTGGGATAAACCGCCTCCATTCTGTACATTAGCTTGGAAAATTGAACTCCCTGAAGGGACTCAGCACTGCCTCGTCTATTATTTCCAAGGTAATTTACAGAATGTCTATATCCCTTACATAGTATAGTGGCTGAGCATTGGGCAGCATATTACTAAAGTAGTGATCCTTTATTTGGCCCGAATATCTCTGGCCATCCTATTCTCCCCAGTAGGACCCTACGCTATATATACAGGTTATATCTCTGAGGTTAGAGTACCTCATGATAATCTGTTGACCACACTACCTACCAAGAGTTTTCCTCTATATTTTTCACCACAAACCGATGCTGGCACTAAGACCGCACTCAACGAGCTGTATAAGGCCATAAGCAATCAAGAAAATGCTCATCCAGAAGTGGCATTCCTCGTGGACCTGGACTTTAATGCAGACAAACATAAATCCGTTTTACCTCATTTCTACCAGCATATCACATGTGCAACCAGAGGAAAAAAAAACTTTAGACCAGCTTAACTCCATGCACAAAGACATAATTATATCCTCCTGATTTCTGCTTACAGACCAAAACTAAAGCAGGAAGTACCAAGGACTCTCTCAATAGGGAAGTGGTCAGATGACACAGATGCTACGCTACAGGTCTGTTTTGCTAGCACAGACTGGAAAATGTTCCGGGATTCATCCAATGGCATTTAGGAGTATACCACCTCAGTCACCGTCCCCACAGTGACAGTAAGTACATATCCCAATCAGAAGCCTTGGATAGCAGGCAACATCCGCACCGAGCTAAAGGCTAGAGCTGTCGCTTTGAAGGACTGGGACACTAATCTAGACGCTTATAAGAAATCCTGCTGTGCCCTCAGATGAACCATCAAACAGGCATAGCGTCAAACAGGACTAAGATTGAATCCTACTACACCAGCTATGACGCTCATCGGATGTGACAGGACTTGCAAACTATTACGGACTACAAAGGGAAATCCAGCTGCGAGCTGCCCAGTGACACAAGCCTACCAGACTGGCTAAATGCCTTTTATGCTGGCGTCGAAGCAAGCAAAACTGAAACATGCATGAGAGCACCAGCTGTTCCGGACAACTGTGATCACGCTCTCCGTATCCAATCTCGATGTAGCCGATGTGAGCAAGACCTTTAAACAGGTCAACATTCACAAGGCCGCAGGGCCAGACGGATTACCAGGACGTGTACTCCGAGCACGCACGGACCAACTGGCAAGTGTCTTCACTGACATTTTCAATCTTTCCCTGACCGAGTCTGTAATACCTACATGTTTTAAGCAGACTACCATAGTCCCTGTGTCCAAGAACACGAAGGAAACCTGCCTAAAATAAGTGCTTTCAAAGGCTGGTCATGGCTCACATCAACACCATCATCCCGGAAACCCTAGACCCACTCCAATTCGCATACCACCCCAACAGATCGACAGATGACACAGTCTCAATAGCACTACACACTGCCCTTTCCCACCTGGACAAAAGGAACACCTATGTGAGAATGCTGTTCATTGACTACAGCTCAGCGTTCAACACCACAGTGCCCACAAAGATCATCACTAAGCTAAGGACCCTGGGACTAAACACCTCCCTCTGCAATTGGACCATCCTGAAGGGCCGCCCCCTGGTGGTAATGGCATCCTGACGGGCCGCCCCTAAGTGGTAAGGGTAGGAAACAACACATCTGCCACACTGATCCTCAATACAGGGGCCCCTCAGTGGTGAGTGCTCAGTCCCCATCCTGTACTCCCTGTTCACCTACGACAGCGTGGCCAAGCACAAATCCAACACCGTCATTAAGTTTGCTGACGACACATCGGTGGTAGGCCTGATCACCGACAACGATGAGACAGCCTATTGGGAGGAGATCAGAGACCTGGCAGTGTGGTGCCAGGACAATAACCTCTTCCTCAACATGAGCAAGACAAAGGAGCTGATCATGGACTACAGGAAAAGGAGGGCTGAACACACCCACATTCACGTCAATGGGGCTGTAGTGGAGCAGTGTCCACATCACCAACAGACTATCATGGTACAAACACACTAAGACAGTCGTGAAGAGGGCACAACAATGCCTATTCCTCCTCAGCAGACTGAAAAGATCCTTAAAAAATTCTACAGCTGCACCATCAAGAGCATCCTGATCAGTTGCATCACTACCTGGTGTGGCAACTGCTTGGCATCCGACAGTAAGGTGCTACAGAGGGTAGTGCGTACGTCCCAGTACATCATTGTGGCCAAGCTACCTGCCATCCAAGACTTCATTACTAAGCGGTGTCAGAGAAAGGACCAGTCACCCAAGTCATAGGCTGTTCTCTCTCTGCTACCACACGGCAAACGGTACCGGAGCGCCAATTCTAGCTCCTTAACAGCTTCTACCCTCCAAGCCATAAGACTGCTGAACAATTATGACTCACCACCTGATTCGGTCTTATGTAGCAACATTTGCAATTGTTTGCTTTTTTTTTACATACAGCAATGTTGTTATCTAGTTGCGTCATGATTGGCTCAGTGTTCTGTCACTCAAGTACAAAATCTACAGTTTGTACTGCCATAGATTTACATTAGAAGTCCCCATCCAAGAAGACTCAAGGTCATTGGCCACAGAAATAAATGACGTCAAATCATGTTAAATCATATTTACAAATATTAGCAGGACTAATTGGCCAATAAACTTTGTATGGAAAATAACAAACAGGAAGTTGTAAAAGACTTGAATAAATCAAAGATATTCTCAGTATATACTATTCTGGCAACAACTCTATTTTCTATAACAAAACTCTGGTTTAACTCTACTCTAGCCAACCTATTGCCTGCTCTCCCCCCAGTCAAAAGCCAACTGAGCACCTAAGTACTCGTTCCAGGAACTCCCTTCAGCTAGGAATGATAGCCCCAAATCATATTTCTACTATAAATGCGTAATTTCCCATGGACATACAACATCATAAACAACAGTTTTATATACACACACTTCAGTAACTTGTGAAATAACTTCTTCTTTAAGTCACACAATGCACATTCATGAAGTAATTCATCACTTCGGATATTCTCGTAGTCTAATTTGCCTCTTGCGTAATGCACACCAGCACATAAACAAGGAGACAGAGCGGGTCTTCAGACAAACACACAAGGTAGGTTAACTGATTTGATCATACTCTACAAATACTTTGATCATTGTTCTAATAATATATTTCATATTGCTAGATGTACATTTAAAATGGGCAGCTTTATACACAATAGAAAGATGGTCATTTGAATTTGTCATTTGAATTTGAAGAGGTAGAAATAGCAAAAACACAGCTTGAATAGCTTGTGTTATTCACAGACACACACCTCTCTCTCTCTGTCTCTCTCTCTCTCTCTCTCTCTCTCTGTCTGTCTGTCTGTCTGAATGATGGCGGTGTGAAATGGAAACTTGCTGATGCTGCATTTGAGGGCTGGAACATGAACATGGATAGTGAGTCCATTTATCACATTCTTAAATCAACCTGAAACATAATCAAGCTGGAAGCTCGGGCCGGAGCAACCCACTTGGAACATCTAGCCCTTCAGTGAGCAAGCAGTTCCGCACAGTCTTTAAACATAAGTAAATCACTTGCAATAATAATATATTTTTACTGCTAAACATTCTGGTTTAATGTGCTACTTATAGTGTAGAACTGTAGTTTGAGAAATTGTGACCTACATTTGTGAATGTCTTCACATGAGTACAATAAAGCATACTATTGAATTCCACTGAGCAATTAAACTTGTCCTCTATTCAAAGAGGACAGAAGGTACAGCAAAACTGTCTCAAGTTATTTCAAGCCCATTGTTCCACATAAAGACGTTATAATATCAGGACACATCAGGATCAGTTTCACTGTGGCTTTCAGTCCAGATTAATGCTGTCTGTTAAATCCTTTGATGGCCCCTGCCTTGCTGTGTGACCCCTTAATGAGATTGCTCCCGTTACAGATGTGATGCTGCTGCTTATCATAGGAGAGGACTGGGCAGAGACTATACACACACACACATAATCCCTCTCCCTATGCTGCTGCTTATCATGGGGAGGGGCTGGGCAGAGATGGCTACGTCGCAAATAGCATCCCATTCCCTACATAGTGTACTATGGCCCCTGGTCAGAAGTAGTGCACTACAGTGGTTGCTTCACTAAAAGTTTTGCGATTATGCTGCGGGACTTTGAGATAATTTGTGGTTTAGTACGGTACCCTGCGTCACCACTTCATTGCGCAAGGGGGAGTTAGAGCATTGATTATGCTTTTGGGTCATACTGTGTCTCTAACTGACAATGAACTGGGCGACATAAACCTAAATATAAACTGATAATTGTGCATGATTTCAGTATTATTTACTAAAACTGTTGTTGCACTAAGATTTGTATTATTTTATTTTGTTAGGATTATTTTGCTCTTACTGTAGAACTATAGGCCACTCCCGACCGGTCATATTATACAGCGCCTGAATGGCGCAACGGTCTAAAACACTAAAAACATGATTGTAGGTTTATCTCCCTCTAAAAAGATTTTAAAAAGCCTTTATTTACAAATTAGTCACAAAGTCTCACCCCATGTTCAAGAATGGCCTTTTTCTTGCTCATTTTACGTTATTTGAAAACAAAATAATCTCCAAAATATTGTTATTTTATGAACAAAGCGATTATTATTAATGATGAATTTAGAATTATATAAAAGCCCATTGGATATTCTCACAGATATATCATTAACCCTGTTATTAGCAGGACAATACACAGTGGGGCTAAAAAGTATTTAGTCAGCCACCAATTGTGCAAGTTCTCCCACTTAAAAAGATGAGAGAGGCCTGTAATTTTCATCATAGGTACACTTCAACTATGACAGACAAAATGAGAAAAAAAATTCCAGAAAATCACATTGTAGGATTTTTAATGAATTTATTTGCAAATTATGGTGGAAAAATAAGTATTTGGTCAATAACAAAAGTTTGTCTCAATACATTGTTATATACCCTTTGTTGGCAATGACAGAGGTCACATGTTTTCTGTACTTGCACAATTGGTGGCTGACTAAATACTTTTTTGCCCCACTGTATGTAGTGGTGTAATGTTTAACATTTTGTTTTATATGTAATGTAAGTGCTTTAATGTTTGGACCCCAGGAAGAGTATCTGCTGCCTTGGCTAACAGCTAATGGGGATCTTTAATAAACACAAATACAAATGACTTTAGGCTGCAGTTAAGACATTGACTCCTTGTTTCTAACCTTTGACTTTTATGATTATGTTTCCAAACACATTTACAACAATTTGTCAAAGGCCAATTTGCAGTCTGTCGCTACCTCTTGAGGTGTCAAATTTACAAAAACACATTATTCAAATGTCTGTTCTTATTTTCGTATTGCAACATTTAATTAGTGACCAGATCAGACTTTCCTACTACAGTATCCTCATCATTATCTTATCTATTGAAAAATAATAGTGAAGACATCAAAACTACGGAAAAACACATGGAATCATGTAGCAACCAAAAAAAAGTGTTAAATATATTTGAGATTATTCAAAGTAGCCACCCTTTGCCTTGATGACAGCCTAGCACACTCTTGGCATTCTCTCAACCAGTTAATGAGGTTGTCACCTGGAATGCATTTCAATTATTTAAATAACAGGCGTGCCTTGTTATATGTTCATCTGTAGAATTTATTTCCTTCTTAATACATTAGAGCAAATCAGATGTGTTGTGACAAGGTAGGGGTGGTATACAGAAGATAGCTCTATTTGGGCCAAGTCCATACTTCTATGGAGGATAAGTTCATGAGAGTTAGCTGCACCTCAGATTGCAGCCCAAATAATTTCAGTAACAGACACATCTCAACATCAACTGTTCAGAGGAGACTGCATGAATCAGGCCTTCATAGTCGAATTGCTGCAAAGAAACCACTACTAGAGGACACCAATACGAGACTTGCTTGGGCCAAGAAACGTGAGCAATGGACATTAAACCCGTGGAAATCTGTCCCTTGGTCTGAATCCAAATGAGAGATTTTTTGGTTACAACCGCTGTGTCTTTGTGAGACGCAGTGTAAGTGAAAGGATGATCTCTGCATATGTGGTTCCCACAGTGAAGCATGGAGGAGGTGGGATGGTGTAGGGGTGCTTTGCTGGTGACACTGTTAGTCATTTATTTAGAATTCAAGGCACACTTAACCAGCATGGCTACCACAGCATTCTGCAGCGAAATGCCATCCCATCTGGTTTACGTTTATTGGGAATATCATTTGTTTTTCAACAGGACAATGACCCAACACACCTCCCAGCTGTGTAAGGGCTATTTGACCAAGAAGGAGAGTGATGAAGTGCTGCATCAGATGACCTGGCCTCAACAATCACCCGACCTCAACCCAATTGCCATGGTTTGGGATGAGTTGGACCACAGAGTAAAGGAAAAGCAGCCAACATGCATGCTCAGCATGTCACGGCTGGCTGAAGGACTGGACCAAGGTGCAGCATGGTAAGCGTACATTTGAACTTTATTTAAAAATGACGCCGACAAAACGAAGAACAAAAAAAAAACTGTGAAGCTTTGGGCTATGTGGCCTGAACAACTACAAAGTTAACTTCCCACAAAACACATGGGGGGAAAAGGGTACCCTAAGTATGGTTCTCAATCAGAGACAACGATAGACAGCTGTCCCTGATTGAGAACCATACCAGGCCAAGACATAGAAATACAAAACATAGAAAAAAGGACATAGAATGCTCACCCTGGCGTGACACAGCATATGTGGAAACTCCTTCAAGGGTATTGGAAAAGCATTCCAGGTAAAGCTGGTTGAGAGCAAAGCTGTCTTCAAGGCAAAGGGTGGTTATTTCGAAGAATCCATATAATTTGTTTAACACGTTTTTGATTACAACATGATTCCATGTGTTATTTCATAGGTTTGATGTCTACACTATTATTCTACAATGTAGAACATAGTAAAGATAAATAAAAACCCTTGAATGAGTAGGTGTCCAAACTTTTGACTGGTACTGTAAAACTATAATGGTTGAAGGCCACTATTTTGACATATTCTAATGAGACCTTGTTTTCTCATTGTACCAAGATCACCACAACAACTTAATGGCTATACAGTATATTGACCACCTTAAAACTGATGATTGTCTCATTCACGTAGCATAACACAACTCAGTAAGAAGCTCCCATTCATATATTGACAACTCCAAAACAATCAGTGTGTTTTGCTGTGTTCAAATTTCAAGCACCTGTTACTGTATCAATAATGTATTAAATCTCTTGAGATCCAATCTCATGAGATCTCTCACATCTCATCATGCATTGTGCAATAATATGTCAGGTGGTCCATTCATTCATGATCTTTCTGAACTAGTTTGTTTCTGGACGAGTTTGTAAATGTGCACTTTTATAACGGAGATGCATTGATGCAAAGTCATTCTGTAGGTGATTGAGTCCATAGCCCACACAAGGTTCAGCTGACATCTGAGAGTGGGTGCATAGGCCTATATATAAAGTCCTGGCTGAATGGTCTACCGTTTAAATTGATCAAATGTAAGTTAAATGTAGCCAGGCCCAGATCTAGCTTTAAGTCCTATCGCGATGCCTTATAAACGCTAAATAATATAGCGTTTATAATTCATATAATTCATTGATGTATTGACATATTTATATTGCAACATTGTTGATATTATATTCTCAATTGTTGATAGGCCTACATACTAACACATCAGCCTAGTGATAATGAAAGGGATGTTATGAAATGTCGGTGCATGTATAGGCAGGACCATCAATCAAGGGTAGAAAAAAACATCCTCGTGGACAACAACATTTGTGTCCTGCATCAATAACATATCAAATCAACACCTTATTAATTCCATCCCTGACCACATATATATAACAAACACTGGACAAGTCAAATCAAAAGAGGTTTGTTATTGTCGCTGTCGCGTTCTAAGACTGAAAGAAACGCCATTAGTCGACGTCTTTAACCATAGAGCAATAATCATCACCCCATCCGTCAGCAGGTTCCCGCTGCATCAACATCACTGTTCCACCACACCACACCGAGCGAACATACCATTCCGTGCCAGCTGACGACGATCCTAGGCCGGTGACAGTTCTGTTCAAAACATTCCGACGAGAGACATTTAACGACTTAGCACACACAGAAAGATACAAGTGAACATGGAGATAACTAGAAAAAAATGCAGCGATGGAAGAAAAAAATACCGGTATAGCCTAGAAATTACGATTGCAATGCTGAATCAATCCCCGTTTACCGTCTTGTAAGCATTATGCTGCAAGATGCTGGCTGTACCATTGGGAACGTACCAGAAAGGAGGAGGGACATAAAAAAGAACGGGGTTTGGGAAAGAAATTGCTATGGCAACCTAAGGGAGCACATGTGACGTAATACCCAAAGCATAGCCGGGAATGGATGGGAGGGGTGTGCATGAAGGAGAGAAGCTCGAGCTTCCCTCTCTCTGATCCTGCGACGTCCTGCCAGTGCGCTCAAGATATGCGGGGAGGCGGTCAGGCGCGCTTAAGATTCCACCCTCTGGCCATATCATAGGTCTCACTCACTCATTCCACACACACACACAGCTTTCCCTTTTGAGTTCATAAACATTAAAGGATGCATTGCACACACATAAAAAATATTTTAAAGGAATACTGATTTAATATATTTTTTTTACCAGGTAAATTGAATGAGAATGCATTCACATTTACAGCAACAACCTGGGGAATAGTTACAGGGGAGAGGAATGAGCCAATTGGAAACTGAGGATGATTAGGTGGCAATGATGGTATGAGGGCAAGTTTGGGAATTTAGCCAGGACACTGGGGTTAAGACCCCTACTTTTACAATAAGTGCCATGGGATCTTTAGTGACCACAGAGAGTCAGGACACCCATTTAACGTCCCATCCGAAAGACAACACCCTACACTGGCACATGAGATATTCAATGGTGATGTAGCCTACCTACTGTCTTCCTTCCAAATGAACATTGACCAGACACATCTCACCGAGATCCCTTGAACAAGCACACATTTGCAAATCTGATAGTATTTGCAATTATTTTTTTAACCACTAGAGGGCAAATAGTGAGCTAGAAACAGGTGACCGGGCCCAAACTGAGGAATGAAGTCCTTGATGCTAAATTACTTCCTGACTATAGTTGATGTGTTAGTGCTCATCGTTGCTATTTTTAACTGCTATGCTAAAAAGGCTTTTGTTGATCATATAGATACTTCTGAGAGACATATAGGGATATGGGCATCACACAATACAACTGGGGTCCCGATTTTCCTCGAGCGGATTATCTGGGGGCTGGAACATAGATATAAATAATTTGGACACTGCAGATTTACTGCAAGAAACCCAAACTGATCAAGTATTATTTGCACTATAACGGTGACAAACAGTGCCTACAAACTGTTAGGGCCTACATAAAGCTGTCCCTCTAGCAGAGTCCCAACAGCAGTCCCAACACCTTACCACTGCTACACCTGGCTATCAGCAGAGCATTGTCTGGCAGCGAAACAGTTAATTCAGCCTCATATACTGCCTTTTAAAAAATCCTCATGACACAAATATTAATTTCCACAAAGCTTGCTGCTTCAGTGTCTGGATATTTTTGTGAAATGTTACTATGGAATACTGAAATATAATTACAAGCATTTAATAAGTGTCAAAGGCTTTTATTGACAATTACATGAAGGTGATGCGGAGTCAATATTTGCAGTGTTGACCCTTCATTTTCAAGACCTCTGCAAATCCGCCCTGGCATGCTATCAATTAACTTCTGGGCCACATCCTGACTGATGGCAGCCCATTCTTGCATAATCAAATTTGTGGGTTTTGTGGGTCAGAATTTGTGGGTTTTTGTTTGTCCACCCGCCTCTTGAGGATTGACCACAAATTCTCAATGGGATTAAGGTCTGGGGAATTTCCTGGCCATGGACCCCAAGTATTGATATTTTGTTCCCCGAGCCACTTAGTTATCCCTTTTGCCTTATGGCAAAGTGCTCCATCATGCTGGAAAAGGCATTGTTCGTCACCAAACTGTTCCTGGATGGTTGGGAGAAGTTGCTCTCGGAGGATGTGTTGGAACCATTCTTTATTCATGGCTGTGTTCTTAGGCAAAATTGTGAGTGGCCCCACTCCCTTGGCTGAGAAATAACCCCACACATGAATGGTCTCAGGATGCTTTACTGTTGGCATGACACAGGACTGATGGTAGCGCTCACCTTGACTTCTCCGGACAAGCTTTTTTTCAGATGCCCCAAACAATCGGAAAGGGGATTCATCAGAGAAAATGACTTTACCCCAGCCCTCAGCAGTCCAATCCCTGTACCTTTTGTAGAATTTCAGTCTGTCCCTGATGTTTTTCCTGGAGAGAAGTGGCTTCTTTGCTGCCCTTCTTGACACCAGGCCGTCCTTCAAAAGTTTTCGCCTCACTGTGCGTGCATATGCACTCACACATGCCTGCTGACATTCCTGAGCAAGCTCTGTACTGGTGGTGCCCTGATCCCGCAGCTGAATCAACTTTAGGAGACGGTCCTGGCACTTGCTGGGTGCCCTGAAGCCTTCTTCACAACAATTGAACCACTCTCCTTGAAGTTCTTAATGATAAATGGTTGATTTAGGTGCAATCTTACTGGCAGCAATATCCTTGCCTGTGAAGCCCCTTTTACGCAAAGCTATGATGACGGCACGTGTTTCCTTGCAGGTAACCATGATTGACAGAGGAAGAACAATGATTCAAAGCACCACCCTCCTTTTGAAGCTTCCAGTCTGTTATTCAAACTCAATCAGCATGGCAGAGTGATCTCCAGCCTTGTCCTCTTCAACACTCACACCTGTGTTAACGAGAGAATCACTGGCATGATGTCAGCTGGTCCTTTTGAGGCAGGGCTGAAATGCAGTGGAAATTATTTTTGGGGATTCAGTTCATTTGCATGGCAAAGAGGGACTTTGCAATTAATTGCAATTCATCTGATCACATTCTTAACATTCTGGAGTATATGTAAATTACCATCATACAAACTGAGGCAGCAGACTTTGTGAAAATTAATATTTGTGTCATTCTCCAGAATTTTGGCCAAGACTGTATGCTAGTTTTATTATTATCCTGTAAATTGTTCAGTGCCTATAATTTAGGCTGTATGTATAATGGGGCATGAAGGAAATTACCTCTACTAGATTATAGTGATAAGGAAAACAGCATACAATGTTGGCCTGTGTATTCATTTGCCTATAACTAATAAGAATTCCATTATGTTTACATAAAAAAGAGAATACTTCAAAATGAGAAGATCCTGCCATGGAAAAGACAAAGTGAAAAGGAGGGGAAATAATTCACACCGTGTAGCAGGACACTTTCACCTGTGGGGTCTTTGTAATACAGGGTTGATAGTTATATTTTCAACAATGAATGGTTAGCTGTTATGTGACAATTCGGTCGAAAACTCTATTGTATTTTTTAGTGTAGATGGCCAAGGTAGTTGCACAGAACTTTCCCAACATCTCCTCCAAAATTGATATAGAACCTTCACAAAAACACATGAAGCAACTGTGAAAAGAAATGGCTGAGGATATACTAAACATGTCTGGCATGTAATGACATTTAATTCTAAGTAAATGTGAATTCTTTATATTTATGTAGCTGTGTGGGACAGCCATATGTTCAGTTCATGCCTATGATTTCAGATTTCAACAAGCCAACAACTGCCACTGATAAAGAACCTGGATTTGGCCCAAAGACTGACTGGGTTAGTAACTTTATTTAACATGTTTATAATCTTTTGACAACAGTGACACATGTAAGACATTTTATGAAATAACACGATGGATGGCTAATTCGTCATTCTGCATTGATATTTGATATTATTTATAACGTGTTAAGCTTTGTTTTGTTTTAAATTGAATGTTTTGCATGCCAACGGTAGTTCTATTTGCTGTGCCAAGGAATGAAGACAAAGGAGTTCAACAGAGTAAAGAACACAAACTGGAAGTGCTGTCTTTGTTGTTGAAAATGTATGCTATACCCCATCCACACCGAAGAGGCTCTGAAATGTACATCAACCAGGGATAAAGAAAGTTAACACTAAAATGTTTTGTACTTATTTGAAGTAAAGTGTCAGATGACAATGGACAAACTAAAGGGTGTGCAGTGTGTAGGCCCACTGAGTAGACATTCTGAACCTTGCTTGAAGTTATTAGGTCACATGACCAAGGAGCTATTGACATTTTTAATTTAAAAAAAATTCATGGAAAATCATGTGAGTGTGAAGGATCGGAGGATCAAAATGCAGCGTGGTAAGAGTCCATAATGTTTATTTTACAACATAAACTGAACACTACGAATTACAAAACAATAAACGTGAAATGAACAAAACAGTCCCGTGTAGCGACAAACACTGACACGGAGGACAAACACCCACAAACCAAAAGTGAAACCCAGGCTACCTAAGTATGATTCTCAAGCAGGGACAACAATTGACAGCTGCCTCTGATTGAGAACCATACTAGGCCGAACTCACAAAACATAGAAAAACAAACGTAGACTGCCAACCCCAACTCACACCCTGATCATACTAAAACACAGACAAAAACAGGTCAAAAACTAAGGTCAGAATGTGACAGTGAGATGAAAATTGACAAACTAAAGGGTGTGCAATGTGTAGGCCCACTGAGTGGACATTCTGAACCCTGTTTGAAGTCATTAGGTCACATGACCAGGGAGCTATTGAAATTCAAATGTAAATAAAAGTGTGTACTTTGTTTACGCTCCCTAACTAATTCAACTAGGAATACAATAAACATTTCCACATGTTTATCAGCTTTAGAAAGCGAATTAATGTCCAAATCGTGTAAATAACACCTGTGCAATGTTGTGTGCAATTTTTCCATCATCATGACACTTATTGAAGACTGTGGCTCAAGTGGTTTGAAAGCTATTGGAGGTTTGAAAGAGCAAATATACGTTGAATATCCAACTTGAAACTGTCTTTACCTCTGTTGTTGGTCAATGTGCGAATCACTCTTCCTAGTGTATTTTCAGAAGGTAGAAAGAAAGTGAACTGACGATTCGTAACGTTTGAATCAATTATATGACCAATGCATGCTACATTTTGATCGATTTGGGGTCTCGCGGACCGATGCACTTTTTGAACCACCCCTAGTACCATACCGGTTCACTTTTTATGTGTTCGGTTCTGTTTCGATTTAGCACACTTTGGGTTAGCTGTGTGGATCAACTGTTTTGAGGTCTCCCGACAGCTGCTTGATCCAATAGAAAATTTGTGGGCAGAACTGAAAAAGCGTGTGTGAGCAAGGAGGCCTACAAACCTGTGTCACGCCCTGGTCGTAGTATATTGTGTTTGTCTTTATTTATTTGGTCAGGCCGGGGTGTGACATGGGTTTATTGTGGTGTGTTTTGTCTTGGGGTGTTGTTGGGTGTGTGGCTTAGTGGGGGTATCTAGCATAGTCTATGGCTGTCTGGAGTGGTTCTCAATCAGAGGCAGGTGTTTATCGTTATCTCTGATTGGGAACCATATTTAGGCAGCCATATTCTTTGAGTATTTCGTGGGTGATTGTTCCTGTCTCTGTGTTTGTTGTCACCAGATAGGCTGTATAGGTTTTCACGGTCCGTTTGTTGTTTTCTGTATTGTTCGTGGTTTTTCATCGTCATTAAACATGTCTCAAAAATACCACGCTGCATTTTGGTCCGCTTCTCCTTCACCAGGCGAGAACCGTTACAACCTGACTCAGTTACACCAGCTCTGTCAGGAGGAATGGGCCAAAATTCACCCAACTTATTGTGGGAAGCTTGTGGAAGGCTACCCGAAACATTTGACCTAAGTTAAACTATTTAAATGCAATGCTACACTCAATTCGTATTTGGTATGTAAACTTCTGAACCACTGGGAATGTGATGAAATAAATACAAGCTGAAATAAATCATTCTCTCTATTATTCTGACATTTCACATTCTGAAAATAAATCTGTGATCCTAACTAACCTTACAGGGGATTTTTACCAGGATTAAATGTCAGAAATTGTGAAAACCTGAGTTTAAATATATTTGGCTAAGGTGTATGTAAACTTCTGACTTCAACTGTAATTTTTTCCTCAATCTAAGCAATACCCCATAATGACAAAGTAAACAGTTTAAAAAAACATGTTTGCAAAAAATAAAACGGAAATATCACATTTACATACGTATTTAGACCCTTTACTTTGTAGAAGCACCTTTGGCAGCAATTACAGCCTTAATCTTCTTGGATAGGACACTACAAGCTTGGCACACCTGTATTTGGGTGGTTTCTCCCATTCACCTCTACAGATCCTCTCAAGCGCTGTCAGGTTGGGTGAGAAGGGTCGTGGCAGAGATATTTTTAGGTCTCTCCAGAGATGTTAGATCGGGTTCAAGTCCGGGCTCCGGCTGGGCCACTCAAGGACATTCAGTGACTTGTCCCGAAGACATTCCTGTGTTACCTTAGCAGTGTTCTTAGGATCGTTGTCCTGTTGGAAGGTGAACTTTCGCCCCAGTCGGAGGTCCTGAGCGCTCTGGAGCAGGTTTTCATCTTTCCCTTGATTTGACCTTCAATGCTGCAGACATTTTTTGGCACCCTTCCCCAGATCTGTGCCTCGACACAATCCTGTCTCAGAGCTCTACGGACAATTCCATGGCTTGGTATTTGCTCTGACATGCACTGTCAACTGTGGGACCTTATATTAGAGTGTGTTCAATATCATGTCTAATCAATTGAATTTACCACAGGTGGAATCCAATCAAGTTATAGAAACATCTCAAGGATGATCAATGGAAACAGGATGCACCTGAGCTCAAATTGGAGTCTCATAGCAAAAAGTCGGAAAACTTATGTAAATAAGGTACTTGTTTTTACTTTTAATAAATGAGCAAGCATTTCTAAAAACCTGCTTTCACTTTGTCATTATGAGGTAGTAGTTTGTAGATTGTAATCAGGAACAATTTTATTAATCCATTTTAGATTAAGGCTGCAACGAAATGTGTAAAAAGGAAGGATCCTGAATACTTCCTGAATGCACTGTATGCTTTGTATAATACAGAGAAAACAAACTTAAAGATACCAAAAACGATTTAGTCCACTCAATGTGTTTAAATATCATGTCCATGGTACTGATTGTGTGTATGTGTGTGTATGTGTGTGTATGTGTGTGTGCGCAAGTAAAACAAGAACTGTTGACTCACCCTACTTAAGACTAGTTGAACGCCATTGCCATCCTCCCCTTTCATGTTGGCAAAATGGTCTGTGGCACTGTCATACAGTACACTTTTAGTTTTTGTTGTCATAGGTTACCTAGCTAAAATGCTTGCTAGCCTAACTTCCTTGCATGGACAACAATGAACCAGCTAAGTTATCTAGCTAGTTACCGTGTGCCTACTAGGCTACATATTAAACTTCAAATCGTCTCAGGCCAGTTGCACAACATATTATTTAAAAAAATATACCAGGCAGTGTCAGAGGAAGGCCCTAAAAATTGTCAAAGACTCCAGCCACCATAGTCATAGACAAAATGGGTGGGCTATTTATGGGTGGACTGTGTACAGCTGCAGCAATCGGTTAGCTGCTCAGATAGCAGATGTTTAAAGTTGGTGAGGGAGATAAAAGTCTCCAACTTCAGCGATTTTTGCAATTTGTTTCAGTCACAGGTAGCAGAGAACTGGAAGGAAAGGTGGCCAAATGAGGTGTTGGCTTTAGGGATGATCAGTGAGATGCACCTGCTGGAGCGCGTGCTACGGGTGGGTGTTGCCATCATGACCAGTGAACTGAGATAAGGTGGTGCTTTACCTAGCATGGACTTGTAGATGACCTGGAGCCAGTGGGTCTGGCGACGAATATGTAGCGAGGACCAGCCGACTAGAGCATACAGGTCGCAGTGGTGGGTGGTATAAGGTGCTTTAGTAACAAAACGGATGGCACTGTGATAAACTGCATCCAGTTTGCTGAGTAGAGTATTGGAGTATTGGATACTCTAGTCACTTTAATAATTTTACCTACATGTACATATTACCTCAATTACCTCGACACCGGTGCCCCCACACATTGACTCTGTACCAGTACCCTCTGGTGCAGGGGCGGCAGGGTAGCCTAGTGGTTAGAGCGTTGGACTAGTAACTGGAAGTTTGTGAGTTCAAACCCCCGAGCTGACAAGGTACAAATCTGTTGTTCTGCCCCTGAACAGGCAGTTCCCAGGCCGTCATTGAAAATAAGGATGTGTTCTTAACTGACTTGCCTGGTTAAATAAAGGTAAAAAAAATATAGCCCTGCTATTTTTATTTTACTGCTTCTCTTTAATTATTTTGTTGTTATTTTCTCTTATTTTTGGAGGGGTATTTTCTTTAAACTGCATTGTTGGTTAAGGGCTTGTAAGCAAGCATTTCACCTGTTGTTTTCAGTGCATGTGACAAATAAAATTTGATTTGATTTTAGAATACAAAAATCCTATGAATCCCATTGCGACATGATGCAAGTAAATGATAGGACAACTTTATAACTAGGAATTATTAGGAAAATTGCAATCCCACTACAGTGCTAAAACACAGATTATGTCATGAATATCATACAAAATATCACTGGGTAAGTCTCTTAAATCTTGAAGCTTATCCAACACGAAATCCACCCTAGCACAAGACCAAAAATCATTCCAATCCCAATTAAAATGCAACGGCTGTTTAGCGTATTGAATGGTTGGCTTTAGGACCATCGCTCAGAGAATCTGCCAGCCTGCCTGCCTTTCTCCCACTTTAAGAAAGCAGAGACCGTGCCAGTTTTTACCCCTAAACCTTAAGACTCATGAACAGGAAATTAAATGGCTACCCAGACTATTTGCATTGAGTCCCCCCCCCCCACCCCACCCCCCCCACCACCACCACCACCCAACCTCTTTTAAAGTGCTGCTACTCTCTGTTTATCATATATGCACAGTCAATTTAACTATTGTGGTAAGCGTGGGGTGTTGGGTTGAGCGTGCAGAGATTGACACAGAGACAGGGAGGCTTTTGTCAGAAAAACAACTTTACTTAAGACAGAAAATAGATATATCAAATAAATAATTTAGGCTTAGCTCAGTCTTCCTTCTCTTGCTTACCTGGTGTCCATCTCTCTCCCGCAGTGTGCCATCGTGCTCCTTTTATTTAGCCTCCACGGCTGGTTGGCACTTTCCTCAAATTACCTCCACTTAGCTGTCCGTGTCGGGGTGCCCTGCTCCCGTATTCCCAGCAGAGGGAGCCAACATCACCTCACGCACCTCCCCGCTATTCCCTTCCCTCGGTGTTGACCTCCTGGGATACCACACAATAAATTCATGTACATATGTACAATATAGGATCCAACCCTATCACAGAGTGAATAAATGTAGAGCGTTTGTAAATTTAAAGAAAAAAATATTAAGTGACAGTTTCATCAGTACGTGCTTAAAGAAAGTCATATCACAAAGATCACAGATGACAGTGCCCACCAAATCTATGACAATAGAGAATGAATTGTAAGTACCAAAGTGTGTTAAAGTGTGATTGTCAAAATAATATCTGAAAATGTCAGTTGTTTAACATAATACTTCTATTTGAAATAGCAATTTATGATATATGCCGTTGAAGAATATTCCATGTACCAACACTACATGTAGGACGGACATAAATTATTCCCACATACAGTATACACATACATAGAGGCATTTTTCAACTATGATTTTACCACTCAGAATCCAGAATGGATATGACAATGGGGCCAGCACAGGACGTAATACACACTTACAACAATCTACTTTTTGATCTTCTTGATTTCTTATCTGTAAACTGCTACTGTGTGTCAAAAAAGAGCCCCAATTAGGGGTTAGTGTACTCCAGTAAAAAAGTATGGTTTAGATTAAAAACTACTGCCCTGTATCCCTGTTCATAGGGGCATGAGAGACTAATCAGTGGTAGAATTTAGTTGGCACGTTATTGGCCGAAACACCCTCAGAACCACAAGGTTGAGGTTACTCATGGACAGTAATTAGAAATTATATATTTTTTTGCATTGAAGCATTGTCTTCTAACTGTCCAAGAATAGGATCCAAATATTTGTACCCATAAATACAAAGGAGGATGTCTCTCCTCATACCTCTGGCACTTTAGTCAGCCTGCCAGACTGTGTAAAAACTTTATGATGGAGCCAGCAATGTAGTTCCCATTGACTAAGCAACACAGAGCAAATTGGGAGAAAATACCCAGGTCAAGGGTGCCAATTGAAAGTCAAGGAATGTGTCTGTGCCTTTTGGATTACTCTCTCTTTACAGAGAACCCCTGTGGTTCAAGTCAAGAGCTATCCTTCCTCTTTCAATCTGCTCTGCGCATGTCTGAAAGTGACAGAGCCAGCAGCCAAGTTTTTCACAGTATGTCATAAAAAATTATTACACTTATGAATGTAAGTAAAATGCAAATATGTATTAGATCCAGAAGAATGGAATAACTAAGAAAGGAATTTGAATGATGCATGTTCCGATTCCTCCTTCGCTTTCTGTCCAGCACGGTCAACCAAAAACACTTGGCCTGATGGTTCATGCAGATACTGGGGAAGCAATATAGAAATGTATTGATCCCTTAAATGATTTTACTATTAAATTACCCATATCACAACCATCATAACTCTTCACAAAATGTATCTAAATCAATTTTGGAAAAAGGATTTTACTCACAATGAACTTCCAGTGGTTCTGGTTCTCATTCAAGAAACTCATGACAGCATTGTAGTTACTGAAGTTTACCTGAAAATATTTCACATACTTGCCACTAAGCTAAAAATATTTGATCAATAGTTCATATTTTACAATTCCACTAACAGATTGTATCAGTACCTTGGGAAGACTTTGCTTGCGTACTAAACTTCTTTCTCCGTTTAGAATGACTAGGGCTGAGAAGTGATTTAGGATGTAAATCTTTGTCCCGTAACTGCAGCTTTTTGTGGTTGCTTGAAAGTACCATCTGATTGTCTGTACAAGGAGAGAAACTAAAACCACAAATGCTTTGAATGTGAAGAACATTATACAAATAATTAAGCATTTTCTAAAATACATAGATATTTCAGAGAATATTGGTTATTTGGGATTGTTTATCGAGATTTAAAACAAATGTAATTACATTTGCCTTTGTATATATTTGTCTAATATATTCTGGCTACATGCAATTTTAATGGGTCATTGTCATATACAGTTGATGTCAGAGGTTTACATACACTAAGGTTGGAGTCATTAAAACAAATTTTTCAACAACTCCACAAATTTCTTGTTAAACATACCATAGTTTTGGCAAGTCAGTTAGGACATCTACTTTGTGCATGACGCAGGTCATTTTTCCAACAATTGTTAACAGACAGATTATTTAACTTATAATTCACTGTATGACAATTCCAGAGGGTCAGAAGTTTAAATAGACTAAGTTGACTGTGCCTATAAACAGCTTGGAAAATTCCAGAAAATTATGTAATGGCTTTAGAAGCTTCTAATAGGCTAATTGACATCATTTGAGTCAATTGGAGATGTACCTGTGGATGTATTTCAAGGCACACCTTCAAACTCAGTGCCTCTGCGTGACATCATGGGAAAATCAAAAGAAATCAGTCAAGACCACAGAAAAAAGTTGTAGACCTCCACAAGTCTGGTTCATCCTTAGGAGCAATTTCCAAACACATGAAGGTACCACGTTCATCTGTACAAACAATAGTACGCAAGTATAAACACCATGGGACCACGCAGCCATCATACTGCTCAGGAAGGTGATGCAAATGTCTCCTATAGATGAACGTACTTGGTGCGAAAAGTGTAAATCAATCCCAGAACAACAACAAAGGACCTTGTGAAGATGCTGGAGGAAACAGGTACAAAAGTATCAATTCCCACAGTAAAACAAGTCCTATATTGACATAACCTAAAAGACTGCTCAGCATGAAAAGTATATGGATATATTGAAGCAACATCTCAAGACATCGGTCAGGAAGTTAAAGCTTGTTCGCAAATGGGTCTTCCAAATTGACAATGACCCCAAGTTACTTCCAAAGTTGTGGCAAAATGGTTAAGGACATGGAGTGGCCATCACAAAGCCCTGACCTCAATCCAATAGAACATTTGTGGGCAGAACTGAAAAGCATGTGCAAGCAAGGAGACCTACAAACCTGACTCAGTTATACCAGCTCTGTGGTGAATGGGCCAAAATTCACCCAACTTATTGTGGGAAGCTTGGGGAAGGCTACCTGAAGCGTTTGACCCAAGTTAAACCATTTAAAGGCAATGCTACCAAATACAAATTGAGTGCATGTAAACTTCTGACCCACTGGGAATGTGATGAAAGAAATAAAAGCTGAAATAAATAATTCTCTACTATTATTCTGACATTCTTAAAATAAAGTGGTGAACCTAACTGACCTTGGACAGAATTTTTTTACAAGGATTAAATGTCGAGAATTGTGAAAACTGAGTTTAAATGTCGTTGGCTAAGGTGTATGTAAACTTCCGACTTCAACTGTACATATCAAATAAAATTGTATTGGTCGAATACACATTTTGTGTAGTGAAATGCTTATTTCTAGCTCCAACAATGCAGAAATACCGAACAATAAAAATTACACACAAATTGCCAAAATTAAAAGAAAGGAATTAAGAAATATTAGAACTACAGTGCCTTGCGAAAGTATTCGGCCCCCTTGAACTTTGCGACCTTTTGCCACATTTCAGGCTTCAAACATAAAGATATAAAACTGTATTTTTTTGTGAAGAATCAACAACAAGTGGGACACAATCATGAAGTGGAACGACATTTATTGGATATTTCAAACTTTTTTAACAAATCAAAACTGAAAAATTGGGCGTGCAAAATTATTCAGCCCCTTTACTTTCAGTGCAGCAAACTCTCTCCAGAAGTTCAGTGAGGATCTCTGAATGATCCAATGTTGACCTAAATGACTAATGATGATAAATACAATCCACCTGTGTGTACCTGTTGAAAAACAAATGATAGTTCCACTAAGCGCAAACCTGATGGGATGGTTTATTGCTGTAGAATGCTGTGGGAGCCATGCTGGTTAATTTTGCCTTGAATTCTAAATAAATAATTGACAGTGTCACCAGAAAAGCACACCCACACATCACACCACCACCACCATCTTCATGCTTCATGGTGGGAACAACCCATGCAGAGATCATCCGTTCACCTACTCTGCGTCTCACAAAGACATCCGTTGGAATCAAAAATCTCAAATTTGGACTCATCAGACAAAAAGACAGATTTCCACCAGTCTAATATACATTGATTCTGTTTCTTGGGCCAATCAAGTATCTTCTTGATATTGGTGTCCTTTAGTAGTGGTTTCTTTGCAGCAATTTGACTATGAAGGCCTGATTCAAGCAGTCTCCTCTGAACTGTTGATGTTGAGATGTCTGTTACTTGAACTCTGAAGTATTTATTTGGGCTGCAATATGAGGTGCAGTTAACTCTACTGAACTTATCCTCTGGAGTAGAGTTAACTCTGGGTCTTCCTTTCCTATGGCTGTCCTCATGAGAGCCAGTTTCATCATAGCGCTTGATGGTTTTGCGACTGCACAAGTTCAAAGTTCTTGACATTTTACGGCTTAACTGACCTTCATGTCTTAAAGTAATGATGGACTGTTGTTTCTCTTTGCTTATTTGAGCTCTTCTTGCCAAATATGGACTTGGTCTTTTACCAAATAGAGCTATCTTCTGTATACCACCCCTTCCATGTCACAACACAACTGATTGGCTGAAAAGCATTAAGAAGGAAAGTAATTCCACAAATGTACTTTTAGCAAGGCACACATGTTAATTGAAATGCATTCCAGGTGAAGATGGTTGACAGAGTGTCCAAAACTGTCATCAAGGCAAAGGGTGGCTACTTTAAAGAATCAAAAATAAAAAATATATTTTGATTAAACATTTGTTCTGTTATTTCATTGTTTTGATGTCTTCACTATTATTCTACAATGTAAAAATAGTAAACATAAAGAAAAACCCTGGAATGGGTAGGTGTGTCCACCGTTTTGACCCGGACTCAATATATAAGCAACATTTCTGCTGAGGTTTATTTCTGTCTGTAATAATCTATAGATTAGGGCATAATGAATTTATTTCAATTGACTGATGTCCTTCTATGAACTGTAACTCAGTTAAGTCTTTGCGTATATATTTTTGTTCTTTATACCTGTATATGCTTTCCCATCGAATGAAGAAAGTATGATATGGAGCAAAGTTTATTTTGCAGAGTGCAGACTGTCATGTGAAGCTTTATATTTAGCTATCACCTCGTAAGTATGACTTTACATGCGTTGTTGTCTACTGCCTGTCAGCAACAGCAATACGCATTCGTCATCAACTTAAACACCCCCATAGTGTCAGGACCCGGTTTCGAACCTTAGTCTCCGGAGTGAGAAACAGTCACTTAACCAACTGAGCCACGAATAGTCAGCAGAACCCAGAAGATGAGGCAGACACAGCAGTACTTAAGACGGTGTATTTAATAAAGAAAAAATCCTAAAATACAAAAAATGGCAAATCCAAAAGGTGGTAGGAAAAACACAAAAGACCAAAAAATAAACAAAAACAAAAAAACAGAATACCACAAGAACTTCACCCGGAATCGACAAGAGCACACAGAACACTAGGGCAGGGTGCTAACATACAAACACAGAGCACAGAACTGAGGGAAACAAAGGGTTTAAATACAATCAGGGATAACGAGACACAGGTGCAAACAATAATGGGGATCAAGGGAAAAACACAGGGACAAAAAGCACAATGGGGACATCTACTGACAAAAACCCGGAACAACCCTGGCCAAATCCTGACAGAATCCCCCCCCTAGGAACGGCTCCTGACGTTCCTACCAGCTCTCTCAGGGTGGAGGACCCTGAACTGACGAATGAGGTCAGGGTCCAGGATGTCTTTGGCAGGAACCCAGGAGCGCTCCTCAGGACCGTAGCCTTCCCAGTCCACCAGATACTGCCAGGACCGCTGCACCCGGCGG
The DNA here is from genome assembly GCF_036934945.1 of Oncorhynchus masou masou. Lineage (NCBI taxonomy): Eukaryota > Metazoa > Chordata > Actinopteri > Salmoniformes > Salmonidae > Oncorhynchus > Oncorhynchus masou. The sequence continues at coordinate 40,656,065 of NC_088239.1, read as the reverse complement.
GAATCCAGTATCCGGTGGACGGTATAGCCGGCTGGCCTCCAATGACACGAGGCGGAGGGGGAGGTCTGTCTGCCGGGACAAGGGGAGAAAAAACAACAGGTTTTAACAATGACACGTGAAATGTGGGATTAATCTTAAGGGATCTGGGTAAGTGTAGGCGATAAGAAACTGGGTTAACTCTCCTGGCAACCTTGAAGGGACCGATGTATTTTTGGGACAGCTTGCGAGACTCCACCCGTAGAGGTAAGTCTCTTGTGGAAAGCCAGACTCTCTGGCCGGGGCGCAGGGTAGGCCCGGGACGGCGACGTCTGTTGGCTTGTTGTTGATACCTCTGTGAGGAACGCATCAGATTAAGACGGGTCTTCCTCCACATAAGCCGACAGCGTCTGACGAACCTCAAGGCTGAAGGCACTCTGACTTCTGCCTCCTGGTCCGGGAACAATGGAGGAGCATAGCCAAACTGACACTCGTGCGGGGACATACCAGTGGAGGAGGAGCGCAAGGTGTTGGGCGCGTATTCGGCCCAAACAATAAAGGATGACCATGTGGACGGGTTGTCACGAGTCATACATCGGAGGGTGGTTTCCAGCTCTTGATTCATCCTCTCTGTTTGGCCGTTGGACTCCGGATGGTACCCTGAAGATAGACTGGCAGAAGCCCCCATGAGTTGGCAGAAGGCCTTCCAAAACCTTGAGGCGAACTGGGGACCTCTGTCAGAAACCACATCTTGAGGAATGCCGAAGACTCGGAACACATGATTAATTACCAACTCAGCCGTTTCCTTGGCAGAAGGTAACTTAGTCAGAGGGAGTCAGAGGGCCGCCTTTGAAAACCTGTCGATTATGACTAGGATAGTAGTATTGCCATGGGATGGAGGAAGTCCAGTAATAAAGTCCAATGAGATATGGGACCAGGGTCTGTGGGGAACAGGTAAAGGGTGAAGGAGTCCTTGAGGGCGGAGGTGAGAAGATTTGCCCTGGCAGCACACGGGGCAGGCATTGACGAAAGTGGCAACGTCTTCTCTTATGGTAGGCCACCAGAACTTACGCTGGATGAACTCCAAGGTGCGACCTACGCCCGGATGACAGGTGAGGCGAGAGGAGTGCCCCCACAGAAGGACCTGAGTCCTCACTGCCTTGGGGACAAACAACCGATTGGCAGGGCCTCCTTTAGGGTCCGGTTCGCTAGCTTGAGCACGTTTCACAGTATCCTCAACTTGCCACGAGATCGGAGCCACAATCTTAGCAGCAGGAAGGACAGGCATGTCCGTGTCATCTCGAATGGCAGGAGCGTAGACTCGGGACAGGGCATCCGGTTTGAGATTCTTCGACCCGGGCCGATAGGTGAGGATAAACTGGAATCGATTGAAGAAAAGAGACCATCTAGCTTGTCTAGAGTTCAATCGCTTCGCCTGCTGGATATACTCCAGATTTTTGTGGTCCGTAAGCACTTGAAACGGGTGAGAAGCCCCTCGAGCCAGTGTCTCCATTCCTTCAATGCCATCTTAACCGCTAGGAGTTCACGATCCCCACATCGTAGTTCCTCTCAGTCGGGGTAAGCCGGTGTGAGAAGAAAGCGCACGGATGAAGCTTCTTGTCTTCACCCCTCTGAGACAGGACAGCTCCAACACCAACCTCAGATGCGTCTACCTCCACCACAAATGGTTCATCCGTAGTCGGTAGTATCAGGATGGGAGCAGAGAGGACGCGCTGCTTGAGTCCTTGGAAGGCCGTCTCAGCTTCTCTTCCCCACACAAACCTTGCATTGCCACCTTTGGTTAAAGCTGAGAGAGGAGCTGCCACCAAACTGAAGTTCTTGATGAACTTGCGGTAAAAGTTTGTGAAGCCCAGGAAACGCTGAACATCCTTAACGGATTTGGGGGTGGGCCAATCCGCTACCGCCCCTACCTTCCTAGGGTCCATTTGGACTCGACCGGGTTCCACTACAAATCCCAGGAATTGTACTCGGGATGAATGGAATTCACATTTTTCCGGCTTAACGTACAGATGGCTGTCCAGGAGGCGTTTGAGTACTTGTCTGACATGCTTAGTGTGTTCTTGAAGGGAGCTCGAAAAGATGAGGATGTCATCCAAGTAAACGAACACAAATATGTTAAGCATATCCCTAAGCACATCGTTTATGAGCGCTTGGAACACCGCTGGGGCGTTGGTCAGGCCGAAGGGCATCACCAAGTATTCATAGTGACCAGTAGGCGTGTTGAAAGCGGTCTTCCACTCGTCACCAGGTCTGATCCGCACAAGATGGTATGCGTTCCGCAGGTCAAGCTTAGTGAAAACAACTGCTTCCTGGAGCAGCTCGAAGGCTGTGGCCATAAGGGGTAGCGGGTAACGGTTACGGACGGTTATGTCATTGAGTCCCCGGTAGTCGATGCAAGGACGTAATCCACCATCTTTCTTGGCCACAAAGAAAAACCCTGCTCCCGCCGGGGAGGTTGATGGACGCATGAGGCCTGCTTCCAGAGAGTCCTTGATGTAGGTATCCATAGCAGCTCGTTCGGGTGGAGATAGGGAAAAGATCCGACCCCTGGGGGGCAAGTGCCCGGAAACAGGTCGATGGGGCAATCGTAAGATCTATGGGGTGGTAGCATGGTGGCCCTCTGTTTGCTAAACACCAGTTTGAGGTCATGGTAACACTCGGGAACTCGGGTCAGGTCGATGGATTCTAAAGACTCGGGAGTAGAACTCGGGGAATTCTGGAAAATACAAGTAGCTTGGCACGTAGGACCCCACTGCTTGATAGTGCCCACAGACCAGTCGATGTGAGGGTTATGGCTGTGAAGCCAGGGGTATCCAAGGACGAGAGGGAACTCGGAACAGGAGATCAAATGAAAGTTCATCAATTCCTGGTGTTGTGAAACTGAAAGTCTCAAGGAGGTAGTGACATGAGTGACAAGTCCAGATCCCAAAGGGCTTCCATCCAATGTAGTAACCCTCATGGGGTCACTTAGAGGTTCAGAGGGAACGCCATTCTCCTTCGCCCAGACACCATCCATGAAGTTACCTGCGGCTCCAGAGTCTACCAAGGCTTGAAGGTGAAGCTTGTGGTTGTCCCAGGAGAGGGTGACTGGAATGAGCAGACGGGAGTTGGACGGATGGGAGGAGGTTATGTTTCCCGTTACAGTTCCCCCGGTCTGTACGGGACAGAGCGTTTCCCTGGAGCCCGGGACACGTGGAACGGAAATGGCCCGGTTTGCCGCAATATAGACAGCGTCGCTCCCTCATCCGGCGGTCTCTCTCAGCCTGGGAGATGCGTCCAATCTGCCTGGGTTCCGGTGGAGCCAGCGATGATAAAGGTGGGGACTCGGAGCTGGGACTGATAGGGGCTAGAGGTCTACGGTTGAGTTCTCTCTCTCTCAGACGCTGGTCAATGCGTGAGGCCAACTTGATCAGGGACTCGAGATTGTCCGGTGGTTCCCGAGTGGCCAGTTCATCTTGGATAGTGTCGGAAAGGCCTTTCAGAAAGCACACCGTGAGCGCCTCGTTGTTCCAGCCACTCGCTGCTGCCACCGTGCGGAACTGGATGGCATAGTCCGTCACGCTGCGCCAACCTTGATGGAGAGTCAGGAGCTGTTTGGCTGAGTCAGAACCACTGCTTGGGCCTTGAAACACTCGTTTGAATTCCTCAGCAAAGGCAGAGTAGCTGGCACAGCAGGAACTATGGGCATCCCACACAGCAGTAGCCCAGGCCAGGGCTTTTTCCGACAGCAGGGTAATGATATATGCGATCTTAGACCGGTCGGTGGGAAACGACGAAGGTTGCAGCTCAAAGGAGAGAGAACATTGAGTGAGAAAGCCTTTACAAGCACTTGGATCACCTGAGAACCGTTGGGGAGGTGGAAGACGAGGTTCAGCCAGGGGGTTAACTGCCATGGGTACGTGAACCTGAGGTACTGGGACGGGAACCGTTGCCGGGGTAAGTCGATCAGATATCTGCTTTATGGAAGTCAGCATCTCCGACAGAAGATGAGAATGTCTAGCCATTAAGGCCTCTTGCTGAACCAGGGCGGCTTCGTGGCGTTGGACAGTCTCCTGGTGGTGGGACAGCGTGGCAAAAGGTCCTGGGAACTGGCTGCCTCTGGGTTCATTTTTGGCTCTGTGTTTCTGTCAGGACCCGGTTTTCGAACCTGGGTCTCCGGAGTGAGAAACAGTCACTTAACCAACTGAGCCACGAATAGTCAGCAGAACCCAGAAGATGAGGCAGACACAGCAGTACTTAAGACGGTGTATTTAATAAAGAAAAAATCCTAAAATACAAAAAATGGCAAATCCAAAAGGTGGTAGGAAAAACACAAAAGACCTCAAAAGAAACTCACCAAAAAATAAACAAAAACAAAAAAACAGAATACCACAAGAACTTCACCCGGAATCGACAAGAGCACACAGAACACTAGGGCAGGGTGCTAACATACAAACACAGAGCACAGAACTGAGGGAAACAAAGGGTTTAAATACAATCAGGGATAACGAGACACAGGTGCAAACAATAATGGGGATCAAGGGAAAAACACAGGGACAAAAAGCACAATGGGGACATCTACTGACAAAAACCCGGAACAACCCTGGCCAAATCCTGACACATAGTTCATCAGCGGACGCAGATTGGACTGATGCAACTGTGATGGGAAAAGGGAGGACTAATGCTCACGCCTCTGCTGCCCTTCCAGACTGCAATCCTTGCAGCAACATTCCTGTAAGCTTGCGAGATCAGGCAGCTTAGCGAGGCTAGCTTTATTGTCCACTGTGTGAATTCTGGATTGACATGGAGGAGGTTCAAAAGGTCCTGCTGCCTGCTTTCTCTGGGTGACTGTATGCCAGCCTTTTTGACTATACTATCACTTTCATGTACTTATATTCCAAGACCCATCAACTGCTGTAGAATACATTGTTTTACTGAGAATTGAAATGCATGCTCTGCTGGTTCCTTGGTTAGCCAATAGGAATGCCAAAGAAGGTCCATAGCAGCACTCTAAGGACCTTGTAAAATTCCTGGAAAAGGTTTCTCATACTTCCTTTCATCTACATAAACTCAGCAAAAAAAGAAGCATCCCTTTTTCAGGACCCTAAAGGGTTTAAAAACACTGTTTCCCATGCTTGTTCAATGAACCATAAACAATTAATGAACATGCACCTGTGGAACAGTGGTTAAGACACTAACAGACAGTAGGCAATTACGGTCACAGTTGTGAAAACTTAGGAAACTAGAGAGGCCTTTCTACTGACTCTGAAAAACACCAAAAGAAAGATGCCCAGGCTCCCTGCTCATCTGCATGAACGTGCCGTAGGCATGCTACAAGGAGGCATGAGGACTGCAGATATGGCCAGGCCAATACATTGCCTAAGACAGCGCTACAGGGAGACAGGACAGACAGCTGATCATCCTCGCAGTGGCAGACCAAGTGTAACAACACCCGCACAGGATCGGTACATCTGAACATCACACCTGCGGGACAGGTACAGGATAGCAACAACAACTGCCCGAGTTACACCAGGAACGCACAATCCCTCCATCAGTGCTCAGACTGTCCCCAATAGGCTGAGAGAGGCTGGACTGAGTCGCGGTTTTGTCTCACCAAGGGTGAAGGTCGGGTTTGCGTTTATCGACAAAGGAATGAGCGTTACACCGAGGCCTGTACTCTGGAGCGGGATCGATTTGTAGATGGAGGTTCCGTCATGGTCTGGGGAGGTGTGTCACAGCATCATCGAACTGAGCTTGTTGTCATTGCAGGCAATCTCAATGCTGTGCGTTACAGGGAAGACAGCCTCCTCTCTCATGTGGTACCCTTCCTCCAGCATGACAATGCTACCAGCCATACTGCTCGTTCTGTGCGTAATTTCCTGCAATACAGGAATGTCAGTGTTCTGCCATGGCAAGCGAAGAGCTCGCATCTCAATCCCATCGAGCACGTCTGGGACCTGTTGGATCGGAGGGTGAGTGCTAGGGCCATTCCCCCCAGAAATGTTCCGGAACTTGCAGGTGCCTTGGTGGAAGTGTGGGGTAAAATTTAGTACATTTAGTACATTTTTAGTACATTTGACTTGACACTCTTATCCAGAGCAACAAGAACGACAAATCTGGTGCAGCCAATGAGGAGGAGATGCACTGCAGTACTGAATGCAGCTGGTGTGGCACACCAGATACTGACTGTTACTTTTTATTTTGACCCCCCCCCCCCTTTGTTCAGGGACACATTATTCCATTTATGTTAGTCACATGTCTGTGGAACTTGTTCAGTTTATGTCTCAGTTGTTGAATCTTTGTTATGTTCATACAAATATTTACACATGTTAAGTTTGCTGAAAAAAAATGCAGTTGACAGTGAGAGGATGTTTCTTTTACCTTATTTTTTCTTTCCAAAACCCATCAACTGCTGTATTCACTATTCACAAAACTGTCTCTAGGCCTAATAGACTAGTTGTATTTGCATGTAGGTCTCGTGTCTATACTTGTGCTCCTGACTCTGCCCTACTTTTACCAATAGTTTCGTCAAGTTCTATCTTGTGGTGGAAATAAAGCAATTAATTGCAGGATAATTCAGCTAGAGTAGTGGCAATAGTACAACCCAGCCCCCTTAAAGTAACTGCCGAGTTTTTCCAAGTTTCAATGAAATATGACATATAATTACTTAAAATTTGAGTGAAATAACATTTCCTCCAAAAATGTTTTAATTATGTTAAAAAGCAGCTTTTCTGTGTTGGAATGGTGTGGGTGTATACCGTTCATACGTTTTTTTTCTTCATACAAGTCAACTGCTGATTAGCCAGCTCCTCCTCCTCTACACCGCTGATTGGCCAGTTTATCCTCCTCAAGATTATTACATCATATCTAATGAGGAGATAGCAAGCATTTTTAAACTGTCTGTTTGAGATACACGTTAGAGATATAGTTTAAGTGTTTTCTATTTATTTATTTATGCTTTGGCCACAATTGTAAGTATGGGCCGAGTGAACCAAGATTATTTGGGTGTGAGTTAACAGAATATTAACTTTTATAAAGCAAGATTTTCACTGGACAGTTACTTTTAAAACCTGTTAAATATAATGTAAAATGTTGATTTCTGCCTAAGATTTTAAAAAATATCACCTTTTAGGTAAAAATAGTTATAAATAGCTGAGGTGTCGTCACTTTTGTGGACACCATCTCAAGTACACAGTACAAATATGAAAAATCATGATTTTTTGCTATTCAACAAGTGGATTGAAAGGCTTTCTAATTATAGTAACAATCAAATTTTAAACTACTAACTATAATATTTAACCTCATAACTGCAAAATAAATGTGATCATACTTAGTGACAATACCCAATTGGCTGCATTTCATATAACTGGGAACAGAGCATTCTATGTATGCCCAGTGCCCTCTGAGCGATGCATAAAAGCTATTCAAATGCCTGCTGACTTCAGCTTTCAGCACCAAATGTTTTTCCTCTGTGACCAAGAGAAAGGGGTCTTGTTTCAATTCTACAAAAACAAAAAATGTTGAGAGCACTAAATCCATCAGAGAACATCACATACTGTGATACAAACACATACTGTGTTTGCTGCAATCGCTAGGCTCTCCCATTTCACATGCCACATTATAAGCAGAGCTGTGATGCTCACAGGCAGAGGAAATGTGATGTGTCGCTCCCTATGCAAATCATTGGTCATATTTCACTTACTGCATCTCAGATGAGAGCTGAGAAAAGCATGTGAAGCGAGACAACCAGAGCGTTCACTGAGTGCACAGAAAATGATGTTGCAATATTCACAGAGCGCTCTGTACACACACACACAAAATGTACACCAAAAACGGCCTATCCCCAGGTGTGGACCTAGACCAGAAATCGTCCCGGACATTTTCTAACACACCAGCCCATTTTTTCCCCCTTGAGGCCCCTGCAACGACCTGTTTCTTAACTTGAAGCCACCCATTATTAGCCAGATAATGATAATTTTGGGCAAACTAAAAAAAGTTAGACTGTTCAACTAGGCTAAAAGTGGACCAGCCAGAGGGCCAGTGCACCCCTGCCTATCCCTGTTCTAATAGGCTGTTCGTACATCTGGCACCTTCATCATTCAGATGCTTGTAAAATGGATTTCGCAATGTCAAATCATAGGCATTGTTAGTTGAGTGACAACCAATGTAATTTGCTGGGTCATTGCTACCAAATGCACTGTAGAAAATTGTTTAACCAGAGTTGTGTAGCCTACCGGAGTGGATACAACTCACATCCAACTGCTGCTTGGGGTTTTCAATCATTCACATTGTATTTAGATTGTTCAGGTTCACCATAAGAAATAGTTTTCATAGTTTTGTTTTAAACAGTCAGTGTATTTTGTCATTTTAACATGAACAGAGTAATTTCATTAAGGACAGCAATAATGTCACATTCATTGGAGCGGGAGAAGCTCTCTGTAAAATTCCAAATATCTAAACAATTCACTTTCCAGACTGGTGAAAGCCAATGCTGCATTATACTAATTGGCTAAACGCCATGCTTATTTCTAAGTGTAGATATCGACATAGTACTATCTCAAAACAGTTTCAATCTGCAAAAATGACAAGTTAATCAGTGGGTGATGACACACACACACACACACACACACACACACACACACACACACACACACACACACACGCACACACACACACACACACACACACACACACACACACACACACACACCCACACACACGGCAACTCAGCTTAGAGAAGTCATCTCAGATTCAGACAGAGGCCTAGTGCCTGAGCTCCAATCAGCAGTAGATATTAATTCAAAATGGAAAATGAATGAGTTTATGCAAAAAAATGTTAGTGCATCGAACCGAATCGCATCAATTCGTTCCCCTAATCAAACCGAAACGCACCGAATTGTTTCAAATTAAAATGTATCTGAGCCCATGTATCTAGATGCTTATTGAATCCTTCATGAAAGGAGGGATTCACATCCAGGGAAATGTTTTTTTTTCTTTTCCATTTGATTTATTTATTTTATAATTATTTTAGCTTAATTTAAAATAGGGGGAATTTTACAAGGACAAATATTTGTTTTTGAATCTTCAGGTGGTGAGGTTAAGTAACAACATCTCCACCCCGCTGATCCTCAACACTGGGGCCCCACAAGGGTGCGTTCTGAGCCCTCTCCTGTACTCCCTGTTCACCCACGACTGCGTGGCCACGCACGCCGCCAACTCAATCATCAAGTTTGAGGACGACACAACAGTGGTAGGCTTGATTACCAACAACGACGAGACGGCCTACAGGGAGGAGGTGAGAGCCCTCGAAGTGTGGTGTCAGGAAAATAAGCTCACACTCAACGTCAACAAAACTAAGGAGAAGATTGTGGACTTCAGGAAACAGCAGAGGGAGCACCCCCCTAGCCACTTTAAACTATGCCACTTTGTTTACATACCCAGAGACTCTGGGTTCGCGCCCAGGCTCTGTCGTAACTGGCTGCGACCGGGAGGTCCGTGGGCGACGCACATTTGGCCTAGCGTTGCCCGAGTTAGGGAGGGTTTGGCCCGTAGGAAAATCCTTGTCTCATCGTGCACCAGAGACTCCTGTGGCGGGCTGGGCGCAGTGCGTGCAAACCAAGGTTGCCAGGTGCACAAGTGTTTCCTCCGACACATTGGTGCGGCCGGCTTCCGGGTTGGATGGCGGTGTGTTAAGAAGCAGTGCGGCTTGGTTGGGTTGTGTATCGGAGGACGCATGACTTTCAACCTTCATCTCTCCCGAGCCTGTACGGGAGTTGTAGCGATGAGAGAAGATAGAAGCTACTAAACAATTGCATACCATGAAAAGGGGGTAAAAAATATATAATAAATAAATACAATTAATTACCCTACATTACTCATCTCATATGTATATACTGTACTCGATACCATCTACTGCATCTTGCCTATGCCGTTCTGTACCATTACTCATTCATATATCTTTTCTTTATCCCTTTACACTTGTAGGTAGCAGTTTTGGAATTGTTAGGTTAGATTACTCGTTGGTTATTACTGCATTGTCGGAACTAGAAGCACAAGCATTTAGCTACACTCGCATTAACATCTGCTACCCATGTCTATGTGACAAATAAATTGGATTTTTATTGATGTCACTTGTAAATCCACTTCAATCAGTGTAGATGGAGGAGAAAAGTTAAAGAAGGATTTTTAAGCCTCGAGACAATTGAGACATTAATTGTGCCATTCGGAGGGTGAATGGGCAAGACAAAATATCTAAGTGCTTTGAACAGGGGATGGTGGTAGGTGCCAGGAACCAAAAACTGCAACGCTGCTGGGTTTTTCACCCTAAACCGTTTCCCATGTGTATCAAGAATGGAGGGGGCCTTGAAATACATCCACAGGTACACCTCCAATTGACACAAATGATGTAAATTAGCCTATCAGAAGCTTCTAAAGCCATAAAATAATTTTCTGGAATTTTCTGGAATTTTCCAAGCTGTTTAAAGGCACAGTCAACTTATGTAAGCTTGTATGTAAACTTCTGACCCACTGGAACTGTGATACAGTGAATTATAAGTGAAATAATCTGTCTGTAAACAATTGTTGGAAGAATTACTTGTGTCATGCACAAAGTAGATGTCCTAACCAACTTGCCAAAACTATAGTTTGTTAACAAGAAATTTGTGGAGTGGTTAAAACGAGTTTTAATGATTCCAACCTAAGTGTATGTAAACTTCCGACTTAAACTGCACATGTTTATTAAGAATTGAAAGAAGCAGTTTCAGAAACTCAACAAGTGCAGTGTCTGGGTGCTCCTTATTAATCACATCAGGCCAACAAATATATGTAGGTGTTGGGAGGTGTGTCGTAGATAAGGTATGGAAGTCAGACAGAATTTCCTCATGGAAAACTCTAGTAATGGAAAACTAAGTGATTCAAAGGAATGCATAAACAAACAAACAAGGTAAATGTGGTTACAAAAAATGATAGGGGAATGTGCCGTAGTGGGCTAAACTGGCATGGCAGCTTATTAGACAAAAGGGGAAGTGGGGGTCGACTAAGAAGTCACTACAGAGTGATAATTATAACAATTGAAATGCTAATCCTTTACACATGAACGCTCGTTCCTGAGGATTGTTTAGGAATGTTGTTTGACTTGTTTGGACCAAGTTTATTGGTAACGTTTGGGATTCATTTTGTATGCATTTTGAACGAGGGGAAACCAGTGGATTATTGAATGAAGCGCGCCAACAAAACAGACATTTTTTGGCTATAAAGAAGGCCTTTTCGAACACACGACCATTTGTGATGTAGCTGGGACCCTTTGGATTACAAACAGAGGAAGATCTTCAAAGGTCAGTGATTTATGTTATCACTATTTCTGACTTTTGTGATGCATCTGCTTGGTTGGATTTTTTTTTAATGCTTTTGTATGCGGGACGCTGTCCTCAGGTAATCGCATGGTATGCTTTCACTGTCAAGCCTTTTTGAAATCTGACAAAGCGGCTGGTTTAACAAGAAGGTTAAACCAGGTTAAGCTTTTAACCGATATATAACACTTGAATTTACATGAATGTTTAATATTACGAATTTTGTATTTTTGAATTTCGCGCTCTTCAATTTCAGTGGGTGTTGTTGAGGCCGGGCGTTAGCGGTACGCCATTCCCAAAGAGGCTGTTATTGGTTTCCTATTGAACATACGTTTATGAAATATTAGTTTGATTACATTTTAGGGTATCTGAGGATTAAATAGAAATATATTTTGGTAGATTTTTGGATTCCTATCTTGGCATGTTGAACGAGTGGATTACTCAAATCGATGGCGCCAACTAAACAGACTTTTGGGATATAAAGAAGGATTTTATATTAACAAGAATTTAAGCTTTCAACCGATATAAGACATTTGTATGTACCTACATTTTTAATATCCATAATTTTTATGATTACTTATTTGAATTGCTCGTCCTCCAGTTTCACCGGAACTTGTACTGCTAGCAGGACACCTAGCCTTTAGACGTTTTTTTATCTATGGCCCTCTGACACCCCCTGATGACTAAGTTAATGTATAACATGTCCCTCTAGTCTAGGGGTGCTTCCAAAATGGCACCCGATTCCCATATAGTATACTACATTTGACCAGAACTCAGTCTCCTAGTGGGCTGTCATGGTTACAGTCTAACAACAGCCTACTGCTGGCTGGCTGTAGTGCTGTTGTATGCTAATCAGTTTGATTTCATAATTGATATTGTGTGAAGGCAGAGAGAGGGCACAGGGCTGCAGAGTAGATCACACATACCAAATGGCTGGGTTGGGTCCCATGCCTGTGCACAGAGGTCACTGTGATGTGTGAACCCTATTCAGCACTGATCTGACTCTAATCTTTGGGATCACACAGTGTGTGTGTCTCAAATTAAATCGATAACTCCATGCAAAGTGTTGACAGTAATACCAGCCCAAACTGGCCGTGACACGGATGCTAAAATCATGGCAGAGCAATTATCCTCTGCCCTAGTGTCGTTTTGGTTTTTACTGATATGTTCTGGTGCTTCAGATTTTCACATTAAACCTTCACCTTTTAAAGCTATTCAGATTGGAATGAATTTTGACATGACGAGAGGCTTAAAATTGTATTTTATGTGACTCAATGATTTAGTGTAACATTCAGTGGACATGGTCGTATGACATCAATTAAAGAGTGTATTCTCCTTACCATCAAACCAATGATGCATAATATAATGAGTTTACACAAACTTTCTCAGGCATTTAACCTTGTCACCATGTCCAGATAGATATGTCTAATGTAGAACAGATATGCTCGATTCATTTAGAATAAGGAATCAGGGCAGATCTATTTATTGCATTTCTGTCTGCAACATTTCCTCATTCCTGTCTTCTGCAGACTGTATGAATGTGCAACCACAGAATTAGAATGAGATTTTTTAAAATAAATATATTTTTAAGGTATTAAGTAAAATGCCTTTATTTGAATGGCACTCCCTGACAAAGGCCATGCAGACAAAAAGCACCAGAGTTATTTAATCTATGCATTATAATTATTACACTACCGTTCAAACGTTTGGGGTCACTTAGAAATGTCCTTGTTTTCCAAGAAAACATACATGAAATGAGTTGCAAAATGAGTAGGAAATATAGTCAAGACGTTGACAAGGTTATAAATAATGATTTTTTTAATTGAAATAATAATTGTGTCCTTCAAACTTCGCTTTCGTCAAAGAATCCTCCATTTGCAGCATCTGCAGCAATTTCAGCCTTGCAGACCTTCGTCATTCTCGTTGTCAATTTGTTGATGTAATCTGAAGAGATTTCACCCTATGCTTTCTGAAGCACCTCTCACCAATTGGATTAGCTTGATGGGCACTTCTTAAGTACCATACGGTCAAGCTGCTCCCACAACAGCTCAATAGGGTTGAGATCCGGAGAATGTGCTGGCCACTCCATTATAGAGAGAATACCAGCTGAGTGCTTCTTCCCTATAAATAGTTCTTGCATCGTTTGGAGTTGTGCTTTGGGTCATTGTCCTGTTGTAGCAGGAAATTGGCTCCACAGGGTATGGCATGGCGTTGCAAACTGGAGTGATAGCCTTCCTTCAAGATCCATTTTACCCTGTACAAATCTACCACTTTACCACCACCAAAGCACCCCAGAACATCACATTGCCTCCACCATGCTTGACAGATGGCGTCAAGCACTCCTCCAGCATCTCTTCCTTTTTTCTACATCTCACAAATGTTCTTCTTTGTGATCCGAATGCCTCAAACTTGGATTTGTCTGTCCATAACACTTTTTTCCAATCTTCCTCTGTCCAGTGTCTGTTCTTCTGCCCATCTAAACATTTCATTTTTATTGGTCTGAGATAAAAAACATCTTTGCAACTCTGCCTTGAAGGCCAGCTTTCCGGACTTGCCTCTTCACTGTTAACGTTGAGACTTGTGTTTTGCAGGTTTAATGAAGTTGCCAGTTGAGGACTTGTGAGGCGTCTGTTTCTCAAACTAGACACTCTAATGTCCTCTTGCTCACTCCTCTTTCTTTTCTGGTGAGAGCTGTTCTGTGAAGAGAGTAGTACACAACGTTGTACAAGATCTTCAGTTTCTTGGCAATTTCTCACATGGAATAGCCTTCATTTCTCAGAACAAGAATAGACTGACGAGTTTCAGAAGAAAGTCTTTGTTGCTGGCCATTTTGAGCCTGTAATCGAACCCACAAATGCTGATGCTCCAGATACTCAACTAGTCTAAAGAATGCCAGTTTTATTGATTCTTTAATCAGGAATACCGTTTTCAGCTGTGCTAACATAATTGCAAAAGGGTTTTCTAATGATCAATTAGCCTTAAACTTGGATTAGCTAACACAAAGTGCCATTGGAACACAAGAGCGATGGTTGCTCATAATGGGCCGCTGTACGCCTATGTAGATATTCCATTAAAAATCAGCTGTTTTCCAGCTACAATAGTCATTTACAACGTTTAACAGTGTCGACGCTGTAATTCTGATAAATTTGATGTTAGTATAATGGGCAAAAAATTAGTTTTTCTTTCAATAACAAGGACATTTCTAAGTGACCCCAAACTTTTGAATGGTAGTGTATATGAAGAGTGCCTTGGTCCGCTTTTGTTTTTGATGACCAATTCACCACTTTTACCAAAGAGCAACTTTTATCTACAAAGACCTACTATTGGGTACCCTAGCGGCACTTCCCTTTATTCTTTTTTCTATAAGGTTTTAAAGGTCCAATGCAGTCATTTTCATCTCAATATATTATTTCTGGGTAACAATTAAGTACCTTACTGTGATTGTTTTCAATTAAAATTGTAAAGCAATTTACAAAAATAGCTTTAAAGCAAAGAGCAATTTCTCAAGCAATAATTTTGTTAGGACTGTCTGGGAGTGATCTGAGCAGGGAGGGTGGCAGAGAGAATTGGAACTCTTTCTTATTGGTCTTTTAACTACACTGAACAAAAATATAAATGCAAGATGCAACAATTTACATGATTTTACTGAGTTACAGTTCATATAAAGAAATCAGTAATTTTAAATAAATAAATAATGTCCTAATCTATGGTTTTCACATGACTGGGAATCCAGATATGCATGTGATGGTCACAGATACCTTAATAAAATAGGTAGGGGCGTAGATCAGAAAAACAGTCAGTATATGGTGTGACCACCAATGCCCATATGCAGCGGGGGGCAGGTTGCCTAGCTTTTAAGAGTGTTGGGCCAGGAACCGAATGGTTGCTGGTTCGAATCCCAGATCTGTTGATGTGTCCTTTAGCCCTTAACCCTCTTGTAAGTCATTCTGGATAAGAGTCTCTGCTAAATTTACTAAAATGAGAAGCTAAAACGCAGTGCGACATATCTCCTTCATACAGCAAACCACTCACCTACACGACGCCATGCACGGTGTCTGCCATCTGCCCAGTACAGTTGAAACCAGGATTCAAGTGCACACTTCTCCAGCGTGCCACTTGGTTACGACTCTGAACTGCAGTGAAGTCAAGACCCTGGTGAGGATGACAAGCACGCAGATGAGCTTCACTGAGACAGTTTGTGCAGAAATTCTTTAGTAGTGCAAACTCACAGTTTCAAAAGATATGGTGGCTGGTCTCAGATGATCCCACAGGTGAAGAAGCCGATGTGGCGGTCCTGGGCTGGCATGGTTACATGTTGTCTGCGGTTGTGAGGCCGGTTGGACGTACTGCCAAATTCTCTAAAACAACGTTGGAGGCAGTTTATGGTAGAGAAATTAATATTAAATTATCTGACAACAGCTCTGGTTGACATTCCTGCAGTCAGTGTGCCAATTGCACGCTCCTTCAAAACTTGAGACATCTGTGGCATTGTGTTGTGTGAGAAAAATTCACATTTTAGATTGGCCTTTTATTGTCCCCAGCACAAGGTGTGCCTGTGTAATGATCATGCTGTTTAATCAGCTTCTAAATATGCCACACCTGTCAGGTTGGTGGATGGATTATTTGGCGAAGGAATAAAACCCACTAAAAGGGAAGTAAACAAGTTTGTGCACAACATTTTAAAGAAATAAGCTTTTTGTGCATATGTGTCACGACTCCCTCCGAAGGTGGCTCCCCTGCCTGTATTCGGGCGGTGCTCGGAGGTCGTCGTCACCGGACTAC
Organism: Oncorhynchus masou masou; assembly: GCF_036934945.1. Taxonomy (NCBI): domain Eukaryota; kingdom Metazoa; phylum Chordata; class Actinopteri; order Salmoniformes; family Salmonidae; genus Oncorhynchus; species Oncorhynchus masou. The sequence continues at coordinate 40,639,959 of NC_088239.1, read as the reverse complement.
TAGCCTCCACCGATCCCTTTTCACTTTTCTGTTAGTTTAGTCTTATGAGTTGCACCTGTTCCTATTTGTCTTTTTGATTTGCTTACCTTTTAAGCTTGTGAAGCCAGGCCTTGTTTGTGCGGGATTATTTTGTGTTCACGTTTTGAATCGGAGGTGTTATTGTGTTCTGGACCGTGTTACCCTGTGTTTTGGGTTGGTCAGTGTTTTCCGCTCGGTGTTTTGGGCATGACCATTTTGTGCCGGTATAAAGTGCATTTTTCAGTGAACCCTCTGCTCTCTGCACCTGATTCCTACCTTCCACTCCTAGTCATCCTTGACAGTAAGAAACATTTTTGGGATGTTTTATTGTAGCTCATAAAACATGGGACCAACACTTTACATGTTGTGTTCTTATTTTTGTTAAGTATAATTTAGGCAGGCCAAAACTCTTTTCAAACAGCTCTTACACTAAAAGGGCTTTATCATCATTTTCAAAATGTCATATTATTATTATAACCTCATAGACAGTTTGTCTAACAACATCACGAAAACAATGCGTGCGCCTCAATCGGCCAGAATGATGTTGTGATTTTGGATGGCCAGATAGCTAGCAACAATGACAAGAAGCTGACGTGTGGGGAATTGTAGGTGGCTCGTTTCAGCTAGTTTTATATTGTTCTTGATACCATGTCTTGTTTTGACTGATGCCACATCTTTGCTAATATGGACATAATATGGCAATATATTTGACAGACAACAAGTGCTCATTGTGCAAATTTATTTTCAATAAACATTGTAAACAAAATATAGTTTACATGTTGTCAACAACCTAAGCCAACCCCGTCTGTTTTGCCCCACAGTTGTGCATGCATCGGTTATGTAACTAAACAACCAACACATCTATAGCGTGAAAATACATAAACTCAGCAAAAAAAGAAAAGTTCTCTCAGCGTCAACTGCTTTTATTTTCAGCAAACTTAGCTTGTAATTATTTGTATGAACATAAAAATATTCAACAACAAACATAAACTGAGCAAGTTCCACAGAACTGGAATAATGTGTCCTTGAACAAAGGGGGGGTCAAAATCAAAAGTAACACTACGTATCTGGTGTGGCCACCAGCTGCATTAAGTACTGCAGTGCATCTCCTCCTCGTGGACTGCACTAGATTTGCCAGTTCATGCTGTGAGATGTTACCCCACTCTTCCACCAAGACACCTGCAAGTTCCCGGGCATTTCTGGGAGGGAATGGCCCTAGCCCTCATCCTCCGATCTAACAGGTCCCAGATGTGCTCAATGGGATTGAGATGCAGGCTCTTCGCTGGCCATGGCAAAACACTGACTTCCTGTCTTGCAGGAAATCACACACTGAACGGACAGTATGGCTGGTGGCATTATCAAGCTGGAGGGTCATGTCAGGATGAGCCTGCCGGAAGGGTACCACATGAGCGAGGAGGATGTCTTCCCTGTAACACACAGCGTTGAGATTCCCTGCAATGACAACAAGCTCAGTCCGATGATGCTATGACACATCTCCCCAGACCATGACGGAACCTCCACCTCCAAATCGATCCCGCTCCAAAGTACAGGCGTAACGAGTAGCGCTCATTCCTCGGTGTAATGCTCATTCCTTGGATGATAATCGCGAATCCGACCATCACCCCCTGGTGAGACAAAACCGCAACACAGTGAAGAGCATTTTTTGCCAGTCCTGTCTGGTCCAGCGATGGTGGGTTTGTGCCTATAGGCAACGCTGTTGCCGGTGATGTCTGGTGAGGACCTGCCTTACAACAGGCCTGCAAGCCCTCAGTCCAGCCTCTCTCAGCCTATTGCGGACAGTCTGAGCACTGATGGAGGGATTGTGCGTTCCTGGTGTAACTCGGGCAGTTGTTGTTGCCATCCTGTACCTGTCCCTCAGGTGTGATGTTCAGATGTACCGATCCTGTGCAGGTGTTGTTACATGTGGTCTGAACACTGAGAGGATGATCAGCTGTCCGTCCTGTCTCCCTGTAGCGCTGTCTTAGGCGTCTCACAGTACGGACATTGCAATTTATTGCCCTGGCCACATCTGCAGTCCTCATGCCTCCTTGCAAGCATGCCTAAGGCACATACATGAAGATGAGCAGGGAGCCTGGGCATCTTTCTTTTGGTGTTTTTTTAGAGTCAGTAGAAAGGCTTCTTTAGTGTCCTAAGTTTTCATAACTGTGACCTTAATTGCCTACCATCTGTGAACTGTTAATGTCTTAATGACCGTTCCAATGGTGCATGTTCATTGATTGTTTGTTGTACAAGCATGGGAAACAGTGTTTAAACCCTTTACAATGAAGATCTGTGAAGTTATTTGGATTTTTATGAGTTATCTTTGAAAGACAAGGTCCTAAAAAAGGGCCATTTTTTGTTGTTGCTGAGTTTATATATATATCACAAAGGAAACTATGTATCTAATTTCTATGTCCTTCCCATGCAGGTTGTCTGAAGGTGCAGCAGACGAGGGGCCGGTAGGAGCAGAGCAGATGCTCCAGCGACAGAGCAAGACTCCACTGTCGCTGGTTGTCCCGAGCCTCACTCTAGCCAGGAGATGAATCATTGCTGTCCCCAGCCCACCTGGCAGTGCTGCTGCTCCAGTTTCAACTGTTCTGCCTGCGGCTATGGAACTCTGACCTGTTCACCGGATGTGTTACCTGTCCCAAACCTGCTGTTTTCAACCCTCTAAAGACAGCAGGAGCGGTAGAGATACTCTGAATGATCGGCTATGAAAAGCCAACTGACATTTACTCATAAGGTGCTGACCTGTTGCAACCTCGAAAACCACTGTGATTATTATTATTTGACCCTGCTGGTCATCTATGAACATATGAACATCTTGGCCATGTTCTGTTATAATCTCCACCTGGCACAGCCAGAAGAGCAATGCCCACCCCTCATAGCCTGGTTCCTCTCTAGGTTTCTTCCTAGGTTTTGGCCTTTCTAGGGAGTTTTTCCTAGCCACCGTGCTTCTACACCTGCATTGCTTGCTGTTTTGGGTTTTAGGCTGGGTTTCTGTACAACACTTTGTGACATCAGCTGATGTAAGAAGGGCTTTATAAATAATTTTCATTTGATTTGCTCACATCCACTACCACACTCACTACCATACCTCAAATCTAAGGTAGCCTCCCTACCTCTCAGGTGTAGAGCTAGATCAAAGCTGTCTCCTTGAATTGTGTCTTTGTGAAACACAGCTACTGCATGATTCGATTGAACATGTTGTAGGCCTTATTTACAGCACAACATAGTACAGTATGTGTTTGTAACTCAACCTCTTCTTACTCTGTACACTGTTTTTCCCCACTGTAGAATTTATTTTGTCCTGAATTTGTGAAGATGATGAACGAGCCATGTGCTGCCTTAACTGTTCCTTCTTCAAAAATGGTGAGACTCATTACATCAATGCGTTTCACACAGGCTACTGGAGCGAACTGATTAGAGACTGGTTGTGGAAGTGAGGGTTATGTCAGTGGAATGGAATTGGTGCTTCCTCTCCTCTTCAGATCTTGGTTCAACCCGTATTTGCTTTTATTTGAATCATTTAGCTGTTCATACATACAGTTGAAGTTGGAAGTTTACATACACTTAGGTTGGAGTCATTAAAAATAATTTTTTAACCCCTCCACAAATTTCTTGTTAACAAACTATAGTTTTGGCAAGTCGGGTTAGGACATCTACTTTGTGCATGACACAAGTAATTTTTTCCAACAATTGTTTACATACAGATTATTTCACTTATAATTCCCTGTATCACAATTCCAGTGGGTAAGAAGTGTACATACACTAAGTTGACTGTGCCTTTAAACAGCTTGGAAAATTCCAGAAAATTGTGTCATGGCTTCAGAAGCTTCTGATACGCTTATTGACATAATTTGAGTCAATTGGGTGTACCTGTTGATGTATTTCAAGGCCTACCTTCAAACTCAGTGCCTCTTTGCTTGACATCATGGGAAAATCAAAAGAAATCAGCCAAGACCCCAGAAAAAAAGTCTGGTTCAACCTTGGGAGCAATTTCCAAACGTCTGAAGGTACCACGTTCATCTGTACAAACAATAGTACCCCAGTATAAACACCATGCTTTGCTGCAGGAGGGACTGGTGCACTTCACAAAATAGATGGCATCATGAGGATGGAAAATTGTAAGCTTGGTTGCAAATGGGTCTTCCAAATGGACAATGACCCCAAGCATACTTCCAAAGTTGTGGCAAAATGGCTAAAGGACAACAAAGTCAAGATATTGGAGTGGCCATCACAAAGCCCTGACCTCAAACCAATAGAAAAGCTGTGGGCAGAACTGAAAAGCATGTGTGAGCAAGGAGGCCTACAAACCTGACTCAGTTACACCAACTCTGTCAGGAGGAATGGGCCAAAATTCACTCAACTTATTGTGGGAAGCTAGTGGAAGGCTATCTGAAACGTTTGACCCAAGTTAAACAATTTAAAGGCAATGCTACCAAATACTAATTTAATGTACAGTAAGGGAATAAAGTATTTGATCCCCTGCTGATTTTGTACGTTCGCCCACTGACAAAGAAATTATCCATCTATAATTTTAATGGTTGTTTATTGAAAAGTGAGAGACAGAATAACAACAAAACAATCCAGACAAACGCATGTCAAAAATGTTATAAATTGATTTGCATTTTAATGAGGGAAATAAGTATTTGACCCCCTCTCAATCAGAAAGATTTCTGGCTCCCAGGTGTCTTTTATACAGGTAACGAGCTGAGATTAGGAGCACACTCTTAATGGTAGTGCTCCTAATCTCAGTTTGTTACCTGCATAAAAGACACCTGTCCACAGAAGCAATCAATCAATCAGATTCCAAACTCTCCACCATGTCCAAGACCAAAGAGCCCTCCAAGGATGTCAGGAACAAAATTGTAGACCTACACAAGGCTGGAATGGGCTACAAGACCATTGCCAAGCAGTTTGGTGAGAAGGTGACAACAGTTGGTGCGATTATTCTCAAATGGAAGAAACACAAAAGAACTGTCAATCTCCCTCGGCCTGGGGCTTCATGCAAGATCTCACCTCGTGGAGTTACAATGAGAATGGTGAGGAATCAGCCCAGAATACACAGGAGGATCTTGTCAATGATCTCAAGGCAGCTGGGACCATAGTCACCAAGAAAACAATTGGTAACACACTACGTCGTGAAGGACTGAAGTCCTGCAGCGACCGCAAGGTCCCCCTGCTCAAGAAAGCACATAAACATGCCCGTCTGAAGTTTGCCAATGAACATCTGAATGATTCAGAGGACAACTGGGTTGTTCGATGGTTCGTTTGAGGGCATTGAGGGATTTCTATAAATGTCCGGATTAGTCTCCCGCTCCTTGAAAGCAGCAGCTCTAGCCTTTAGCTCGATGCGAATGTTGCCTGTATTCCATGGCTTCTGGTTGGGATATGTACGTACAGTCACTGTGGGGTCGACTTCGTCGATGCACAAGGTGGTGTAGCCCTCAATGCCATTGGATGAATCCAGGAACATATTCCAGTCTGTGCTAGCAAAACAGTCCTGTAGTGTAGCATCCGTGTCATCTGACCACTTCCGTATTGAGCGAGTCACTGGTACTTCCTGCTTTAGATTTTGCTTGTAGGATATAATTATGGTCAGATTTGCCAAATGGAGGGCCGGGGAGAGCTTTTTATGCATCTCTGTGTGTGGAGTAAAGGTGGTCTAGGATTTGTTTTTCTCTGGTTGCTCATGTCACATGCTGCTAAAAATGTGGTAAAACTGATTTACGTTTGCCTGCATTTAAGACCACTAGGAGCCCCGCTTCTGGGTGAGAATTTTCATCATGGTTTATGGCCTTATAGAGTTGGTTGAGAGCGGGTGCCATTTGGGACGTAGACTTTCTTTTGTGGATTCTCAACTCAACAGTCAACAAAACCTTTGTTTTAAAGGTGAATGTGATGTTAGCTGTATGAGATAAGATTCCATGGCAGCTCCATGGACACCTAGGAATGCTCACTGACTTTAATAGTATGTATATAAGCAAAATTATATAGTAAGTACACAATAATAAGGATCTTATTGCATGTCAACATATCTGCGTCATTTTTAAGAAACCTTTACTCCTCCCTTCCCTTTCCCATATTATAGGATGTTAACATTATACGATGATCTATGAGAATGTATGAAATGCCTGTGTTTTATAAAGTGCCGTATAAATGATTCTGCTGTCTACTGAGCTATACAAAAAAAGAGGCACTTATTAAAATAGGTTTCAATTGTAAGTGTAACGGCTAGCTAGTTAGCGGTGGTGCGCGCTAAATACCGTTTCAATCGGTGACGTCACTTGCTCTGAGACCTTGAAGTAGTGGTTCTCCTTGCTCTGCAAGGGCCACGGCTTTTGTGGAGCGATGGGTAACGATTCTTCGTGGGTGACTGTTGTTGATGTGTGCAGAGGGTCCCTGGTTTGCGTCCGGGTATGGGCGAGGGGACGGTCTAAAGTTATACTGTTACATAAGGTAGGTTAGATTCCAGGCATTTACAGCCATTTTGTTGGATAATGAATCAAATAGTGAGGGCCATATTAAAGTGGTCCAGTGTAAGCATTACCTCAGGTGATGCAGGGGCTCCATTCAGAACATGATGAAGTTGACACTTATACCCCATGATCTGCTGCTTCTCTGTGAACGTGTCTCCTACCAATACAAGGTCATGGGCCGGTCATCATGCTAGGCTAACACGTCTGTCTGTTGTTTTGTCTGTTGCCCGTCTATTGCTGTAGCATCACCATAACAACAATTTCTACAGTTCTTGGTATGGGTATGATGCCTCTGGGTCTGTACGTCTACACACACTCCTGTGTGGAGGCAGGGACCATCAGAATACCTTACTTTAATATTGGTAATGACCTTTTGGTTCTTTCACATTTTAATAAAAAAATATATAATTTTTTGCCACCTTGATGTTTTGAATCTTCTCTCTCTTCGGTCTCACTATTTTACTTCTCTCTCTTTCTCTCGCTCTCATTCTCTCTCACGTTTTCCATCTGACTCTTTAACCTTTTAACATTGGAGAGCACAGTGTGATAAACTCTGTAGGTCAGAAATGGTAAGAATCGTCAAATGCATTGGAATGGAATAAAAGTTCACCAGCAGCCTATGATTAGGGCTTGGAACGAGGGCTCCATAACATGTTGGAGATTTGGAGTCATACTTCTGGTCTGATATTATTCAATATATATTAGCTGCCATGTAGGCCTATGTATAAACATATTATTTTTTTAGGCATCACTCTGATCACCTTGGTAGTCCCTGTAGTGTTGGGTGTTTTTGTGAACTACAAGTGGCCCAAAGCAGCAAGGAAGATCTTGGGGGTATGTCAAATCTGTCTACTTTTTAGTATCTTGTTATTGTCATGCTACAAATCCTCAGACACTGGCTTACTGGCATCCCTGTCTGTCTATTTCACACTCTCTGTAGGTGGGTACTGGGGTTTGAAGTCTTCTCCTGATGGTAGTAGGAAATGAAGGGGCTGTTCTCTACCGAGGCTCATGACATACAGACACCTCCATTCATTTTATGAGTCATCTTCCTTGTGTTATACGACGAGTAGCCAGCAGTTGAAGCTTACATTTTTCTGCGTCAGTAGAGCCTCTGTCTGGGTGGAAAGTTCACTTTTGAAAGTGCCATGCTTAAATTCATTAGGATGTCTACGATGTAATTATTTGCAAACAAGACACTCTAGTTTGACACTGAGAAATATGTCTATATCTCTCTCCATTCTTTCCTGAAACTTCTATTTTGTGTGGGGTAGAGGTTTGCATACTTTTGTCTTGCCTAGGGCAGCAGAATGTCCAGGACCGGCCCTGTCTAGGACCTTTCTAGAATAAGTATTTACGAGCAAACTCCAAATATCAAACCAATATCCAAACTAAAAAGAAAAGTAATGCAGTGTATGTGTTTCATTTATAAGATGTACTTTTTTGAAGTAATAGATAACGCATGTATTATTTACTGTATCTTACAATGTTAACATGTTTCATATGATGACAACTGCGCTGTGCTGGAAGTCGACCACATCTCCCATAAAGCATTGCAAATTACAACATCTTTGCCAAAACGAATTGAATTGGTTATTTCTTCACTGCAAGAAATGCAATTGGATTGAAGTGTGCATGGATTTGTACAAACTGAGGTAACAGAAAAAATACATTTGTTTCATGTAGATTGTCTCAAAGTTTCCATTTATTAAATGTGAAGCAAGGCTGGCATTAATTCGTTTCCTCCACATCTTGCATTAGTGATTTGATGTCAACAAGTTCAGGATATTGTCAGCTAGCAAGCTAATGTTGGCTAACTTTCCTTGTTGTTAGCTAGCAAAAATATACGGCAATAGCTAATTATTATTTTAAGTTTCCCATACTACTACGGACTTACTTGCACTGCAAAATAAGAGAGACGCAGACTTTCTGACATCTAACATTAGACGCTTTCAACCTGTAAAGTTAGCTAGCCAATGAAGGTAACGTTTGTTAGCTAGTTTGCTCTAGCATCCTATTTACCTAGCTAGTATTGGCATGTTAGCTAGCGTAACAATAAACATAACTTGGTGAGCTTATTTGGTTAAATACATAAAAATGGAGCAGGTGGATAGTTGGCTAGCTATGGTTTGGTTGGTTGCCAAAGACTAACTAGCATAGTAAGCAAGGTGTTGGTTGTCCAGAAGGTCAACTTTACCTTCTCAATGCCATTTGTCCATAAGCCCTGAGACATGCTGTAATTGCTCTCTGGCCATGTGTCACTGAACATACGGTCATAGTGTAACAACAGTTGTTGATGATTAGCTACCGGAGAGAGAGACCAAATCAAGACGCTGGACAGAGTGGAATCAAGTATAGCAAAAAGGCAGTTTATTAAGTAAAAGATATCTTGTCCTGAAATTAAGCGTGCACGGACCTAGTCATATGGCTCAGAAGGAGGCAGCTGACAAGGATCCCTAAACAGAGTGTGCAACAGATTTTGTACATAGAATGACGTAGGTTGATTCTTGTAGTTCTATCTTCTGACTGGTTGGTGAAAGTTGGAGGCGGGTCCTGACCGAGCCTGTGCAGGAGCCTCATTGGTGCCCCGTGAAGTCGTCCCATCCTGGCTCCTGCCCAGTAGAAAGGGGAGTGGAGTGTGTGTGTTCGTGCGATGGAATGTCCGTGTGTGTCCCTGATTCGTGAGATAAGTGGAACTACTCTAAAGAGCCTGAGGGCAGTAAGGCCACCTAAATTATGCTTAATATATGTGCTTGATATATGAGCTATGTATGTGAATATATGTATATATGACACAGTGCTGTTTTTTACTTATTCAGTCTTCAACCTCATTCGGAGAGATATTTATTGTTCGATGGGTCAGGGTAACTTTAACACATGGCAATGGGACACATCTGCTTAGTAAAATCATGGTGGGTGAGACGGGGCAGCCTAATTAACCTATTGCAGAGAGACTCACATAGAGAAACATGGCTCTAAAAACTGAAGATGTCATTTTTCAGTTCTTTGAAGTAGATTAAGTAATTAGATATGACAAAAGTAGGTTGATATGGTGGCGTGTTTGCTTTGTGTGTGTCTAATCATGGCTACACATGAATTTTAATAAGGGTATGGGTTGCAGTGCACTTGCTTTCAACCCTAGTCAGTTAATTTCCAGTACCAGTCAAAGGTTTAGACACACCTGCTCATTCATGGGCTTTTCTTTATTTTTACTATTTTCTACATTGTAGAATGAAATGAAATAACACATGGAATCATGTCGTAACCAAAAAAACGTTAAACAAATCTAAAAATATTGTTAGATTTGAGATTTTTCTGAGTAGCCACCCTTTGCCTTGATGACAGCTTTGCACACTTGGCATTCTCTGAACCAGCTTTACCTGGAATGCTTTTCCAATAGTCTTGAAGGAGTTCCTGTAAATGCTGAGCTTTTGTTGGCTGCTTTTCTTTCACTCTGCGGTCCAACTCATCCCAATCTATCTCAATTGGGTTGAGGTTGGGTGATTGTGGAGGCCAGGTCATCTGATGCAGCACTCATCACTCTTGGTAAAATAGCCCTTACACAGCCTGGTGGTGTGTTGGGTCATTGTCCTGTTGAAAAACATATTATAGTCCCACTAAGCGCAAACCAGATGGGATGGTGTATCCCTGCAGAATGCTGTGGTAGCCATGCTGGTTAAGTGTGCCTTGAATTCTAAATAAATCACTGACAGTGTCACCAGCAAACCACCATCACACCACCTCCATGCTTCACGGTGGGAACCACACATGCAGTTTATATACTCTTTGTCTCACAAAGACACGGCGGTTGGAGGCAAAAATCTCACATTTTGACAGATTTCCACCGGTCTAATGTCCATTGTTTGTGTTTCTTGGCCCAAGCAAGTCTCTTCTTATTGGTGTCCTTTTTGTAGTGGTTTCTTTGCAGCAATTTGACCATGAAGGCCTCATTCACGCAGTCTGTTGAGATGTCTGTTACTTGGACTCTGAAGTGTTTATTTGGGCTGTAATCTGAGGCTGGTACCTCTAATAAACTTATCCTCTGTAGCAAAGGTAACTCTTCCTTTCCAGTGGTTGTCTTCATGAGAGCCAGTTTCATCATAGTGCTTGATGGTTTTTGCGACTGCACTTTAAGAAACTTACAAAGTTCTTGACATTTTCCGGATTGGCTTACCTTTATGTCTTAAAATATTGATGGCCTGTTGTTTCTCTTTGCTTATTTGAGCTGTTCTTGACATAATATGGACTTGGTTTTTTACCAAATCGATCAATCCTTTGTATATCACCCTGATTGGCTCAAATGCATTAAGAAGCAAATTCCACAAATTAACTTTAACAGGGCACACCTGTTAATTGAAATGCATTCCAGGTGACTACCTCATGAAGCTGGTTGAGAGAATGCCAAGTGTGTGCAAAGCTGTCATCAAGGCAACGGGTGGCAACTCTCAAATATAAAATACTCTTTCTTTGGTTACTACATGGTTCCATTAATTTTATTATATAATGTAGAAAAAAGTTTTAAAAAATAAAAAATAACCCATGAACGAGTAGGTGTCCATACTTTTGACTGGTACTGTATGTAATTTTCAATACACTCATTGCCTACAATTTTATCAGTATATGTCTTTTAGACAGACTTAGATGGGATGGTTTCTAGATTTAATGAGTTGTCAAGGAATTTAAATTTTTATTTTATTTAACTAGGCAAGTCAGTTAAGAACACGTACTTATTTATAATGACGGCTTACACCAGCCAAACCCGGATGACGCTGGGCCAATTGTGCACCGCCCTATGGGACTTCCAATCACGGTCGGTTGTGATACAGCCTTTATTCATACCAGGTCTGTAGTGACACATATAGCGCTGAGATGCAGTACCTTAGACCACTGCCACTCAGGTGCCCTTTGACCACATTGTCTCTGCAGTATATGACTTCTGCCCTTTTAGAGCTCTGTAAAATACTGAGGCGGGGGGTGTTGTCACATGGAATCTATTCAGTGCTAGAAAGCTCACTAGAGGCCACATAATCTGTCAAGTGTGGGTGGAAATGTATTCTCGTTTGTGATGCTCTATTTTCAAGCTGTGCCATATTTGTTTGGCAGGAGAGAGACCTCCACACGGGGCTGGGGCTCAATGGCATCTGTCCTACATCTCTCTATTGCCAACAGTGTCATCATACATTGAGCCTCCTGTGAGAATTAGCCTGACCTCTTTTTCCATTGAGTGTGCACTTGTGAGGGAGAGAACAGAACAGACTCAACTTGAGCATTTGGTTGGCTGTAGGCCAAATGTACTGTTCTAAAGTCCTCTACCTTCTCACAAGCTTTCTGAATTGTCCTGATAGGGCAATTCGATAGTAACAGAAATGTGCTGAGACTCAGATTGTTCACTTTTAAAATGTATGCCAAACAAAAACTATTGATTTCAAAGTTCAACAAACCATACAACTCCATGCACAAGGACTACTTTTAACAATTTACATTTTACAAAAACACATTTACTGGAAAAACTGTGTAATGCAAAATGTGGTAACACAATTTCTGTAAAATCTCTCTCTGACCACGTTTTCCAATTAAAGATTCAACGATGTCTGCAGAAATTATGGGGTGTCAGCCAGGATGTCAGTTAGCCGGCAATTTAGCCTGTAATTTGCCGGCTTTCGGACTATTTAAATAAAACCGTTGCCGGCCAAAAGTACTGGGAGGAAAGAAAATACTATTGCAAAATAATGCTTTTTATTCATTAATAGAAAACCAGTTGACTTAAATGCCATCATGTTTATTGTTCTAATTTGCATAATTTAGTGGAGTTAAATTGGTCTGTGTATTTTTGTTTGTCATCATGTTCCATTCAAGTGCATGCAACAAGCTATTAGTGCGTCACCCACCACTACAATGTGAGCTGGAGGCAATGTGCATTTTGAGATCATTCTTAATTGTTTGAAACTTGATTTTTTTATTTCATGTTATGAGGCATGTCTTACCTTGCTTCAAAGTAGCTTGTAGGCAAAATCCAACCGTGGAAACTATTTTTATTTTCATAAAGACTTCATAAGCAGTGCGTGAGTTTAAATTTATTCTACTGCCAGTTATTCTTTTCATATGCACATTTTCATGGAACAGTTTAATTTCAATAATAATTGTTTTTATTTCTCAATCATTGTCATGTGGGTAATAATAAAAATCGTAATTAAAATGGTAATCTAAAAGTCTAATGTGGGATCACCAGCCTCTACCATATGGACACATCGATACACTGGTCCATTGGCAGCTAAAGAAATGAGCCCATGGAACTTGTAGCCTATAGGCCATTGCTCATTCACACCGAGGATTAGTGATTATCGAGGTGGATCCAGAAGCATACCACCCTGCATCCCACTGCTGGCTTGCCTGGGAAGCTAAGCAGGGTTGGTCCTGGTCTGGCCCTGGATGGGAGATCAGATGCTACTGGAAGTGGTGTTGGAGGACCAGTAGGAGGAACTATATCCTCCGGTCTAAAACAAATATCCCAATCCCCCAGGGCAGTGATTGGGGACATTGACCTGTTTTGGGTGCAGTCTTTTGGACGGGTGTCCTGGCTCTCTGTGTGATCTTTAGTGACCATGGTTCTTATTGTAAAAGTAGGGGTGCTAACCCCGGTGTCCTGGCTAAATTCCCAATCTGGGCCTCATACCATCATGGCCACCTAAACATTTATTTTTTGTATTTTTATTTATTTAACCATTTATTTTACTAGGCAAGTCAGTTAAGGACTATTTCATATTTACAATGACGGCCTACAGTGGGTTAACTGCCTTATTCAGGGGAAGAACAATTTTTTTTTTTACCTTGTCAGCTCGGGGATTTGATCCAGCAACCTTTTGGGTTACTGGCCCAACGTTCTGTTAGGTTCTAATTCTCAGAGTAAAAACTCAACGGACACATTAAAAGCTCAAACCAAGTTTATTCTTCCCAGAGGGTCAATACAGCTGCATTAGACAAAGACATGGTTTCATCCGTGTAAGTATACATATGCCACTTTGGGTGGAGTTTCCTCTTTATCGCTAAACATTGCATCATTATTGCTAGGGAGGGGGCTAAGTTATAACGGTTCCTCCCCTTATCAGTATTGCCACGTGACCAATTTCCCTGCACTCAGCCCCTCCCAAGCGTCATTATAGCACCCCTAATGTCTCTTTTATAACTAATGATTAGGGATGCATGATATATCGAAATTGTCCGACATTAGCTAGAAATGCCAATATCGGTATCAGCCGATGTTGTCTAGTTTATTAACCTCTTGAAACTCTGGGGGCGCAATTTCATTTTTGGATGAAAAACGTTCCCGTTTTAAACAAGATATTTTGTCACAAAAAGATGCTCGACTATGCATATAAATGATAGCTTTGGAAGAAAACACTCTGAATTTTCCAGAACTGCAAAGATATTGTCTGTGGGTGCCCTAGAACAGGAGCTACAGGCAAAACCAAGATGAAACGGCAACCAGAAAACCAGCAGGATTTTTAGGCTCCGTTTTCCATTGTCTCCTTATATGTGAATGCGAGAGGAATGAGCCTGCCCTTTCTGTCGTTTCCCCAAGGTGTCTGCAGCATTGTGACGTATTTGTAGGCATATCATTGGAAGATTGACCATAAGAGACTACATTTTCCAGGTGTCCGCCCGGTGTCTTCCGTCGAAATTGGTGAGTCTTTTTCAGCTGCTGGTATTTTTCCATGCGATTCTGAGGGGAAAGCAGGCTTCCACGAACTGCATATCAATGAAGAGATATGTGAAAAAACACCTTGAGGATTGATTCTAAACAACGTTTGCCATGTTTCGGTTGATATTATGGAGTTGCAAGCTAGCTTAAAAAAAAAGTTTGACGTTTTGGTGACTGAATTTTCGGTTCGTTTCGGTAGCCAAATGTGATGTACAAAACGGAGCGATTTCTCCTACACAAAGATTCTTTCAGGAAGAACTGAACATTTGCTATGTAACTGAAAGTCTCCTCATTGAAAACATCCGAAGCTCTTCAAAGGTAAATTATTTTATTTATCTGGTTTTTGTGAAAATGTTGCGTGCTAAATGCTACTCAAAATGCTAAGCTAGCTTGCAATACTCTTACACAAATTAGTGATTTGCTATGGTTCAAAAGCATATTTTGAAATTCTGAGATGACAGTGTTGTTAAGAAAAGGCTAAGCTTGAGAGCAGGCACATTATTTTCATTTTATTTGCGATTTTCAGAAATCGTTAACGTTGCGTTATGCTAATGAGCCTGAGGCTTTATTCACAATCCCGGCTCCGGGATGGGGAGTATCAAGAGTTAACGCCGATGTGCAAAACCGATGTGAAAGCTGACGTGCATACCTAAACTCAGAAAAAAAGAAACATCCCTTTTTCAGGACCCTGTATTTCACAGATATTTTTTAAAAATCCAAATAACTTCACAGATCTTCATTGTAAAGGGTTTAAACACTTTCTCATGCTTGTTCAATGAACCATAAACAATTAATGAACATGCACCTGTTGAACGGTCATGACGACACTAACAACTTACAGACGGTAAGCAATTAAGGTCACAGTTATGAAAACTTAGGACACTAGAAAGGTCTTTCTACTGAATGAAAAACACCAAAAGAAAGATGCCCAGGGTCCCTGCTCATCTGTGTGAACGTGCCTTAGGCATGCTGCAAGGAGGTATCAGGACTGCAGATGTGGCAAGGGCAAGAAATTGCAATGTCCATACTGAGACTCCAAAGACAGCGCTACAGGGAGTCAGGACACAGCTGATCATCCTCGCAGTGGCAGACCACATGGAACAACACCTGCACAGGATCGGTACATCTGAACATCACTCCTGCAGGACAAGTACAGGATGGCAACAACAATTTTCCGAGTTACACCAGGAACGCACAATCCCTCCATCAGTGCTCAGACGGTCCGCAATAGGCTGAGAGAGGCTGGACTGAGGGCTTGCAGGCCTGTTGTAAAGGCAGGTCTTCACCAGACATCACTGGAAACAATGTCGCCTATGGGCACAAATCCAACTCCACTGGACAGCACTGTCAAAAAGTGCTCTTGACTGATGAGTCAAGTTTTTGTTTTTGTTATGGTCTGATTTGCGTTTATCGTCGAAGGAATGAGCGTTACACTGAGGCCTGTACCCTGGAGCGGGATCGATTTGGAGGTGTAGGGTACGTCATGGTCTGGGGCTGTGTGTCACATCATCGGACTGAGCTCGTTGTCACTGCAGGCAATCTCAACGCTGTGCGTTCCCCAGAAATGTCCGGGAACTGGCAGGTGCCTTGGTGGAAGAGTGTGGTAACATCTCACAGCAAGAACTGGCAAATCTGGTGCAATCCATCAGGAGGAGATGCACTGCAGTACTTAATGCAGCAGATACTGACGGTTACTTTTGATTTTGTCCCTCCCCCCCTTGTTCAGGGACACTTTATTCCATTTCTGTTCGTCACATGATTGGAACTTGTTCAGTTTGTCTCAGTTGTTGAATCTTGTTATGTTCATACAAAATTCAAATATTTACCAATGTTAAGTTTCCTATGCACCCCTATTGGCCACTGAAAGGGATATCAACCAGATTCCTTTTTCTACGTATTCCCTAAAGTGTCTACAGCATTTTGACGTAGTTTCACGCCTTTATGTTGAAGAATGAGCGTAAACGACAACATTGCGTAAGTGGCCAGCTGAGGGCTCTATTTAATCTAATAACAATTAAACAGATAATGATTCGATAAATAGCATTCATCACATTAATGATAGTCAAGTCACGACAGTGCTCATGGGTCCTTTAACATGTAAATGACAGATTTATTGTTTGAGAGCATTTTCTCCCATTTGTTTTGACCTCTCTTCCCTAGGTTTGGCTCCCTGTAGACGGTGATGGCCCCAGGTGATATGGTGCCGGAACATGCCAAGCAGCATAAGCTCAAGCAGGAGAAGGAGAAGCTTCAGAGCACCACCAGGCCTGATGGAGACTCTGAGCCAGATGGATTTTTGGTCTTTGAGGCCCACGAGGCATGGAAGGACTTCCACAACTCTTTGCGCCAGTTCTACGAAGTGGGGGAGCTCTGTGATGTTACATTGAAGGCAGGCAAAGTATGGCCCTGTTGTCACAATACTCTTCATACTCAGTTAGCCATATCATGGTAGGAAAAGTAAGTAAACATGAAACTGAAGTGTCACGTGTGACGACAAAGCCTTTTCATGTCTGTTTTTGTGAAGTTTAATGGAGACCAGTTAGGCCTATTGAATCGAATTAGTTTGAATCGTTGAATAGTTGGTGAAAGCCCTCGTCTCTTTTATTTAAAAAAAAGGCTCAATTGAATGAGATGTCAAAGGCCAAACAGGACCTGATAGAGATCAAGGACTTTGACGGAGATGCCATCCACGACCTGGTGCATTTTGCCTACTCCTCCTGCCTGACCCTGACAGTGGACAACGTGCAGCCTCTTCTCTATGCAGCCTGTATTCTGCAGGTGGAGCTGGTTGCCAGGGCCTACTGTGATTACATGAAGGCACACTTCCAGCCCTCCAACTGTCTGGCTGTCCGCACCTTTGCCGAGAGCCACAACTGCATCGACCTGATGGACATGGCGGACCGTTATGCTTGCGAGCACTTCTGGGAGGTGGTGAACTGTGAGGACTTCCTGTGCGTGTCGCCTCAGCACCTGAGAACCCTGCTGTCCTCCAGCGAACTGAACATCCACTCTGAGACACAGGTTTACAATGCTGCTGTCAAGTGGCTGAAGGCCAACTCCCAGCACCATGAGGCCTGGCTGGACCAGATCATGACTCAGGTCCGATAGTAATCGCACACATCTGTCTTTGCATTTTAATGAATTCTCAGATGTAGATATGCTTGTTGGTGCTTATGTATTTCTGTGTCTAACTTGACTTTGTTGTCTGTTTATGGAGTTTTTGCATTACCACTACTCCTGTGTGTGGTGTTTGAATCTGTGCTGTGTTACCCGGCTGCCCTGCAGGTGCTTCTGTGTTTTATGTCCGAGTGTATGTTAACTCTGTGGTATATATGTGTGTCCTGTAGGTGCGCCTCCCCCTGCTCTCAGAAGACTTCCTGACAGGCACGGTGGCCAAGGAGGAGATGATCAAAAGAAATCTGAGCTGCCGGGAGTTCCTGGCCTCATCCAGCAGATATCACCTGCACCTCAGCAACAAGATGGTGCCTGACTTTGAGTACTCAGTCCGCACCACACCTAGGAAACAGACTGCAGGTAACAGACTGGTTGCCTGTCCAACTATTAAGCAATCAGCTACGTAATAGGGTTGAGCTTGTACAATGCAGAACAATGATCAAGAAAAAGCTGGAATTCCTGCAATTCTTCATGTCACTTGTATTTATTACGAGCCTGACAAATAACAAAACCTTCGGTCTTTTGATTCCTCTGAGTGTATATTTATATGTTGAGCTGGCGTTGCAGTGTTGTTTTTTTCACTGGTCCTGCTCTGACCTTTGCCCCCCAACTCTCCTCAGGTGTATTGTTCTGTGTTGGTGGCCGGGGAGGTTCTGGTGACCCGTTCCGCAGCATTGAGTGTTACTCCATCAGCAAGAACAGTTGGTTCTTCGGGCCTGAGATGAACAGCAGGAGATGCCATGTTGGAGTAATTTCTGTAGGAGGTGAGAGATGGAGGGATGAGAAAGGTGAAAGGAGAGATGGTGAATAGATGGATATAGGACTCTAGTGGCCAAAAGCATGGGTAGCGCCATTGAGGACTTTCATAATTTTGAAGGAGTCAACAGGGTGGGACTTCCAATGGGTTAAGGAAGGATCAAATTACTCCAAATGGGTCATCAAGAGGGATCAGCCAATAAATTACACTTGTGAAGAAGAAAATTGGAGATGGCCTCAATGGCATTGTCCATGCTCTGACGCCTTAATTAGACGGATACAGTGATGCGATGTCTATGGTGTTGGGAGAACATGGATGCAGCGACTCACCGATAAACAATTGAACTGGGGTGTGTAAGTTGTGTCCGATGTGTAAGATGCAAGTGCATCAGTATGCGGGAGCCAAAACCGATCCAAATGACAACCGATTACAACGTTACGAATTGCTAGTTCACTAATGTTTTTTTACTCATTCTTTTTTTCTGCCTTATTCCAAAAATACTTATTTTTGAATTGAAGTGTCCTCCTTCAGCTTATTGAACTTTTATGCATGTAACTGTGTATGACATTGATCTACAAGTCAGATAACAACATTTTGCACAGTGTGGGAGAGGTAGGCCTACCCTATCCCTTTTTCAAATATTCGTAGGCTATGTCTGCGCGGCACCTTTAGCATTCAGATGTTTGTAAAATGGCTTTTGCAATATTAAATCATGGGCTTTATTAATTGAGGGATAATCCATGTAATTTGCGGAGTCATTGTTACCAATCTGCTGTGTTGGCTTCCGGAGTAGACACACCTCACATCTTGCTGATTGTACATCTAGCTGCTGATTGGGGCTTTTTGACTGCTAGATTCTCCATATGAAATGTTTTTGGTAGTTCTCCTTTAAACAGTCATTTTTACATGAACAGGGTAAAGGTGTAATTTCATAACAAGGACAGCAATCAATTTTGCAAGCCGTACTGGTCGGAACCGGAAAAGACAGCAGCTCTCTTCTGTAAAGTTCCAAATGGTCAAAACCATTTGCTTTTGAGACAGAGGTGAAATCTGAAGCTGTTATAAAAATTGTTATTTAACAGTCAAAAGTTTGGACACACTTACTCCATTCAGTTTTTCTTTACTGTTTTCTACATTGTAGAATAATTGTGAAGACAAACTAAGAAATTACATATATGGGAGTCATGTAGTAACCAAAAAAGTGTTAAACAAATCAAAATATATTTGAGATTCTTCAAAGTAGCCACCCTTTGCCCTGATGACAGCTTTGCAAACAATTGGCATTCTCTCAACCAGCTTCATGAGGTAGTCACCTGGAATGCATTTCAAATAACAGGTGTGCCTTGTTAAAAGTACATTTGTGGAATTTCTTTCTTTCTTAATGAGTACACACTTTTTCATTTCCCCGCTGTATCAGAGCAACAAAAAAAACATATCAGTATGGCTCTGGTCATAATTTCTCAAGGTAAGTGTTGACATATTACTAGGTCAAAAATGTTTTATCTGCTACATGACAAGTTAATCAGTGGGTGATGAGGATTTCAGATAAAAAGTGGGGGGATGAAAACAACTTTGACCATCTACCACTATAAGATGGGAGTCTACACTATTGCATCATACATGCAGGCGCAGCATATGTTTTACTATTGTTACAGGCTTTGGTTTTTCAACTATGTTTTGAGGTTGAGGACTTTAGCACGTATGGCTCGTTATCACTTAGGGCGCACCGATTGGCATGACCTCGTTAGTCATTATGTGGTTGCATCTTTGAAACCTATTCTTGCTTTTGACAAACCTTTCAGCAGGGTTCTGGTGGATTGCGTTGGTCCTTTGCCCAAAGCCAAGACGGGTGGTAACCAGTTTCTCTTAACCATTATGTGTGCTGCCACTTGTTTCCCTGAGGCCATTCCACTGAGGAAAATCACGACTCCCAGTATCGTTAAGGCCCTGGTGAAATTATTTTCAACGTTTGGACTTTGTACTCAACTTTGTACTCTTTGCAGCGTAGGAAGTTGTTCAAGGATCTCTTGGTTTTAGTCCGAATTGACTTGTGTTTGGACATCATGTCAGACATTCAGCACGCTTTTATAGGAAAGGACATTCAACATTTACAGCACTTACACAAGTGACTGATGATTGGCTGAGAGAAATTGATGATTAAAAGATTGTGGGAGCTGTTTTGTTAGACTTCAGTGTGGCTTTTGATATTATCGAGAGTCTGCTGATGGAAAAACGTATGTGTTACGGGTTTAGACCCCCTGCTTTATTGTGTATAAAGAGCTACTTGTCTAACAGAATACAGAGGGTGTTCTTTAATGGATGCCTCAAACATAATCCAGGTAGAATCAGGAATTCCCCAGGGCAGCTGTCTAGGCCCCTTACGTTTTTCAATCTTTACCAATGACATGCCACTGGCTTTGAGTATAAAGCCAATGTCGTGACTTTACTTTTATTAATCCAATGACTGTTATTTATCGAATCAGCAAACTATTTTTAACCTTTTTGGGATAGGGTACAGCATTTTCACTTTTGGATGAATAGCATGCCCAGAGTGAACTGCCTCCTACTCTGTCCCAGATGCTAATACATGCATATTATTAGTATTGGATAGAAAACACTGAAGTTTCTGAAACTGTTTGAATGATATCTGTGAGTATAACAGAACTCATATGGCAGGCGAAAACCTGAGAAAACTCCAACCAGGAAGTGGGACATCTGAGGTTTGTAGTATTTCAAAGCTTGGCCTACTGAATACACAGTGTCTATGGAGTCAAGTTGCACTTCCTACGGCTTCCACTAGATGTCAACCGTCTTTAGAAACTTGAATGAGGATTCTACTATGAAGGAGGGGCTCATGAGATCTCTGAGTCAGTGGTCGTGCAGAGTGCCTTGGTCTCATGATGTGCGCTCCCGACAGAGTTACCTCTCGTTCCAGTGCTTTTCTTCAGACATAGGAATTCTCCGGTTGGAACATTATTGATGTTTTATGTTAAAAACATCGTAACGATTGATTCCATACATTGTTTGACATCTTTCTAAAGCACTGTAACAGAACTTTTTGAGTTTTTGTCTGGACGAAGTCCTCATCCTCATGAAGATGAATTAGTGGGCTGAACACGCTAACAACAAGTGGCTATTTGGACATAAATGATGGACTTTATGGAACAAATCAGTCATTTATTGTCGAACAGGGATTCCTGGGAGTGCCTTCAGATGAAGATCATCAAAGGTAAGTGAATATTTATGGTGTTATTTCTAACTTCTGTTGACAACAAAATGGCGGATATTTCTCTGGCTGTTTTGGGCTCTGAGCGCCGTTCTCAGATTATGCTTTTTCCGTAATTGAAAAAAAAAATCTGACACTGCGGTTGTATTAAGGAGAAGTCTATCTTTAATTCTGTGAATAACAGTTGTATCTTCTATCAATGTTTATTATGAGTATTTCTGCAAAATCACTGGATGTTTTGGAATCAAAACATTACTGCACGTAAGGCGCCAATGTAAACCTGAGATTTTTGGATATAAATATGCACATTATCGAATAAAACATACATGTATTGTGTAACATGATGTCCTATGAGTGTCATCTGATGAAGATCATCAAAGGTTAGTAATTCATTTTATCTATTTCTGCTTTTTGGCAGGAAAAATTGCTGTTTTTTTTGACTTGGCTATGACCTAACATAGGGAACATTTTGACATTCGCCATATGGTTAGTGAGAAAGTCCATATTGCAAATGTACGGCCCCTTACTAGACGTCCGAAAACATTTGTAAAATTTGGGGACGGCGTCGGGCCGAGCGGCAGGGCATTCGGACATTCGGTTTTCATTTTATAAAATAATCACATTTTGGTCATTTTTCCGCTATCCCGGAAAATCCCACAAGAGGGCATAAGCAATCATATTGCAATTTGACAAAACATCACAAATCACGACGGGGCCTTATCTCGAAAACTGAAAATATTTCGAAGCCGAAACTTGGTGAGCGTAGGTTTGGCATAATGGGCAGTTGGCCCCGAACAAAATGGCATCTAGGCCTCAACGGTTTTTGAGTTATGGCCATTTTTCTGGGATTAAAGGTCCAAAATGAAAATAGAGAAATGATTTTTTCACCTCACGTCAAAGTCAAGGAGCCTCCGGTGTCAATAAAAAAAAATCTGCCATTTATCTCTCGTCATTTAAGAGAAATCATACAATGACAGATTGGTGATGTTCAAAGATAGGTGTTTTTTTTTCAACAGTTACAGATCCAGTTACAGGGTGTTCATACGAATATTTTTAAAGTGTGCTGCGGAGCTCCGCGAGATTTCTGTGATTTTCTATGATTTTCTGAAAAAACAAACACTCACTAAACCCTCCGTAAATAACTCAGTTCTTAACGTAAAGACTTCAAACTCAGGATTCTGTAAAGGCATAGCCCAATGAGGATATGAGTTCATTTATAGCTTCCTGTGCCAACAGGAAGTGCCTTAAATGGTGTCATAGTGGCTGTTTCCAAGGGTTAAAAAGGTCAGATCTTTTCAAAACTTCATATGTGTGATTAGGCAACCCTCCTGAACTGTAAAATCAGTCATTTCTCCCAACAGATATCAAAGAAAAGCTCTCTCACACACACACAGCAAGGATGGAGTGACAAAGTGCGGTGCTTAAAGACACAGAGAGCAGGCAATGGCATTACCATAATCCCAAGGCCGTGCCGAGTTCAACGAGATATCCCGCTTGACCGTAGCTCGCTCGGTCTAAGCACAGCGACCATTAGAAAAGTAGGCCCAAAATGAAGCCTGCACCACAATGTCATTTGCTTTTGGGTGACAGTGAGAGAACCGGTAGGGTGAGAAACACAATTCGACCTCTGGAACGTTCCTAAGGTCCTCCCGATCCGTGCAAGCCTAACCTTGACCGTGTGGCATTAACCCTTCACAGTTAAAATATGGTGTTTACATCAAACAGTTTGCATTGACTTCTCTCCCCAGAGGAATACATTGCCTGCACCCCTAAATTCAAACTGAAGCCTATATGGGTTATGAATGCCGTATGAACCTGTCTTCGGTACCAGTCCATCAGGCCACTATAAGGTCTATATGTGTTGATTCTAAGCTTCCTGGACCAACCGGAAGTGCTTACAATCACCCTAAAAGTGTATATCCATACCCTGCAATTTGATAGACATAGTGCATTGAACCCTGTGTAAATCAGTCAATTCTCAACGTAAAGACTTAAAACTCAGGATTCTGTAAAAGCATACCCCAATGAGGATATGTGTTGACTTATAGCTTCCTGTGCCAACCGGAAGTTCCATAATTGGTGTCTCAGGGGCTGTTTGGAAGGGTTAAAAAAATCAGATCTGTCCAAAACTTCATATGTGTGATTAGGCAACCCCCATGAACTGTAAATCAGTCATTTTTCCCATAAAAATTCAAAGGAAAACTAAATCACACAGATACACAACTTGGATGGAGGGCCGTATTGGGGTGAGGAGACAGACAGTGCCTCCAATAGTTAGCTTTGTTCGAGCTAAAAAAGAACCGTCAGACCTAGAGTTCCGAAACGTTAGAAACCTGTTCTAGACCTCAGGTCGATAGTGCGTGGTGACTTAGGTGGCTCTATAAGGTTCTCGGACCGAGAAACAGCCTCGTACATTTGCAATGACTTCAATTCATTTTGACCATTACGAAAATGGCGACATTTAGAAAAGTCTCAGAGACACAAGACTAGGTGCATTGAAAACGACTCGGCCCATAGACACGGACCCCAACGTTTCTGTCCGATAGCTCATTCATGGACCCCATAGCAAGGCATGGAAAAAAGTGGATTTTCAGCACCAATTAGGGTTTTACTCGGGCACCGAAGGACCTATCGAGCCGAAACTCGGGATTCGGGGTTGCCTCACATAGGACTACACATACTGTCCGAACTGGACCCGTAGCTAGAACGTAACTATGTGTTTTACGTTTTTATTATGTTTTAAACTAAAGGCGCTGTGAATTATGGGCCTGCTCTGACATATGTGATAGTTGGCTTCTAAATGAGTTGGAAAAAGTGGGTTTGGTGTCAATTGGTATCAGTTTGGTGTCAGAATGACATCTAATTGACTGATGGACACTGACTTGCTCGTTGACTTTTGTGCATTTGCAATATGCTTAAACGGAGAGGGACCATCACCAAAATGGCATTCTGAAATCAACACAAAAAATGGCATCACCATAGTGTCCAGACTGTGCCGAGTTCAACGAGACGCCCCGCTTGACCGTAGCTCGCTCGGTCTGAGCGCAGCGACCATGAGAAAAGTAGGCCCAAAATGAAGCCTGCACCACAACGTCATTTGCTCTTGGGTGACAGCGGCGGAACCGTTAGGTTTAGAAGGACAATTCAAACACAGGAATGTTCCTAAGGTCCTCCCGATCTGTGCAAGCCTAACCTTGACCATGTGGCATTAAGCATTAACCCTTAACAGTTAAAAGAAGGTGTTGACTTCAAACAGTTTGCATTGACTTCTCTCCCCATAGGAATACATTGCCTGCACCTCTAAATTCAACCTGAAGCCTATGTGGGTTATGAATGCCTTATGAACCTGTCTTCTATGACAGTCCATCAGACCACTATGAGGTCTACCTGTGTCGATTCTAAGCTTCCTGGAGCAACCGGAAGTGGTTCAAATCGCCCTAAAAGTGTATACCGATACCCAGCCTGCAGTTTGATAGACATAGTGCATTCAACCCTGTGTAAATCAGTCAGTTTTTATGGTAAAGACTTAAAACTCAGGATTCTGTAATAGAATACCCCAATGAGGATGTGTGTTGAGTTATAGCTTCCTGTGCCAACCGGAAGTGCCATAATTGGTGTCTCAGGGGCTGTTTCGAGGGGTTAAAAAAATCTGATCTTTCCAAAACTTCATATATGTGATTAGGCAACCCCCATGAACTGTAAATCAGTCATTTTTCCCATAAAATTTGAAAGGAAAACTAAATCACACACACACACAGCTTGGAAGTAGGGACCCATTGGGGTGCGTAGAGACATACACTCCCTGCATTAGTTAACCTTGTTGGAACTTTTAAAGAACCGTCAGACCTAGAGTTCCTGAAACTTTAGAATCCTGTTCTAGACCTCAGGTTGATAGTGCGTGGTGAGTTACGTCGCTCTAGAAGGTTCTCGGACCGAGAAACAGCCTCGTACATTTGCAAAGACTTCAATTCATTTTTGCATCACGAAAATGTCGACATTTAGAAATGTCCCAGAGTCACAAGACTAGGTGCATTGTGACCGTATCGGCCCATAGAGACAGAACCCAACGTTTCTGTCCGATAGCTCATTCAAGGACCCCATAGCAAGGCATGGAAAAAAGTGGATTTTCAGCACCAATTAGGGTTTTGCTTGGACACCAAATGACCTATCGAGCCAAAACTTGGGATTCGGGGTCGCCTCAGCTAGGCCTACACATAACACAAGAAATGGACCCGCAGCTAGAATGTAACTACGTGTTTTATGTTTTTTTTTATGGTTTGAACCGAAGGCGTTGTGAATTTTGGGCCAGCTCTGAAGTATGTGATAGTTGGCTACTAAACGAGAATCACTGCCCAGTCATCCCGAGTTCATCGGGCCAGTCAATTTCGCATTCCTGCACGATTTTTATAGCATGACAAATTTGTGATGGTGAATGCCCATTGAACCATATTGCAAATGCACAGTGACTTTGCAAAAGTGAGAATACATAAACAAATGGACATAATGAAATCAACACAACTATCACTGCCCAGCCATGCCGAGTTCATCGTGCCAGTCAATTTTGCATTCCTGCACGATTTTTATAGCATGACAAATTCGTGATGGTGAATGCCCATTGAACCATATTGCAAATGCACAGTGACTTTGCAAAAGTGAGAAAACATAAACAAATGGACATAATGAAATCAACACAACTATCACTGCCAGGCCATCCTGTGTTCATCAGGCCAGTCAATTTTGCATTTCTGCATGATTTTTGAGCATGACAAATTTGTGATGGTAAATGCCCATTGAAACATATTGCAATATGATTCAATAGTGAAAAAAACATCACCAAATGGACATGATGAAATCAACACCACGAGTGATGGAAAGGAACAACAATCACTGCCCGGCCAACCCGAGTTCATCAGGCCAGTCAATTTTGCATTTCTGCAGGATTTTTGAGCATGTCAAATTTCTTATGACACTTGGCCCCCACAAAACATATGCCTTATGCACAAGTAAAAAAAAAATTATGATAATAAAATATGACTAAAGTATGTTAATACAGTTCTTATACATGTGTAATTGACACAAAATTCGAAAGAATTTCGAAAAACGGTCCAGAAAGCACTTTTTAAGGGTGTGTGAAGATTTTTATGAAATTTTACTATTTGACTTTTGACTTTTGACTTCCTATGAAATCATATTCCAAATGGAGAAAACATATGCCTAATGCACAAGTAAAAAAACAAAACAATTATGATAATAAAATATGACTAAAGTATGTTGATACAGTTCTTATACGTGTGTAATTGACACAAAATTCGAAAGAATTTCGAAAAACGGTCCAGAAAGCACTTTTTAAGGGTGTGTGAAGTTTTTATGAAATTTTGCTATTTGACATTTGACTTTTGACTTCCTATGAAATCATATTCCAAATGGAGAAAACATTTGCCTAATGCACAAGTAGAAAAAAAAAAACAATTATGATAATAAAATATGACTAAAGTATGTTGATACAGTTCTTATACGTGTGTAATTGACACAAAATTCGAAAGAATTTCGAAAAACGGTCCAGAAAGCACTTTTTAAGGGTGTGTGAAGTTTTTTATGAAATTTTGCTATTTGACTTTTGACTTTTGACTTCCTATGAAATCATATTCCAAATGGAGAAAACATATGCCTAATGCACAAGTAGAAAAAAAAACAATTATGATAATAAAATATGACTAAAGTATGTTGATACAGTTCTTATACGTGTGTAATTGACACAAAATTCGAAAGAATTTCGAAAAACGGTCCAGAAAGCACTTTTTAAGGGTGTGTGAAGTTTTTTATGAAATTTTGCTATTTGACTTTTGACTTCCTATGAAATCATATTCCAAATGGAGAAAGCATATGCCTAATGCACAAGTAAAAAAAAAAACAATTATGATAATAAAATATGACTAAAGTATGTTGATACAGTTCTTATACGTGTGTAATTGACACAAAATTCGAAAGAATTTCGAAAAACGGTCCAGAAAGCACTTTTTAAGGGTGTGTGAAGTTTTTATGAAATTTTGCTATTTGACTTTTGACTTTTGACTTCCTATGAAATCATATTCCAAATGGAGAAAACATATGCCTAATGCACAAGTAGAAAAAAAAACAATTATGATAATAAAATATGACTAAAGTATGTTGATACAGTTCTTATACGTGTGTAATTGACACAAAATTCGAAAGAATTTCGAAAAACGGTCCAGAAAGCACTTTTTAAGGGTGTGTGAAGATTTTTATAAAATTTTACTATTTGACTTTTGACTTTTGACTTCCTATGAAATCATATTCCAAATGGAGAAAACATATGCCTAATGCACAAGTAAAAAAACAAAACAATTATGATAATAAAATATGACTAAAGTATGTTGATACAGTTCTTATACGTGTGTAATTGACACAAAATTCGAAAGAATTTCGAAAAACGGTCCAGAAAGCACTTTTTAAGGGTGTGTGAAGTTTTTTATGAAATTTTGCTATTTGACTTTTGACTTTTGACTTCCTATGAAATCATATTCCAAATGGAGAAAACATATGCCTAATGCACAAGTAAAAAAACAAAACAATTATGATAATAAAATATGACTAAAGTATGTTGATACAGTTCTTATACGTGTGTAATTGACACAAAATTCGAAAGAATTTCGAAAAACGGTCCAGAAAGCACTTTTTAAGGGTGTGTGAAGTTTTTTATGAAATTTTGCTATTTGACTTTTGACTTTTGACTTCCTATGAAATCATATTCCAAATGGAGAAAACATATGCCTAATGCACAAGTAGAAAAAAACAAAACAATTATGATAATAAAATATGACTAAAGTATGTTGATACAGTTCTTATACGTGTGTAATTGACACAAAATTCGAAAGAATTTCGAAAAACGGTCCAGAAAGCACTTTTTAAGGGTGTGTGAAGTTTTTTATGAAATTTTGCTATTTGACTTTTGACTTTTGACTTCCTATGAAATCATATTCCAAATGGAGAAAACATATGCCTAATGCACAAGTAGAAAAAAAAAAACAATTATGATAATAAAATATGACTAAAGTATGTTGATACAGTTCTTATACGTGTGTAATTGACACAAAATTCGAAAGAATTTCGAAAAACGGTCCAGAAAGCACTTTTTAAGGGTGTGTGAAGTTTTTTATGAAATTTTGCTATTTGACTTTTGACTTTTGACTTCCTATGAAATCATATTCCAAATGGAGAAAACATATGCCTAATGCACAAGTAGAAAAAAACAAAACAATTATGATAATAAAATATGACTAAAGTATGTTGATACAGTTCTTATACGTGTGTAATTGACACAAAATTCGAAAGAATTTCGAAAAACGGTCCAGAAAGCACTTTTTAAGGGTGTGTGAAGTTTTTATGAAATTTTGCTATTTGACTTTTGACTTTTGACTTCCTATGAAATCATATTCCAAATGGAGAAAACATATGCCTAATGCACAAGTAGAAAAAAAAAAACAATTATGATAATAAAATATGACTAAAGTATGTTGATACAGTTCTTATACGTGTGTAATTGACACAAAATTCGAAAGAATTTCGAAAAACGGTCCAGAAAGCACTTTTAAGGGTGTGTGAAGTTTTTATGAAATTTTGCTATTTGACTTTTGACTTTTGACTTCCTATGAAATCATATTCCAAATGGAGAAAACATATGCCTAATGCACAAGTAAAAAAACAAAACAATTATGATAATAAAATATGACTAAAGTATGTTGATACAGTTCTTATACGTGTGTAATTGACACAAAATTCGAAAGAATTTCGAAAAACGGTCCAGAAAGCACTTTTTAAGGGTGTGTGAAGTTTTTTATGAAATTTTGCTATTTGACTTTTGACTTTTGACTTCCTATGAAATCATATTCCAAATGGAGAAAACATATGCCTAATGCACAAGTAGAAAAAAAAAAAACAATTATGATAATAAAATATGACTAAAGTATGTTGATACAGTTCTTATACGTGTGTAATTGACACAAAATTCGAAAGAATTTCGAAAAACGGTCCAGAAAGCACTTTTTAAGGGTGTGTGAAGTTTTTATGAAATTTTGCTATTTGACATTTGACTTTTGACTTCCTATGAAATCATATTCCAAATGGAGAAAACATATGCCTAATGCACAAGTAGAAAAAAAAAAACAATTATGATAATAAAATATGACTAAAGTATGTTGATACAGTTCTTATACGTGTGTAATTGACACAAAATTCGAAAGAATTTCGAAAAACGGTCCAGAAAGCACTTTTTAAGGGTGTGTGAAGTTTTTTATGAAATTTTGCTATTTGACTTTTGACTTTTGACTTCCTATGAAATCATATTCCAAATGGAGAAAACATATGCCTAATGCACAAGTAGAAAAAAAAAAACAATTATGATAATAAAATATGACTAAAGTATGTTGATACAGTTCTTATACGTGTGTAATTGACACAAAATTCGAAAGAATTTCGAAAAACGGTCCAGAAAGCACTTTTTAAGGGTGTGTGAAGTTTTTTATGAAATTTTGCTATTTGACTTTTGACTTTTGACTTCCTATGAAATCATATTCCAAATGGAGAAAACATATGCCTAATGCACAAGTAGAAAAAACAAAACAATTATGATAATAAAATATGACTAAAGTATGTTGATACAGTTCTTATACGTGTGTAATTGACACAAAATTGAAAGAATTTCGAAAAACGGTCCAGAAAGCACTTTTTAAGGGTGTGTGAAGTTTTTATGAAATTTTGCTATTTGACTTTTGACTTTTGACTTCCTATGAAATCATATTCCAAATGGAGAAAACATATGCCTAATGCACAAGTAGAAAAAAAAAAACAATTATGATAATAAAATATGACTAAAGTATGTTGATACAGTTCTTATACGTGTGTAATTGACACAAAATTCGAAAGAATTTCGAAAAACGGTCCAGAAAGCACTTTTAAGGGTGTGTGAAGTTTTTTATGAAATTTTGCTATTTGACTTTTGACTTTTGACTTCCTATGAAATCATATTCCAAATGGAGAAAACATATGCCTAATGCACAAGTAAAAAAAAAAACAATTATGATAATAAAATATGACTAAAGTATGTTGATACAGTTCTTATACGTGTGTAATTGACACAAAATTCGAAAGAATTTCGAAAAACGGTCCAGAAAGCACTTTTTAAGGGTGTGTGAAGTTTTTATGAAATTTTGCTATTTGACTTTTGACTTTTGACTTCCTATGAAATCATATTCCAAATGGAGAAAACATATGCCTAATGCACAAGTAGAAAAAAAAAACAATTATGATAATAAAATATGACTAAAGTATGTTGATACAGTTCTTATACGTGTGTAATTGACACAAAATTCGAAAGAATTTCGAAAAACGGTCCAGAAAGCACTTTTTAAGGGTGTGTGAAGTTTTTTATGAAATTTTGCTATTTGACTTTTGACTTTTGACTTCCTATGAAATCATATTCCAAATGGAGAAAACATATGCCTAATGCACAAGTAAAAAAAAAAACAATTATGATAATAAAATATGACTAAAGTATGTTGATACAGTTCTTATACGTGTGTAATTGACACAAAATTCGAAAGAATTTCGAAAAACGGTCCAGAAAGCACTTTTTAAGGGTGTGTGAAGTTTTTATGAAATTTTGCTATTTGACATTTGACTTTTGACTTCCTATGAAATCATATTCCAAATGGAGAAAACATATGCCTAATGCACAAGTAAAAAAAAAAAACAATTATGATAATAAAATATGACTAAAGTATGTTGATACAGTTCTTATACGTGTGTAATTGACACAAAATTCGAAAGAATTTCGAAAAACGGTCCAGAAAGCACTTTTTAAGGGTGTGTGAAGTTTTTTATGAAATTTTGCTATTTGACTTTTGACTTTTGACTTCCTATGAAATCATATTCCAAATGGAGAAAACATATGCCTAATGCACAAGTAGAAAAAAAAAAAACAATTATGATAATAAAATATGACTAAAGTATGTTGATACAGTTCTTATACGTGTGTAATTGACACAAAATTCGAAAGAATTTCGAAAAACGGTCCAGAAAGCACTTTTTAAGGGTGTGTGAAGTTTTTTATGAAATTTTGCTATTTGACTTTTGACTTTTGACTTCCTATGAAATCATATTCCAAATGGAGAAAACATATGCCTAATGCACAAGTAGAAAAAAAAAACAATTATGATAATAAAATATGACTAAAGTATGTTGATACAGTTCTTATACGTGTGTAATTGACACAAAATTCGAAAGAATTTCGAAAAACGGTCCAGAAAGCACTTTTTAAGGGTGTGTGAAGTTTTTTATGAAATTTTGCTATTTGACTTTTGACTTTTGACTTCCTATGAAATCATATTCCAAATGGAGAAAACATATGCCTAATGCACAAGTAGAAAAAAAACAATTATGATAATAAAATATGACTAAAGTATGTTGATACAGTTCTTATACGTGTGTAATTGACACAAAATTCGAAAGAATTTCGAAAAACGGTCCAGAAAGCACTTTTTAAGGGTGTGTGAAGTTTTTAATAAAATTTTACTATTTGACTTTTGACTTTTGACTTCCTATGAAATCATATTCCAAATGGAGAAAACATATGCCTAATGCACAAGTAAAAAAACAAAACAATTATGATAATAAAATATGACTAAAGTATGTTGATACAGTTCTTATACGTGTGTAATTGACACAAAATTCGAAAGAATTTCGAAAAACGGTCCAGAAAGCACTTTTTAAGGGTGTGTGAAGTTTTTTATGAAATTTTGCTATTTGACTTTTGACTTTTGACTTCCTATGAAATCATATTCCAAATGGAGAAAACATATGCCTAATGCACAAGTAGAAAAAAAAAAACAATTATGATAATAAAATATGACTAAAGTATGTTGATACAGTTCTTATACGTGTGTAATTGACACAAAATTCGAAAGAATTTCGAAAAACGGTCCAGAAAGCACTTTTTAAGGGTGTGTGAAGTTTTTTATGAAATTTTGCTATTTGACTTTTGACTTTTGACTTCCTATGAAATCATATTCCAAATGGAGAAAACATATGCCTAATGCACAAGTAGAAAAAAAAAAACAATTATGATAATAAAATATGACTAAAGTATGTTGATACAGTTCTTATACGTGTGTAATTGACACAAAATTCGAAAGAATTTCGAAAAACGGTCCAGAAAGCACTTTTTAAGGGTGTGTGAAGTTTTTTATGAAATTTTGCTATTTGACTTTTGACTTTTGACTTCCTATGAAATCATATTCCAAATGGAGAAAACATATGCCTAATGCACAAGTAAAAAAAAAAAACAATTATGATAATAAAATATGACTAAAGTATGTTGATACAGTTCTTATACGTGTGTAATTGACACAAAATTCGAAAGAATTTCGAAAAACGGTCCAGAAAGCACTTTTTAAGGGTGTGTGAAGTTTTTTATGAAATTTTGCTATTTGACTTTTGACTTTTGACTTCCTATGAAATCATATTCCAAATGGAGAAAACATATGCCTAATGCACAAGTAAAAAAAAAAACAATTATGATAATAAAATATGACTAAAGTATGTTGATACAGTTCTTATACGTGTGTAATTGACACAAAATTCGAAAGAATTTCGAAAAACGGTCCAGAAAGCACTTTTTAAGGGTGTGTGAAGTTTTTTATGAAATTTTGCTATTTGACTTTTGACTTTTGACTTCCTATGAAATCATATTCCAAATGGAGAAAACATGTGCCTAATGCACAAGTAAAAAAAAAACAATTATGATAATAAAATATGACTAAAGTATGTTGATACAGTTCTTATACGTGTGTAATTGACACAAAATTCGAAAGAATTTCGAAAAACGGTCCAGAAAGCACTTTTTAAGGGTGTGTGAAGTTTTTTATGAAATTTTGCTATTTGACTTTTGACTTTTGACTTCCTATGAAATCATATTCCAAATGGAGAAAACATATGCCTAATGCACAAGTAGAAAAAAACAAAACAATTATGATAATAAAATATGACTAAAGTATGTTGATACAGTTCTTATACGTGTGTAATTGACACAAAATTCGAAAGAATTTCGAAAAACGGTCCAGAAAGCACTTTTTAAGGGTGTGTGAAGTTTTTTATGAAATTTTGCTATTTGACTTTTGACTTTTGACTTCCTATGAAATCATATTCCAAATGGAGAAAACATATGCCTAATGCACAAGTAGAAAAAAACAAAACAATTATGATAATAAAATATGACTAAAGTATGTTGATACAGTTCTTATACGTGTGTAATTGACACAAAATTCGAAAGAATTTCGAAAAACGGTCCAGAAAGCACTTTTTAAGGGTGTGTGAAGTTTTTTATGAAATTTTGCTATTTGACTTTTGACTTTTGACTTCCTATGAAATCATATTCCAAATGGAGAAAACATATGCCTAATGCACAAGTAGAAAAAAAAACAATTATGATAATAAAATATGACTAAAGTATGTTGATACAGTTCTTATACGTGTGTAATTGACACAAAATTCGAAAGAATTTCGAAAAACGGTCCAGAAAGCACTTTTTAAGGGTGTGTGAAGTTTTTTATGAAATTTTGCTATTTGACTTTTGACTTTTGACTTCCTATGAAATCATATTCCAAATGGAGAAAACATATGCCTAATGCACAAGTAGAAAAAAAAAAACAATTATGATAATAAAATATGACTAAAGTATGTTGATACAGTTCTTATACGTGTGTAATTGACACAAAATTCGAAAGAATTTCGAAAAACGGTCCAGAAAGCACTTTTTAAGGGTGTGTGAAGTTTTTTATGAAATTTTGCTATTTGACTTTTGACTTTTGACTTCCTATGAAATCATATTCCAAATGGAGAAAACATATGCCTAATGCACAAGTAAAAAAACAAAACAATTATGATAATAAAATATGACTAAAGTATGTTGATACAGTTCTTATACGTGTGTAATTGACACAAAATTCGAAAGAATTTCGAAAAACGGTCCAGAAAGCACTTTTTAAGGGTGTGTGAAGTTTTTTATGAAATTTTGCTATTTGACTTTTGACTTTTGACTTCCTATGAAATCATATTCCAAATGGAGAAAACATATGCCTAATGCACAAGTAGAAAAAAACAAAACAATTATGATAATAAAATATGACTAAAGTATGTTGATACAGTTCTTATACGTGTGTAATTGACACAAAATTCGAAAGAATTTCGAAAAACGGTCCAGAAAGCACTTTTTAAGGGTGTGTGAAGTTTTTTATGAAATTTTGCTATTTGACTTTTGACTTTTGACTTCCTATGAAATCATATTCCAAATGGAGAAAACATATGCCTAATGCACAAGTAAAAAAAAAAAACAATTATGATAATAAAATATGACTAAAGTATGTTGATACAGTTCTTATACGTGTGTAATTGACACAAAATTCGAAAGAATTTCGAAAAACGGTCCAGAAAGCACTTTTTAAGGGTGTGTGAAGTTTTTTATGAAATTTTGCTATTTGACTTTTGACTTTTGACTTCCTATGAAATCATATTCCAAATGGAGAAAACATATGCCTAATGCACAAGTAAAAAAAAAAAACAATTATGATAATAAAATATGACTAAAGTATGTTGATACAGTTCTTATACGTGTGTAATTGACACAAAATTCGAAAGAATTTCGAAAAACGGTCCAGAAAGCACTTTTTAAGGGTGTGTGAAGTTTTTTATGAAATTTTGCTATTTGACTTTTGACTTTTGACTTCCTATGAAATCATATTCCAAATGGAGAAAACATATGCCTAATGCACAAGTAGAAAAAAAAACAAAACAATTATGATAATAAAATATGACTAAAGTATGTTGATACAGTTCTTATACGTGTGTAATTGACACAAAATTCGAAAGAATTTCGAAAAACGGTCCAGAAAGCACTTTTTAAGGGTGTGTGAAGTTTTTATGAAATTTTGCTATTTGACTTTTGACTTTTGACTTCCTATGAAATCATATTCCAAATGGAGAAAACATATGCCTAATGCACAAGTAGAAAAAAAAAACAATTATGATAATAAAATATGACTAAAGTATGTTGATACAGTTCTTATACGTGTGTAATTGACACAAAATTCGAAAGAATTTCGAAAAACGGTCCAGAAAGCACTTTTTAAGGGTGTGTGAAGTTTTTTATGAAATTTTGCTATTTGACTTTTGACTTTTGACTTCCTATGAAATCATATTCCAAATGGAGAAAACATATGCCTAATGCACAAGTAGAAAAAAACAAAACAATTATGATAATAAAATATGACTAAAGTATGTTGATACAGTTCTTATACGTGTGTAATTGACACAAAATTCGAAAGAATTTCGAAAAACGGTCCAGAAAGCACTTTTTAAGGGTGTGTGAAGTTTTTTATGAAATTTTGCTATTTGACTTTTGACTTTTGACTTCCTATGAAATCATATTCCAAATGGAGAAAACATATGCCTAATGCACAAGTAGAAAAAAAAAAACAATTATGATAATAAAATATGACTAAAGTATGTTGATACAGTTCTTATACGTGTGTAATTGACACAAAATTCGAAAGAATTTCGAAAAACGGTCCAGAAAGCACTTTTTATGGGTGTGTGAAGTTTTTATGAAATTTTGCTATTTGACTTTTGACTTTTGACTTCCTATGAAATCATATTCCAAATGGAGAAAACATATGCCTAATGCACAAGTAAAAAAACAAAACAATTATGATAATAAAATATGACTAAAGTATGTTGATACAGTTCTTATACGTGTGTAATTGACACAAAATTCGAAAGAATTTCGAAAAACGGTCCAGAAAGCACTTTTTAAGGGTGTGTGAAGTTTTTTATGAAAT
The DNA here is from genome assembly GCF_036934945.1 of Oncorhynchus masou masou. NCBI lineage: Eukaryota > Metazoa > Chordata > Actinopteri > Salmoniformes > Salmonidae > Oncorhynchus > Oncorhynchus masou. The sequence goes on along the minus strand of NC_088239.1, from coordinate 40,603,694 downwards.
TTTGCTATTTGACTTTTGACTTTTGACTTCCTATGAAATCATATTCCAAATGGAGAAAACATATGCCTAATGCACAAGTAGAAAAAAACAAAACAATTATGATAATAAAATATGACTAAAGTATGTTGATACAGTTCTTATACGTGTGTAATTGACACAAAATTCGAAAGAATTTCGAAAAACGGTCCAGAAAGCACTTTTTAAGGGTGTGTGAAGTTTTTATGAAATTTTGCTATTTGACTTTTGACTTTTGACTTCCTATGAAATCATATTCCAAATGGAGAAAACATATGCCTAATGCACAAGTAGAAAAAAAAAAACAATTATGATAATAAAATATGACTAAAGTATGTTGATACAGTTCTTATACGTGTGTAATTGACACAAAATTCGAAAGAATTTCGAAAAACGGTCCAGAAAGCACTTTTTAAGGGTGTGTGAAGTTTTTTATGAAATTTTGCTATTTGACTTTTGACTTTTGACTTCCTATGAAATCATATTCCAAATGGAGAAAACATATGCCTAATGCACAAGTAGAAAAAAAAAAACAATTATGATAATAAAATATGACTAAAGTATGTTGATACAGTTCTTATACGTGTGTAATTGACACAAAATTCGAAAGAATTTCGAAAAACGGTCCAGAAAGCACTTTTTAAGGGTGTGTGAAGTTTTTATGAAATTTTGCTATTTGACTTTTGACTTTTGACTTCCTATGAAATCATATTCCAAATGGAGAAAACATATGCCTAATGCACAAGTAGAAAAAAAAAAACAATTATGATAATAAAATATGACTAAAGTATGTTGATACAGTTCTTATACGTGTGTAATTGACACAAAATTCGAAAGAATTTCGAAAAACGGTCCAGAAAGCACTTTTTAAGGGTGTGTGAAGTTTTTATGAAATTTTGCTATTTGACTTTTGACTTTTGACTTCCTATGAAATCATATTCCAAATGGAGAAAACATATGCCTAATGCACAAGTAGAAAAAAAAAAACAATTATGATAATAAAATATGACTAAAGTATGTTGATACAGTTCTTATACGTGTGTAATTGACACAAAATTCGAAAGAATTTCGAAAAACGGTCCAGAAAGCACTTTTTAAGGGTGTGTGAAGTTTTGTATGAAATTTTGCTATTTGACTTTTGACTTTTGACTTCCTATGAAATCATATTCCAAATGGAGAAAACATATGCCTAATGCACAAGTAAAAAAAACAAAACAATTATGATAATAAAATATGACTAAAGTATGTTGATACAGTTCTTATACGTGTGTAATTGACACAAAATTCGAAAGAATTTCGAAAAACGGTCCAGAAAGCACTTTTTAAGGGTGTGTGAAGTTTTTTATGAAATTTTGCTATTTGACTTTTGACTTTTGACTTCCTATGAAATCATATTCCAAATGGAGAAAACATATGCCTAATGCACAAGTAGAAAAAAACAAAACAATTATGATAATAAAATATGACTAAAGTATGTTGATACAGTTCTTATACGTGTGTAATTGACACAAAATTCGAAAGAATTTCGAAAAACGGTCCAGAAAGCACTTTTTAAGGGTGTGTGAAGTTTTTTATGAAATTTTGCTATTTGACTTTTGACTTTTGACTTCCTATGAAATCATATTCCAAATGGAGAAAACATATGCCTAATGCACAAGTAAAAAAAAAAACAATTATGATAATAAAATATGACTAAAGTATGTTGATACAGTTCTTATACGTGTGTAATTGACACAAAATTCGAAAGAATTTCGAAAAACGGTCCAGAAAGCACTTTTTAAGGGTGTGTGAAGTTTTTTATGAAATTTTGCTATTTGACTTTTGACTTTTGACTTCCTATGAAATCATATTCCAAATGGAGAAAACATATGCCTAATGCACAAGTAAAAAAAAAAACAATTATGATAATAAAATATGACTAAAGTATGTTGATACAGTTCTTATACGTGTGTAATTGACACAAAATTCGAAAGAATTTCGAAAAACGGTCCAGAAAGCACTTTTTAAGGGTGTGTGAAGTTTTTTATGAAATTTTGCTATTTGACTTTTGACTTTTGACTTCCTATGAAATCATATTCCAAATGGAGAAAACATATGCCTAATGCACAAGTAGAAAAAAAACAAAATTATGATAATAAAATATGACTAAAGTATGTTGATACAGTTCTTATACGTGTGTAATTGACACAAAATTCGAAAGAATTTCGAAAAACGGTCCAGAAAGCACTTTTTAAGGGTGTGTGAAGTTTTTATGAAATTTTGCTATTTGACTTTTGACTTTTGACTTCCTATGAAATCATATTCCAAATGGAGAAAACATATGCCTAATGCACAAGTAGAAAAAAAAACAATTATGATAATAAAATATGACTAAAGTATGTTGATACAGTTCTTATACGTGTGTAATTGACACAAAATTCGAAAGAATTTCGAAAAACGGTCCAGAAAGCACTTTTTAAGGGTGTGTGAAGTTTTTTATGAAATTTTGCTATTTGACTTTTGACTTTTGACTTCCTATGAAATCATATTCCAAATGGAGAAAACATATGCCTAATGCACAAGTAGAAAAAAAAAAACAATTATGATAATAAAATATGACTAAAGTATGTTGATACAGTTCTTATACGTGTGTAATTGACACAAAATTCGAAAGAATTTCGAAAAACGGTCCAGAAAGCACTTTTTAAGGGTGTGTGAAGTTTTTTATGAAATTTTGCTATTTGACTTTTGACTTTTGACTTCCTATGAAATCATATTCCAAATGGAGAAAACATATGCCTAATGCACAAGTAAAAAAACAAAACAATTATGATAATAAAATATGACTAAAGTATGTTGATACAGTTCTTATACGTGTGTAATTGACACAAAATTCGAAAGAATTTCGAAAAACGGTCCAGAAAGCACTTTTTAAGGGTGTGTGAAGTTTTTTATGAAATTTTGCTATTTGACTTTTGACTTTTGACTTCCTATGAAATCATATTCCAAATGGAGAAAACATATGCCTAATGCACAAGTAAAAAAAAAAAAAATATGATAATAAAATATGACTAAAGTATGTTGATACAGTTCTTATACGTGTGTAATTGACACAAAATTCGAAAGAATTTCAAAAAACGGTCCAGAAAGCACTTTTTAAGGGTGTGTGAAGTTTTTTATGAAATGTTGCTATTTGACTTTTGACTTTTGACTTCCTATGAAATCATATTCCAAATGGAGAAAACATATGCCTAATGCACAAGTAAAAAAAAAAACAATTATGATAATAAAATATGACTAAAGTATGTTGATACAGTTCTTATACGTGTGTAATTGACACAAAATTCGAAAGAATTTCGAAAAACGGTCCAGAAAGCACTTTTTAAGGGTGTGTGAAGTTTTTTATGAAATTTTGCTATTTGACTTTTGACTTTTGACTTCCTATGAAATCATATTCCAAATGGAGAAAACATATGCCTAATGCACAAGTAGAAAAAAAAAACAATTATGATAATAAAATATGACTAAAGTATGTTGATACAGTTCTTATACGTGTGTAATTGACACAAAATTCGAAAGAATTTCGAAAAACGGTCCAGAAAGCACTTTTTAAGGGTGTGTGAAGTTTTTTATGAAATTTTGCTATTTGACTTTTGACTTTTGACTTCCTATGAAATCATATTCCAAATGGAGAAAACATATGCCTAATGCACAAGTAAAAAAACAAAACAATTATGATAATAAAATATGACTAAAGTATGTTGATACAGTTCTTATACGTGTGTAATTGACACAAAATTCGAAAGAATTTCGAAAAACGGTCCAGAAAGCACTTTTTAAGGGTGTGTGAAGTTTTTTATGAAATTTTGCTATTTGACTTTTGACTTTTGACTTCCTATGAAATCATATTCCAAATGGAGAAAACATATGCCTAATGCACAAGTAGAAAAAACAAAACAATTATGATAATAAAATATGACTAAAGTATGTTGATACAGTTCTTATACGTGTGTAATTGACACAAAATTCGAAAGAATTTCGAAAAACGGTCCAGAAAGCACTTTTTAAGGGTGTGTGAAGTTTTGTATGAAATTTTGCTATTTGACTTTTGACTTTTGACTTCCTATGAAATCATATTCCAAATGGAGAAAACATATGCCTAATGCACAAGTAAAAAAAAAAACAATTATGATAATAAAATATGACTAAAGTATGTTGATACAGTTCTTATACGTGTGTAATTGACACAAAATTCGAAAGAATTTCGAAAAACGGTCCAGAAAGCACTTTTTAAGGGTGTGTGAAGTTTTTATGAAATTTTGCTATTTGACTTTTGACTTTTGACTTCCTATGAAATCATATTCCAAATGGAGAAAACATATGCCTAATGCACAAGTAGAAAAAAAAACAATTATGATAATAAAATATGACTAAAGTATGTTGATACAGTTCTTATACGTGTGTAATTGACACAAAATTCGAAAGAATTTCGAAAAACGGTCCAGAAAGCACTTTTTAAGGGTGTGTGAAGTTTTTTATGAAATTTTGCTATTTGACTTTTGACTTTTGACTTCCTATGAAATCATATTCCAAATGGAGAAAACATATGCCTAATGCACAAGTAAAAAAAAAAACAATTATGATAATAAAATATGACTAAAGTATGTTGATACAGTTCTTATACGTGTGTAATTGACACAAAATTCGAAAGAATTTCGAAAAACGGTCCAGAAAGCACTTTTTAAGGGTGTGTGAAGTTTTTTATGAAATTTTGCTATTTGACTTTTGACTTTTGACTTCCTATGAAATCATATTCCAAATGGAGAAAACATATGCCTAATGCACAAGTAGAAAAAAACAAAACAATTATGATAATAAAATATGACTAAAGTATGTTGATACAGTTCTTATACGTGTGTAATTGACACAAAATTCGAAAGAATTTCGAAAAACGGTCCAGAAAGCACTTTTTAAGGGTGTGTGAAGTTTTTTATGAAATTTTGCTATTTGACTTTTGACTTTTGACTTCCTATGAAATCATATTCCAAATGGAGAAAACATATGCCTAATGCACAAGTAGAAAAAAAACACAATTATGATAATAAAATATGACAAAAGTATGTTGATACAGTTCTTATACGTGTGTAATTGACACAAAATTCGAAAGAATTTCGAAAAACGGTCCAGAAAGCACTTTTTAAGGGTGTGTGAAGTTTTTTATGAAATTTTGCTATTTGACTTTTGACTTTTGACTTCCTATGAAATCATATTCCAAATGGAGAAAACATATGCCTAATGCACAAGTAAAAAAACAAAACAATTATGATAATAAAATATGACTAAAGTATGTTGATACAGTTCTTATACGTGTGTAATTGACACAAAATTCGAAAGAATTTCGAAAAACGGTCCAGAAAGCACTTTTTAAGGGTGTGTGAAGTTTTTTATGAAATGTTGCTATTTGACTTTTGACTTTTGACTTCCTATGAAATCATATTCCAAATGGAGAAAACATATGCCTAATGCACAAGTAAAAAAAAAACAAAACAATTATGATAATAAAATATGACTAAAGTATGTTGATACAGTTCTTATACGTGTGTAATTGACACAAAATTCGAAAGAATTTCGAAAAACGGTCCAGAAAGCACTTTTTAAGGGTGTGTGAAGTTTTTATGAAATTTTGCTATTTGACTATTTGACTTTTGACTTCCTATGAAATCATATTCCAAATGGAGAAAACATATGCCTAATGCACAAGTAGAAAAAAATAAATAAAATTATGATAATAAAATATGACTAAAGTATGTTGATAAAGTTCTTATACGTGTGTAATTGACACAAAATTCGAAAGAATTTCGAAAAACGGTCCAGAAAGCACTTTTTAAGGGTGTGTGAAGTTTTTTATGAAATTTTGCTATTTGACTTTTGACTTTTGACTTCCTATGAAATCATATTCCAAATGGAGAAAACATATGCCTAATGCACAAGTAGAAAAAACAAAACAATTATGATAATAAAATATGACTAAAGTATGTTGATACAGTTCTTATACGTGTGTAATTGACACAAAATTCGAAAGAATTTCGAAAAACGGTCCAGAAAGCACTTTTTAAGGGTGTGTGAAGTTTTTTATAAAATTTTGCTATTTGACTTTTGACTTTTGACTTCCTATGAAATCATATTCCAAATGGAGAAAACATATGCCTAATGCACAAGTAAAAAAACAAAACAATTATGATAATAAAATATGACTAAAGTATGTTGATACAGTTCTTATACGTGTGTAATTGACACAAAATTCGAAAGAATTTCGAAAAACGGTCCAGAAAGCACTTTTTAAGGGTGTGTGAAGTTTTTTATGAAATTTTGCTATTTGACTTTTGACTTTTGACTTCCTATGAAATCATATTCCAAATGGAGAAAACATATGCCTAATGCACAAGTAGAAAAAAAAAAACAATTATGATAATAAAATATGACTAAAGTATGTTGATACAGTTCTTATACGTGTGTAATTGACACAAAATTCGAAAGAATTTCGAAAAACGGTCCAGAAAGCACTTTTTAAGGGTGTGTGAAGTTTTTTATGAAATTTTGCTATTTGACTTTTGACTTTTGACTTCCTATGAAATCATATTCCAAATGGAGAAAACATATGCCTAATGCACAAGTAGAAAAAAAAAAACAATTATGATAATAAAATATGACTAAAGTATGTTGATACAGTTCTTATACGTGTGTAATTGACACAAAATTCGAAAGAATTTCGAAAAACGGTCCAGAAAGCACTTTTTAAGGGTGTGTGAAGTTTTTTATGAAATTTTGCTATTTGACATTTGACTTTTGACTTCCTATGAAATCATATTCCAAATGGAGAAAACATTTGCCTAATGCACAAGTAGAAAAAAAACAAAACAATTATGATAATAAAATATGACTAAAGTATGTTGATACAGTACTTATACGTGTGTAATTGACACAAAATTTGAAAGAATTTCGAAAAACGGTCCAGAAAGCACTTTTTAAGGGTGTGTGAAGTTTTTTATGAAATTTTGTTATTTGACTTTTGACTTTTGACTTCCTATGAAATCATATTCCAAATGGAGAAAACATATGCCTAATGCACAAGTAAAAAAAAAAAACAATTATGATAATAAAATATGACTAAAGTATGTTGATACAGTTCTTATACGTGTGTAATTGACACAAAATTCGAAAGAATTTCGAAAAACGGTCCAGAAAGCACTTTTTAAGGGTGTGTGAAGTTTTTTATGAAATTTTGCTATTTGACTTTTGACTTTTGACTTCCTATGAAATCATATTCCAAATGGAGAAAACATATGCCTAATGCACAAGTAGAAAAAAAAAAAACAATTATGATAATAAAATATGACTAAAGTATGTTGATACAGTTCTTATACGTGTGTAATTGACACAAAATTCGAAAGAATTTCGAAAAACGGTCCAGAAAGCACTTTTTAAGGGTGTGTGAAGTTTTTTATGAAATTTTGCTATTTGACTTTTGACTTTTGACTTCCTATGAAATCATATTCCAAATGGAGAAAACATATGCCTAATGCACAAGTAGAAAAAAAAAAACAATTATGATAATAAAATATGACTAAAGTATGTTGATACAGTTCTTATACGTGTGTAATTGACACAAAATTCGAAAGAATTTCGAAAAACGGTCCAGAAAGCACTTTTTAAGGGTGTGTGAAGTTTTTTATGAAATTTTGCTATTTGACTTTTGACTTTTGACTTCCTATGAAATCATATTCCAAATGGAGAAAACATATGCCTAATGCACAAGTAAAAAAACAAAACAATTATGATAATAAAATATGACTAAAGTATGTTGATACAGTTCTTATACGTGTGTAATTGACACAAAATTCGAAAGAATTTCGAAAAACGGTCCAGAAAGCACTTTTTAAGGGTGTGTGAAGTTTTTTATAAAATTTTACTATTTGACTTTTGACTTCCTATGAAATAATATTCCAAATGGAGAAAACATATGCCTAATGCACAAGTAAAAAAAAAAAAAAATATGATAATAAAATATGACTAAAGTATGTTGATACAGTTCTTATACGTGTGTAATTGACACAAAATTCGAAAGAATTTCGAAAAACGGTCCAGAAAGCACTTTTTAAGGGTGTGTGAAGTTTTTTATGAAATTTTGCTATTTGACTTTTGACTTTTGACTTCCTATGAAATCATATTCCAAATGGAGAAAACATATGCCTAATGCACAAGTAAAAAAAACAAAACAATTATGATAATAAAATATGACTAAAGTATGTTGATACAGTTCTTATACGTGTGTAATTGACACAAAATTCGAAAGAATTTCGAAAAACGGTCCAGAAAGCACTTTTTAAGGGTGTGTGAAGTTTTTTATGAAATTTTGCTATTTGACTTTTGACTTTTGACTTCCTATGAAATCATATTCCAAATGGAGAAAACATATGCCTAATGCACAAGTAGAAAAAAACAAAACAATTATGATAATAAAATATGACTAAAGTATGTTGATACAGTTCTTATACGTGTGTAATTGACACAAAATTCGAAAGAATTTCGAAAAACGGTCCAGAAAGCACTTTTTAAGGGTGTGTGAAGTTTTTTATGAAATTTTGCTATTTGACTTTTGACTTTTGACTTCCTATGAAATCATATTCCAAATGGAGAAAACATATGCCTAATGCACAAGTAGAAAAAAAACAATTATGATAATAAAATATGACTAAAGTATGTTGATACAGTTCTTATACGTGTGTAATTGACACAAAATTCGAAAGAATTTCGAAAAACGGTCCAGAAAGCACTTTTTAAGGGTGTGTGAAGTTTTTTATGAAATTTTGCTATTTGACTTTTGACTTTTGACTTCCTATGAAATCATATTCCAAATGGAGAAAACATATGCCTAATGCACAAGTAGAAAACAAACAAACAATTATGATAATAAAATATGACTAAAGTATGTTGATACAGTTCTTATACGTGTGTAATTGACACAAAATTCGAAAGAATTTCGAAAAACGGTCCAGAAAGCACTTTTTAAGGGTGTGTGAAGTTTTTTATGAAATTTTGCTATTTGACTTTTGACTTTTGACTTCCTATGAAATCATATTCCAAATGGAGAAAACATATGCCTAATGCACAAGTAGAAAAAAATTATGATAATAAAATATGATTAAAGTATGTTGATACTGTTCTTATACGTGTGTAATTGACACAAAATTCGAAAGAATTTCGAAAAACGGTCCAGAAAGCACTTTTTAAGGGTGTGTGAAGTTTTTTATGAAATTTTGCTATTTGACTTTTGACTTTTGACTTCCTATGAAATCATATTCCAAATGGAGAAAACATATGCCTAATGCACAAGTAAAAAAAAAAAACAATTATGATAATAAAATATGACTAAAGTATGTTGATACAGTTCTTATACGTGTGTAATTGACACAAAATTCGAAAGAATTTCGAAAAACGGTCCAGAAAGCACTTTTTAAGGGTGTGTGAAGTTTTTTATGAAATTTTGCTATTTGACTTTTGACTTTTGACTTCCTATGAAATCATATTCCAAATGGAGAAAACATATGCCTAATGCACAAGTAAAAAAAAAAAACAATTATGATAATAAAATATGACTAAAGTATGTTGATACAGTTCTTATACGTGTGTAATTGACACAAAATTCGAAAGAATTTCGAAAAACGGTCCAGAAAGCACTTTTTAAGGGTGTGTGAAGTTTTTTATGAAATTTTGCTATTTGACTTTTGACTTTTGACTTCCTATGAAATCATATTCCAAATGGAGAAAACATATGCCTAATGCACAAGTAGAAAAAAAAAAACAATTATGATAATAAAATATGACTAAAGTATGTTGATACAGTTCTTATACGTGTGTAATTGACACAAAATTCGAAAGAATTTCGAAAAACGGTCCAGAAAGCACTTTTTAAGGGTGTGTGAAGTTTTTTATGAAATTTTGCTATTTGACTTTTGACTTTTGACTTCCTATGAAATCATATTCCAAATGGAGAAAACATATGCCTAATGCACAAGTAGAAAAAAAAAACAATTATGATAATAAAATATGACTAAAGTATGTTGATACAGTTCTTATACGTGTGTAATTGACACAAAATTCGAAAGAATTTCGAAAAACGGTCCAGAAAGCACTTTTTAAGGGTGTGTGAAGTTTTTTATGAAATTTTGCTATTTGACTTTTGACTTTTGACTTCCTATGAAATCATATTCCAAATGGAGAAAACATATGCCTAATGCACAAGTAAAAAAACAAAACAATTATGATAATAAAATATGACTAAAGTATGTTGATACAGTTCTTATACGTGTGTAATTGACACAAAATTCGAAAGAATTTCGAAAAACGGTCCAGAAAGCACTTTTTAAGGGTGTGTGAAGTTTTTTATGAAATTTTGCTATTTGACTTTTGACTTTTGACTTCCTATGAAATCATATTCCAAATGGAGAAAACATATGCCTAATGCACAAGTAGAAAAAAAAAAACAATTATGATAATAAAATATGACTAAAGTATGTTGATACAGTTCTTATACGTGTGTAATTGACACAAAATTCGAAAGAATTTCGAAAAACGGTCCAGAAAGCACTTTTTAAGGGTGTGTGAAGTTTTTTATGAAATTTTGCTATTTGACTTTTGACTTTTGACTTCCTATGAAATCATATTCCAAATGGAGAAAACATATGCCTAATGCACAAGTAGAAAAAAACAAAACAATTATGATAATAAAATATGACTAAAGTATGTTGATACAGTTCTTATACGTGTGTAATTGACACAAAATTCGAAAGAATTTCGAAAAACGGTCCAGAAAGCACTTTTTAAGGGTGTGTGAAGTTTTTTATGAAATTTTGCTATTTGACTTTTGACTTTTGACTTCCTATGAAATCATATTCCAAATGGAGAAAACATATGCCTAATGCACAAGTAGAAAAAAACAAAACAATTATGATAATAAAATATGACTAAAGTATGTTGATACAGTTCTTATACGTGTGTAATTGACACAAAATTCGAAAGAATTTCGAAAAACGGTCCAGAAAGCACTTTTTAAGGGTGTGTGAAGTTTTTTATGAAATTTTGCTATTTGACTTTTGACTTTTGACTTCCTATGAAATCATATTCCAAATGGAGAAAACATATGCCTAATGCACAAGTAAAAAAACAAAACAATTATGATAATAAAATATGACTAAAGTATGTTGATACAGTTCTTATACGTGTGTAATTGACACAAAATTCGAAAGAATTTCGAAAAACGGTCCAGAAAGCACTTTTTAAGGGTGTGTGAAGTTTTTTATGAAATTTTGCTATTTGACTTTTGACTTTTGACTTCCTATGAAATCATATTCCAAATGGAGAAAACATATGCCTAATGCACAAGTAAAAAAAAAAACAATTATGATAATAAAATATGACTAAAGTATGTTGATACAGTTCTTATACGTGTGTAATTGACACAAAATTCGAAAGAATTTCGAAAAACGGTCCAGAAAGCACTTTTTAAGGGTGTGTGAAGTTTTTTATGAAATTTTGCTATTTGACTTTTGACTTTTGACTTCCTATGAAATCATATTCCAAATGGAGAAAACATATGCCTAATGCACAAGTAGAAAAAAAAAAACAATTATGATAATAAAATATGACTAAAGTATGTTGATACAGTTCTTATACGTGTGTAATTGACACAAAATTCGAAAGAATTTCGAAAAACGGTCCAGAAAGCACTTTTTAAGGGTGTGTGAAGTTTTTTATGAAATTTTGCTATTTGACTTTTGACTTTTGACTTCCTATGAAATCATATTCCAAATGGAGAAAACATATGCCTAATGCACAAGTAGAAAAAACAAAACAATTATGATAATAAAATATGACTAAAGTATGTTGATACAGTTCTTATACGTGTGTAATTGACACAAAATTCGAAAGAATTTCGAAAAACGGTCCAGAAAGCACTTTTTAAGGGTGTGTGAAGTTTTGTATGAAATTTTGCTATTTGACTTTTGACTTTTGACTTCCTATGAAATCATATTCCAAATGGAGAAAACATATGCCTAATGCACAAGTAAAAAAAATAAAAAAAATATGATAATAAAATATGACTAAAGTATGTTGATGCAGTTCTTATACGTGTGTAATTGACACAAAATTCGAAAGAATTTCGAAAAACGGTCCAGAAAGCACTTTTTAAGGGTGTGTGAAGTTTTTTATGAAATTTTGCTATTTGACTTTTGACTTTTGACTTCCTATGAAATCATATTCCAAATGGAGAAAACATATGCCTAATGCACAAGTAGAAAAAAACAATTATGATAATAAAATATGACTAAAGTATGTTGATACAGTTCTTATACGTGTGTAATTGACACAAAATTCGAAAGAATTTCGAAAAACGGTCCAGAAAGCACTTTTTAAGGGTGTGTGAAGTTTTTTATGAAATTTTGCTATTTGACTTTTGACTTTTGACTTCCTATGAAATCATATTCCAAATGGAGAAAACATATGCCTAATGCACAAGTAGAAAAAAAAAACAATTATGATAATAAAATATGACTAAAGTATGTTGATACAGTTCTTATACGTGTGTAATTGACACAAAATTCGAAAGAATTTCGAAAAACGGTCCAGAAAGCACTTTTTAAGGGTGTGTGAAGTTTTTTATGAAATTTTGCTATTTGACTTTTGACTTTTGACTTCCTATGAAATCATATTCCAAATGGAGAAAACATATGCCTAATGCACAAGTAAAAAAAAAAACAATTATGATAATAAAATATGACTAAAGTATGTTGATACAGTTCTTATACGTGTGTAATTGACACAAAATTCGAAAGAATTTCGAAAAACGGTCCAGAAAGCACTTTTTAAGGGTGTGTGAAGTTTTTTATGAAATTTTGCTATTTGACTTTTGACTTTTGACTTCCTATGAAATCATATTCCAAATGGAGAAAACATATGCCTAATGCACAAGTAGAAAAAAACAAAACAATTATGATAATAAAATATGACTAAAGTATGTTGATACAGTTCTTATACGTGTGTAATTGACACAAAATTCGAAAGAATTTCGAAAAACGGTCCAGAAAGCACTTTTTAAGGGTGTGTGAAGTTTTTTATGAAATTTTGCTATTTGACTTTTGACTTTTGACTTCCTATGAAATCATATTCCAAATGGAGAAAACATATGCCTAATGCACAAGTAGAAAAAAAAAAATGATAATAAAATATGACTAAAGTATGTTGATACAGTTCTTATACGTGTGTAATTGACACAAAATTCGAAAGAATTTCGAAAAACGGTCCAGAAAGCACTTTTTAAGGGTGTGTGAAGTTTTTTATGAAATTTTGCTATTTGACTTTTGACTTTTGACTTCCTATGAAATCATATTCCAAATGGAGAAAACATATGCCTAATGCACAAGTAGAAAAAAAAAAACAATTATGATAATAAAATATGACTAAAGTATGTTGATACAGTTCTTATACGTGTGTAATTGACACAAAATTCGAAAGAATTTCGAAAAACGGTCCAGAAAGCACTTTTTAAGGGTGTGTGAAGTTTTTTATGAAATTTTGCTATTTGACTTTTGACTTTTGACTTCCTATGAAATCATATTCCAAATGGAGAAAACATATGCCTAATGCACAAGTAGAAAAAAAAAAACAATTATGATAATAAAATATGACTAAAGTATGTTGATACAGTTCTTATACGTGTGTAATTGACACAAAATTCGAAAGAATTTCGAAAAACGGTCCAGAAAGCACTTTTTAAGGGTGTGTGAAGTTTTTTATGAAATTTTGCTATTTGACTTTTGACTTTTGACTTCCTATGAAATCATATTCCAAATGGAGAAAACATATGCCTAATGCACAAGTAGAAAAAAAAAAACAATTATGATAATAAAATATGACTAAAGTATGTTGATACAGTTCTTATACGTGTGTAATTGACACAAAATTCGAAAGAATTTCGAAAAACGGTCCAGAAAGCACTTTTTAAGGGTGTGTGAAGTTTTTTATGAAATTTTGCTATTTGACTTTTGACTTTTGACTTCCTATGAAATCATATTCCAAATGGAGAAAACATATGCCTAATGCACAAGTAGAAAAAAACAAAACAATTATGATAATAAAATATGACTAAAGTATGTTGATACAGTTCTTATACGTGTGTAATTGACACAAAATTCGAAAGAATTTCGAAAAACGGTCCAGAAAGCACTTTTTAAGGGTGTGTGAAGTTTTTTATGAAATTTTGCTATTTGACTTTTGACTTTTGACTTCCTATGAAATCATATTCCAAATGGAGAAAACATATGCCTAATGCACAAGTAAAAAAACAAAACAATTATGATAATAAAATATGACTAAAGTATGTTGATACAGTTCTTATACGTGTGTAATTGACACAAAATTCGAAAGAATTTCGAAAAACGGTCCAGAAAGCACTTTTTAAGGGTGTGTGAAGTTTTTTATGAAATTTTGCTATTTGACTTTTGACTTTTGACTTCCTATGAAATCATATTCCAAATGGAGAAAACATATGCCTAATGCACAAGTAGAAAAAAAAAAACAATTATGATAATAAAATATGACTAAAGTATGTTGATACAGTTCTTATACGTGTGTAATTGACACAAAATTCGAAAGAATTTCGAAAAACGGTCCAGAAAGCACTTTTTAAGGGTGTGTGAAGTTTTTTATGAAATTTTGCTATTTGACTTTTGACTTTTGACTTCCTATGAAATCATATTCCAAATGGAGAAAACATATGCCTAATGCACAAGTAGAAAAAAAAAAACAATTATGATAATAAAATATGACTAAAGTATGTTGATACAGTTCTTATACGTGTGTAATTGACACAAAATTCGAAAGAATTTCGAAAAACGGTCCAGAAAGCACTTTTTAAGGGTGTGTGAAGTTTTTTATGAAATTTTGCTATTTGACTTTTGACTTTTGACTTCCTATGAAATCATATTCCAAATGGAGAAAACATATGCCTAATGCACAAGTAGAAAAAAACAAAACAATTATGATAATAAAATATGACTAAAGTATGTTGATACAGTTCTTATACGTGTGTAATTGACACAAAATTCGAAAGAATTTCGAAAAACGGTCCAGAAAGCACTTTTTAAGGGTGTGTGAAGTTTTTTATGAAATTTTGCTATTTGACTTTTGACTTTTGACTTCCTATGAAATCATATTCCAAATGGAGAAAACATATGCCTAATGCACAAGTAAAAAAACAAAACAATTATGATAATAAAATATGACTAAAGTATGTTGATACAGTTCTTATACGTGTGTAATTGACACAAAATTCGAAAGAATTTCGAAAAACGGTCCAGAAAGCACTTTTTAAGGGTGTGTGAAGTTTTTTATGAAATTTTGCTATTTGACTTTTGACTTTTGACTTCCTATGAAATCATATTCCAAATGGAGAAAACATATGCCTAATGCACAAGTAGAAAAAAACAAAACAATTATGATAATAAAATATGACTAAAGTATGTTGATACAGTTCTTATACGTGTGTAATTGACACAAAATTCGAAAGAATTTCGAAAAACGGTCCAGAAAGCACTTTTTAAGGGTGTGTGAAGTTTTTTATGAAATTTTGCTATTTGACTTTTGACTTTTGACTTCCTATGAAATCATATTCCAAATGGAGAAAACATATGCCTAATGCACAAGTAGAAAAAACAAAACAATTATGATAATAAAATATGACTAAAGTATGTTGATACAGTTCTTATACGTGTGTAATTGACACAAAATTCGAAAGAATTTCGAAAAACGGTCCAGAAAGCACTTTTTAAGGGTGTGTGAAGTTTTTTATGAAATTTTGCTATTTGACTTTTGACTTTTGACTTCCTATGAAATCATATTCCAAATGGAGAAAACATATGCCTAATGCACAAGTAGAAAAAAACAAAACAATTATGATAATAAAATATGACTAAAGTATGTTGATACAGTTCTTATACGTGTGTAATTGACACAAAATTCGAAAGAATTTCGAAAAACGGTCCAGAAAGCACTTTTTAAGGGTGTGTGAAGTTTTTTATGAAATTTTGCTATTTGACTTTTGACTTTTGACTTCCTATGAAATCATATTCCAAATGGAGAAAACATATGCCTAATGCACAAGTAAAAAAACAAAACAATTATGATAATAAAATATGACTAAAGTATGTTGATACAGTTCTTATACGTGTGTAATTGACACAAAATTCGAAAGAATTTCGAAAAACGGTCCAGAAAGCACTTTTTAAGGGTGTGTGAAGTTTTTTATGAAATTTTGCTATTTGACTTTTGACTTTTGACTTCCTATGAAATCATATTCCAAATGGAGAAAACATATGCCTAATGCACAAGTAGAAAAAAAAAAACAATTATGATAATAAAATATGACTAAAGTATGTTGATACAGTTCTTATACGTGTGTAATTGACACAAAATTCGAAAGAATTTCGAAAAACGGTCCAGAAAGCACTTTTTAAGGGTGTGTGAAGTTTTTTATGAAATTTTGCTATTTGACTTTTGACTTTTGACTTCCTATGAAATCATATTCCAAATGGAGAAAACATATGCCTAATGCACAAGTAAAAAAAAAAAAAAAAATATGATAATAAAATATGACTAAAGTATGTTGATACAGTTCTTATACGTGTGTAATTGACACAAAATTCGAAAGAATTTCGAAAAACGGTCCAGAAAGCACTTTTTAAGGGTGTGTGAAGTTTTTTATGAAATTTTGCTATTTGACTTTTGACTTTTGACTTCCTATGAAATCATATTCCAAATGGAGAAAACATATGCCTAATGCACAAGTAAAAAAAAAAACAATTATGATAATAAAATATGACTAAAGTATGTTGATACAGTTCTTATACGTGTGTAATTGACACAAAATTCGAAAGAATTTCGAAAAACGGTCCAGAAAGCACTTTTTAAGGGTGTGTGAAGTTTTTTATGAAATTTTGCTATTTGACTTTTGACTTTTGACTTCCTATGAAATCATATTCCAAATGGAGAAAACATATGCCTAATGCACAAGTAAAAAAAAAAAACAATTATGATAATAAAATATGACTAAAGTATGTTGATACAGTTCTTATACGTGTGTAATTGACACAAAATTCGAAAGAATTTCGAAAAACGGTCCAGAAAGCACTTTTTAAGGGTGTGTGAAGTTTTTTATGAAATTTTGCTATTTGACTTTTGACTTTTGACTTCCTATGAAATCATATTCCAAATGGAGAAAACATATGCCTAATGCACAAGTAGAAAAAACAAAACAATTATGATAATAAAATATGACTAAAGTATGTTGATACAGTTCTTATACGTGTGTAATTGACACAAAATTCGAAAGAATTTCGAAAAACGGTCCAGAAAGCACTTTTTAAGGGTGTGTGAAGTTTTTATGAAATTTTGCTATTTGACTTTTGACTTTTGACTTCCTATGAAATCATATTCCAAATGGAGAAAACATATGCCTAATGCACAAGTAGAAAAAAAAAAACAATTATGATAATAAAATATGACTAAAGTATGTTGATACAGTTCTTATACGTGTGTAATTGACACAAAATTCGAAAGAATTTCGAAAAACGGTCCAGAAAGCACTTTTTAAGGGTGTGTGAAGTTTTTTATGAAATTTTGCTATTTGACTTTTGACTTTTGACTTCCTATGAAATCATATTCCAAATGGAGAAAACATATGCCTAATGCACAAGTAAAAAAAACAAAACAATTATGATAATAAAATATGACTAAAGTATGTTGATACAGTTCTTATACGTGTGTAATTGACACAAAATTCGAAAGAATTTCGAAAAACGGTCCAGAAAGCACTTTTTAAGGGTGTGTGAAGTTTTTTATGAAATTTTGCTATTTGACTTTTGACTTTTGACTTCCTATGAAATCATATTCCAAATGGAGAAAACATATGCCTAATGCACAAGTAGAAAAAAAAAAACAATTATGATAATAAAATATGACTAAAGTATGTTGATACAGTTCTTATACGTGTGTAATTGACACAAAATTCGAAAGAATTTCGAAAAACGGTCCAGAAAGCACTTTTTAAGGGTGTGTGAAGTTTTTTATGAAATTTTGCTATTTGACTTTTGACTTTTGACTTCCTATGAAATCATATTCCAAATGGAGAAAACATATGCCTAATGCACAAGTAGAAAAAAACAAAACAATTATGATAATAAAATATGACTAAAGTATGTTGATACAGTTCTTATACGTGTGTAATTGACACAAAATTCGAAAGAATTTCGAAAAACGGTCCAGAAAGCACTTTTTAAGGGTGTGTGAAGTTTTTTATGAAATTTTGCTATTTGACTTTTGACTTTTGACTTCCTATGAAATCATATTCCAAATGGAGAAAACATATGCCTAATGCACAAGTAGAAAAAAAAACAATTATGATAATAAAATATGACTAAAGTATGTTGATACAGTTCTTATACGTGTGTAATTGACACAAAATTCGAAAGAATTTCGAAAAACGGTCCAGAAAGCACTTTTTAAGGGTGTGTGAAGTTTTTTATGAAATTTTGCTATTTGACTTTTGACTTTTGACTTCCTATGAAATCATATTCCAAATGGAGAAAACATATGCCTAATGCACAAGTAGAAAAAAACAAAACAATTATGATAATAAAATATGACTAAAGTATGTTGATACAGTTCTTATACGTGTGTAATTGACACAAAATTCGAAAGAATTTCGAAAAACGGTCCAGAAAGCACTTTTTAAGGGTGTGTGAAGTTTTTTATGAAATTTTGCTATTTGACTTTTGACTTTTGACTTCCTATGAAATCATATTCCAAATGGAGAAAACATATGCCTAATGCACAAGTAAAAAAAAAAATATGATAATAAAATATGACTAAAGTATGTTGATACAGTTCTTATACGTGTGTAATTGACACAAAATTCGAAAGAATTTCGAAAAACGGTCCAGAAAGCACTTTTTAAGGGTGTGTGAAGTCTTTTATGAAATTTTGCTATTTGACTTTTGACTTTTGACTTCCTATGAAATCATATTCCAAATGGAGAAAACATATGCCTAATGCACAAGTAGAAAAAAAAAACAATTATGATAATAAAATATGACTAAAGTATGTTGATACAGTTCTTATACGTGTGTAATTGACACAAAATTCGAAAGAATTTCGAAAAACGGTCCAGAAAGCACTTTTTAAGGGTGTGTGAAGTTTTTTATGAAATTTTGCTATTTGACTTTTGACTTTTGACTTCCTATGAAATCATATTCCAAATGGAGAAAACATATGCCTAATGCACAAGTAAAAAAAAAAACAATTATGATAATAAAATATGACTAAAGTATGTTGATACAGTTCTTATACGTGTGTAATTGACACAAAATTCGAAAGAATTTCGAAAAACGGTCCAGAAAGCACTTTTTAAGGGTGTGTGAAGTTTTTATGAAATTTTGCTATTTGACTTTTGACTTTTGACTTCCTATGAAATCATATTCCAAATGGAGAAAACATATGCCTAATGCACAAGTAAAAAAAAAAAAAAAAATATGATAATAAAATATGACTAAAGTATGTTGATACAGTTCTTATACGTGTGTAATTGACACAAAATTCGAAAGAATTTCGAAAAACGGTCCAGAAAGCACTTTTTAAGGGTGTGTGAAGTTTTTTATGAAATTTTGCTATTTGACTTTTGACTTTTGACTTCCTATGAAATCATATTCCAAATGGAGAAAACATATGCCTAATGCACAAGTAAAAAAAAAAACAATTATGATAATAAAATATGACTAAAGTATGTTGATACAGTTCTTATACGTGTGTAATTGACACAAAATTCGAAAGAATTTCGAAAAACGGTCCAGAAAGCACTTTTTAAGGGTGTGTGAAGTTTTTTATGAAATTTTGCTATTTGACTTTTGACTTTTGACTTCCTATGAAATCATATTCCAAATGGAGAAAACATATGCCTAATGCACAAGTAGAAAAAAAAAAACAATTATGATAATAAAATATGACTAAAGTATGTTGATACAGTTCTTATACGTGTGTAATTGACACAAAATTCGAAAGAATTTCGAAAAACGGTCCAGAAAGCACTTTTTAAGGGTGTGTGAAGTTTTTTATGAAATTTTGCTATTTGACTTTTGACTTTTGACTTCCTATGAAATCATATTCCAAATGGAGAAAACATATGCCTAACGCACAAGTAAAAAAAAAAAACAATTATGATAATAAAATATGACTAAAGTATGTTGATACAGTTCTTATACGTGTGTAATTGACACAAAATTCGAAAGAATTTCGAAAAACGGTCCAGAAAGCACTTTTTAAGGGTGTGTGAAGTTTTTTATGAAATTTTGCTATTTGACTTTTGACTTTTGACTTCCTATGAAATCATATTCCAAATGGAGAAAACATATGCCTAATGCACAAGTAGAAAAAAACAAAACAATTATGATAATAAAATATGACTAAAGTATGTTGATACAGTTCTTATACGTGTGTAATTGACACAAAATTCGAAAGAATTTCGAAAAACGGTCCAGAAAGCACTTTTTAAGGGTGTGTGAAGTTTTTTATGAAATTTTGCTATTTGACTTTTGACTTTTGACTTCCTATGAAATAATATTCCAAATGGAGAAAACATATGCCTAATGCACAAGTAAAAAAAAATAAAAAAATATGATAATAAAATATGACTAAAGTATGTTGATACAGTTCTTATACGTGTGTAATTGACACAAAATTCGAAAGAATTTCGAAAAACGGTCCAGAAAGCACTTTTTAAGGGTGTGTGAAGTTTTTTATGAAATTTTGCTATTTGACTTTTGACTTTTGACTTCCTATGAAATCATATTCCAAATGGAGAAAACATATGCCTAATGCACAAGTAAAAAAACAAAACAATTATGATAATAAAATATGACTAAAGTATGTTGATACAGTTCTTATACGTGTGTAATTGACACAAAATTCGAAAGAATTTCGAAAAACGGTCCAGAAAGCACTTTTTAAGGGTGTGTGAAGTTTTTTATGAAATTTTGCTATTTGACTTTTGACTTTTGACTTCCTATGAAATCATATTCCAAATGGAGAAAACATATGCCTAATGCACAAGTAAAAAAAACAAAACAATTATGATAATAAAATATGACTAAAGTATGTTGATACAGTTCTTATACGTGTGTAATTGACACAAAATTCGAAAGAATTTCGAAAAACGGTCCAGAAAGCACTTTTTAAGGGTGTGTGAAGTTTTTATGAAATTTTGCTATTTGACTTTTGACTTTTGACTTCCTATGAAATCATATTCCAAATGGAGAAAACATATGCCTAATGCACAAGTAAAAAAACAAAACAATTATGATAATAAAATATGACTAAAGTATGTTGATACAGTTCTTATACGTGTGTAATTGACACAAAATTCGAAAGAATTTCGAAAAACGGTCCAGAAAGCACTTTTTAAGGGTGTGTGAAGTTTTTTATGAAATTTTGCTATTTGACTTTTGACTTTTGACTTCCTATGAAATCATATTCCAAATGGAGAAAACATATGCCTAATGCACAAGTAGAAAAAAAAAAACAATTATGATAATAAAATATGACTAAAGTATGTTGATACAGTTCTTATACGTGTGTAATTGACACAAAATTCGAAAGAATTTCGAAAAACGGTCCAGAAAGCACTTTTTAAGGGTGTGTGAAGTTTTTTATGAAATTTTGCTATTTGACTTTTGACTTTTGACTTCCTATGAAATCATATTCCAAATGGAGAAAACATATGCCTAATGCACAAGTAGAAAAAACAAAACAATTATGATAATAAAATATGACTAAAGTATGTTGATACAGTTCTTATACGTGTGTAATTGACACAAAATTCGAAAGAATTTCGAAAAACGGTCCAGAAAGCACTTTTTAAGGGTGTGTGAAGTTTTTTATGAAATTTTGCTATTTGACTTTTGACTTCCTATGAAATCATATTCCAAATGGAGAAAACATATGCCTAATGCACAAGTAGAAAAAAACAAAACAATTATGATAATAAAATATGACTAAAGTATGTTGATACAGTTCTTATACGTGTGTAATTGACACAAAATTCGAAAGAATTTCGAAAAACGGTCCAGAAAGCACTTTTTAAGGGTGTGTGAAGTTTTTTATGAAATTTTGCTATTTGACTTTTGACTTTTGACTTCCTATGAAATCATATTCCAAATGGAGAAAACATATGCCTAATGCACAAGTAGAAAAAAAATTATGATAATAAAATATGACTAAAGTATGTTGATACAGTTCTTATACGTGTGTAATTGACACAAAATTCGAAAGAATTTCGAAAAACGGTCCAGAAAGCACTTTTTAAGGGTGTGTGAAGTTTTTTATGAAATTTTGCTATTTGACTTTTGACTTTTGACTTCCTATGAAATAATATTCCAAATGGAGAAAACATATGCCTAATGCACAAGTAAAAAAAAAAACAATTATGATAATAAAATATGACTAAAGTATGTTGATACAGTTCTTATACGTGTGTAATTGACACAAAATTCGAAAGAATTTCGAAAAACGGTCCAGAAAGCACTTTTTAAGGGTGTGTGAAGTTTTTTATGAAATTTTGCTATTTGACTTTTGACTTTTGACTTCCTATGAAATCATATTCCAAATGGAGAAAACATATGCCTAATGCACAAGTAGAAAAAAAAACAATTATGATAATAAAATATGACTAAAGTATGTTGATACAGTTCTTATACGTGTGTAATTGACACAAAATTCGAAAGAATTTCGAAAAACGGTCCAGAAAGCACTTTTTAAGGGTGTGTGAAGTTTTTTATGAAATTTTGCTATTTGACTTTTGACTTTTGACTTCCTATGAAATCATATTCCAAATGGAGAAAACATATGCCTAATGCACAAGTAAAAAAACAAAACAATTATGATAATAAAATATGACTAAAGTATGTTGATACAGTTCTTATACGTGTGTAATTGACACAAAATTCGAAAGAATTTCGAAAAACGGTCCAGAAAGCACTTTTTAAGGGTGTGTGAAGTTTTTTATGAAATTTTGCTATTTGATTTGACTTTTGACTTCCTATGAAATCATATTCCAAATGGAGAAAACATATGCCTAATGCACAAGTAGAAAAAAAACAAAACAATTATGATAATAAAATATGACTAAAGTATGTTGATACAGTTCTTATACGTGTGTAATTGACACAAAATTGAAAGAATTTCGAAAAACGGTCCAGAAAGCACTTTTTAAGGGTGTGTGAAGTTTTTATGAAATTTTGCTATTTGACATTTGACTTTTGACTTCCTATGAAATCATATTCCAAATGGAGAAAACATGTGCCTAATGCACAAGTAGAAAAAACAAAACAATTATGATAATAAAATATGACTAAAGTATGTTGATACAGTTCTTATACGTGTGTAATTGACACAAAATTCGAAAGAATTTCGAAAAACGGTCCAGAAAGCACTTTTTAAGGGTGTGTGAAGTTTTTTATGAAATTTTGCTATTTGACTTTTGACTTTTGACTTCCTATGAAATCATATTCCAAATGGAGAAAACATATGCCTAATGCACAAGTAAAAAAACAAAAACAATTATGATAATAAAATATGACTAAAGTATGTTGATACAGTTCTTATACGTGTGTAATTGACACAAAATTCGAAAGAATTTCGAAAAACGGTCCAGAAAGCACTTTTTAAGGGTGTGTGAAGTTTTTTATGAAATTTTGCTATTTGACTTTTGACTTTTGACTTCCTATGAAATCATATTCCAAATGGAGAAAACATATGCCTAATGCACAAGTAAAAAAAAAAACAATTATGATAATAAAATATGACTAAAGTATGTTGATACAGTTCTTATACGTGTGTAATTGACACAAAATTCGAAAGAATTTCGAAAAACGGTCCAGAAAGCACTTTTTAAGGGTGTGTGAAGTTTTTTATGAAATTTTGCTATTTGACTTTTGACTTTTGACTTCCTATGAAATCATATTCCAAATGGAGAAAACATATGCCTAATGCACAAGTAAAAAAAAAAACAATTATGATAATAAAATATGACTAAAGTATGTTGATACAGTTCTTATACGTGTGTAATTGACACAAAATTCGAAAGAATTTCGAAAAACGGTCCAGAAAGCACTTTTTAAGGGTGTGTGAAGTTTTTTATGAAATTTTGCTATTTGACTTTTGACTTTTGACTTCCTATGAAATCATATTCCAAATGGAGAAAACATATGCCTAATGCACAAGTAAAAAAAAAAACAATTATGATAATAAAATATGACTAAAGTATGTTGATACAGTTCTTATACGTGTGTAATTGACACAAAATTCGAAAGAATTTCGAAAAACGGTCCAGAAAGCACTTTTTAAGGGTGTGTGAAGTTTTTTATGAAATTTTGCTATTTGACTTTTGACTTTTGACTTCCTATGAAATCATATTCCAAATGGAGAAAACATATGCCTAATGCACAAGTAGAAAAAAAAAAACAATTATGATAATAAAATATGACTAAAGTATGTTGATACAGTTCTTATACGTGTGTAATTGACACAAAATTCGAAAGAATTTCGAAAAACGGTCCAGAAAGCACTTTTTAAGGGTGTGTGAAGTTTTTTATGAAATTTTGCTATTTGACTTTTGACTTTTGACTTCCTATGAAATCATATTCCAAATGGAGAAAACATATGCCTAATGCACAAGTAAAAAAACAAAACAATTATGATAATAAAATATGACTAAAGTATGTTGATACAGTTCTTATACGTGTGTAATTGACACAAAATTCGAAAGAATTTCGAAAAACGGTCCAGAAAGCACTTTTTAAGGGTGTGTGAAGTTTTTTATAAAATTTTACTATTTGACTTTTGACTTCCTATGAAATCATATTCCAAATGGAGAAAACATATGCCTAATGCACAAGTAAAAAAACAAAACAATTATGATAATAAAATATGACTAAAGTATGTTGATACAGTTCTTATACGTGTGTAATTGACACAAAATTCGAAAGAATTTCGAAAAACGGTCCAGAAAGCACTTTTTAAGGGTGTGTGAAGTTTTTTATGAAATTTTGCTATTTGACTTTTGACTTTTGACTTCCTATGAAATCATATTCCAAATGGAGAAAACATATGCCTAATGCACAAGTAGAAAAAAAACAAAACAATTATGATAATAAAATATGACTAAAGTATGTTGATACAGTTCTTATACGTGTGTAATTGACACAAAATCGAAAGAATTTCGAAAAACGGTCCAGAAAGCACTTTTTAAGGGTGTGTGAAGTTTTTTATGAAATTTTGCTATTTGACTTTTGACTTTTGACTTCCTATGAAATCATATTCCAAATGGAGAAAACATATGCCTAATGCACAAGTAAAAAAACAAAACAATTATGATAATAAAATATGACTAAAGTATGTTGATACAGTTCTTATACGTGTGTAATTGACACAAAATCGAAAGAATTTCGAAAAATGGTCCAGAAAGCACTTTTTAAGGGTGTGTGAAGTTTTTTATGAAATTTTGCTATTTGACTTTTGACTTTTGACTTCCTATGAAATCATATTCCAAATGGAGAAAACATATGCCTAATGCACAAGTAAAAAAACAAAACAATTATGATAATAAAATATGACTAAAGTATGTTGATACAGTTCTTATACGTGTGTAATTGACACAAAATTCGAAAGAATTTCGAAAAACGGTCCAGAAAGCACTTTTTAAGGGTGTGTGAAGTTTATGAAATTTTGCTATTTGACTTTTGACTTCCTATGAAATCATATTCCAAATGGAGAAAACATATGCCTAATGCACAAGTAAAAAAACAAAACAATTATGATAATAAAATATGACTAAAGTATGTTGATACAGTTCTTATACGTGTGTAATTGACACAAAATTCGAAAGAATTTCGAAAAACGGTCCAGAAAGCACTTTTTAAGGGTGTGTGAAGTTTTTATGAAATTTTGCTATTTGACTTTTGACTTTTGACTTCCTATGAAATCATATTCCAAATGGAGAAAACATATGCCTAATGCACAAGTAAAAAAACAAAACAATTATGATAATAAAATATGACTAAAGTATGTTGATACAGTTCTTATACGTGTGTAATTGACACAAAATTCGAAAGAATTTCGAAAAACGGTCCAGAAAGCACTTTTTAAGGGTGTGTGAAGTTTTTTATGAAATTTTGCTATTTGACTTTTGACTTCCTATGAAATCATATTCCAAATGGAGAAAACATATGCCTAATGCACAAGTAAAAAAACAAAACAATTATGATAATAAAATATGACTAAAGTATGTTGATACAGTTCTTATACGTGTGTAATTGACACAAAATTCGAAAGAATTTCGAAAAACGGTCCAGAAAGCACTTTTTAAGGGTGTGTGAAGTTTTTTATAAAATTTTACTATTTGACTTTTGACTTCCTATGAAATCATATTCCAAATGGAGAAAACATATGCCTAATGCACAAGTAAAAAAAAAAAAAAAAATATGATAATAAAATATGACTAAAGTATGTTGATACAGTTCTTATACGTGTGTAATTGACACAAAATTCGAAAGAATTTCGAAAAACGGTCCAGAAAGCACTTTTTAAGGGTGTGTGAAGTTTTTTATAAAATTTTACTATTTGACTTTTGACTTCCTATGAAATAATATTCCAAATGGAGAAAACATATGCCTAATGCACAAGTAAAAAAAAAAAACAAATATGATAATAAAATATGACTAAAGTATGTTGATACAGTTCTTATACGTGTGTAATTGACACAAAATTGAAAGAATTTCGAAAAAACGGTCCAGAAAGCACTTTTTAAGGGTGTGTGAAGTTTTTATGAAATTTTGCTATTTGACTATTTGACTTTTGACTTCCTATGAAATCATATTCCAAATGGAGAAAACATATGCCTAATGCACAAGTAAAAAAACAAAACAATTATGATAATAAAATATGACTAAAGTATGTTGATACAGTTCTTATACGTGTGTAATTGACACAAAATTCGAAAGAATTTCGAAAAACGGTCCAGAAAGCACTTTTTAAGGGTGTGTGAAGTTTTTTATGAAATTTTGCTATTTGACTTTTGACTTTTGACTTCCTATGAAATCATATTCCAAATGGAGAAAACATATGCCTAATGCACAAGTAAAAAAAAAAACAATTATGATAATAAAATATGACTAAAGTATGTTGATACAGTTCTTATACGTGTGTAATTGACACAAAATTCGAAAGAATTTCGAAAAACGGTCCAGAAAGCACTTTTTAAGGGTGTGTGAAGTTTTTATGAAATTTTGCTATTTGACTTTTGACTTTTGACTTCCTATGAAATCATATTCCAAATGGAGAAAACATATGCCTAATGCACAAGTAAAAAAACAAAACAATTATGATAATAAAATATGACTAAAGTATGTTGATACAGTTCTTATACGTGTGTAATTGACACAAAATTCGAAAGAATTTCGAAAAACGGTCCAGAAAGCACTTTTTAAGGGTGTGTGAAGTTTTTTATAAAATTTTGCTATTTGACTTTTGACTTTTGACTTCCTATGAAATCATATTCCAAATGGAGAAAACATATGCCTAATGCACAAGTAAAAAAACAAAACAATTATGATAATAAAATATGACTAAAGTATGTTGATACAGTTCTTATACGTGTGTAATTGACACAAAATTCGAAAGAATTTCGAAAAACGGTCCAGAAAGCACTTTTTAAGGGTGTGTGAAGTTTTTAATAAAATTTTACTATTTGACTTTTGACTTTTGACTTCCTATGAAATCATATTCCAAATGGAGAAAACATATGCCTAATGCACAAGTAGAAAAAAACAAAACAATTATGATAATAAAATATGACTAAAGTATGTTGATACAGTTCTTATACGTGTGTAATTGACACAAAATTCAAAAGAATTTCGAAAAACGGTCCAGAAAGCACTTTTTAAGGGTGTGTGAAGTTTTTTATGAAATTTTGCTATTTGACTTTTGACTTTTGACTTCCTATGAAATCATATTCCAAATGGAGAAAACATATGCCTAATGCACAAGTAGAAAAAAAAACAATTATGATAATAAAATATGACTAAAGTATGTTGATACAGTTCTTATACGTGTGTAATTGACACAAAATTCGAAAGAATTTCGAAAAACGGTCCAGAAAGCACTTTTTAAGGGTGTGTGAAGTTTTTAATAAAATTTTACTATTTGACTTTTGACTTTTGACTTCCTATGAAATCATATTCCAAATGGAGAAAACATATGCCTAATGCACAAGTAAAAAAAAAAAAAAATATGATAATAAAATATGACTAAAGTATGTTGATACAGTTCTTATACGTGTGTAATTGACACAAAATTCGAAAGAATTTCGAAAAACGGTCCAGAAAGCACTTTTTAAGGGTGTGTGAAGTTTTTTATGAAATTTTGCTATTTGACTTTTGACTTTTGACTTCCTATGAAATCATATTCCAAATGGAGAAAACATATGCCTAATGCACAAGTAGAAAAAAAACAATTATGATAATAAAATATGACTAAAGTATGTTGATACAGTTCTTATACGTGTGTAATTGACACAAAATTCGAAAGAATTTCGAAAAACGGTCCAGAAAGCACTTTTTAAGGGTGTGTGAAGTTTTTTATGAAATTTTGCTATTTGACTTTTGACTTCCTATGAAATCATATTCCAAATGGAGAAAACATATGCCTAATGCACAAGTAGAAAACAAACAAACAATTATGATAATAAAATATGACTAAAGTATGTTGATACAGTTCTTATACGTGTGTAATTGACACAAAATTCTAAAAGAATTTCGAAAAACGGTCCAGAAAGCACTTTTTAAGGGTGTGTGAAGTTTTTTATGAAATTTTGCTATTTGACTTTTGACTTCCTATGAAATCATATTCCAAATGGAGAAAACATATGCCTAATGCACAAGTAAAAAAACAAAACAATTATGATAATAAAATATGACTAAAGTATGTTGATACAGTTCTTATACGTGTGTAATTGACACAAAATTCGAAAGAATTTCGAAAAACGGTCCAGAAAGCACTTTTTAAGGGTGTGTGAAGTTTTTTATGAAATTTTTTGCACTATTTGACTTTTTTACTATGAAATCATATTCCAAATGGGAAAACATATCCTAATGCAAATAAAAAAACAAAACAATTATGATAATAAAATATGCAAATGTTGACAAAACGTGTGTAATATGCCTTATGCACAAGTGAAGTTTTTATGAAAATTTTTTACTTTTGACTTTACTTCCTATGAAATCATATTGCAAATGGACAAAAAATTGTAGAAAAAAAAAATTATGTATATTCATACAGTTCTTACACATGTTTGACAAAAAAAGCGAAAGAATTTTGAAAAACGGTCCAGAAAGCACTTTTTTAAGGGGTGATAAGTTTTTGACAAAAAATTCATTTTTTCAAAATTTGGCTTTTGGATGTTGACTTGGGGTCCATTTCCTATATGAAAAACCACGGTGGAGCGCACATGCCACCTGTTGGATTTTTGAAGTGTTACAACTGGCAATTGCCATATGGCATTTGACATACATTTTGCATGAATCAACGCCGAATTGGGTGGTATTGGACACCGTGTATATGGTTTGCCCTATGCCAATGTTTTCCCATTCATTTTTGTCCATTTCAGGGGGGTATTCCCTTACATAATCCAATGTTGTGCTTTCGCTGTAAAGCATTTTTTAAATCAGACATGATGGGTAGATTAACAAGATGTTTATCTTTCATTTGCTGTATTGGACTTGTTAATGTGTGAAAGTTAAATATTTCCCAAAAATATTTTTGAATTTCGCACTGCCTTTTCAGCAGAAAGTTGTGAAGCGGAACGCCTGCACTAGAAAGGCACTACAAATGTTAAAATAGTAATGTAATAATTAACTCATTACGAATTTGGGGCACCACGAGAGCGGTTGTTTAGAGTTACCATCTCCTGAATTAAACTCTAAATGTCTTTACTTATTACATCCATAAAAAACGTATTAATCATATTCTGAACAGTCGTAAACTCCTGCATCTGCAAAATCCCCAGCCTTACTTATGATTCAGTACTACACAAATTGGTTTAATTATGAACTAAATGATAACACAGAATAAACATATACATTAGGAGAAGGTCCCTGGCAGACTGACACAACATATGGCAACTTGCTACACAACGACATGATGAGGGAGGGAGCTTAACTTCTTATGGCTGCAATCCCGTTAACGGGAGCGATATGACAACAGCCAGTCAAAGTGTAGGGCGCCATTTTCAAAACATCAAAAATCTCATAATTAAAATTCCTCAAACATACATGTATCTCATACCATTTTAAAGCTATTCTCGTATTCTCATTGTGTCCGATTTCAAATATGCTTTGCAGCAAAAGCACCACAAACGATTATGTTAGGTCACCACATAGCCACAGAAAAACACAGCCATTTTTTCCCCAGTCGAAGAGAGGAGTTTCAAAAAGCACAAATAGAGATCAAATTAATCACTAACCTTTGATGATCCTCATCAGATGACACTAATAGGACTTCATGTTACACAATACATGTATGTTTTGTTTGATAAAGTTCATATTTATCAAAATATGAGTTTACATTAGCGCATTACATTCACTAGTTCCAAAAACATAATTCAACAGAAATACTCATCATAAATATAGATGATAACACACATGGAATTATAGATATACCTCTCCTTAATGCAACCACTGTGTCTGATTTAAAAAAAAAACTTTACGGAATAAGCCAGCCATGCAATAATCTGAGACGGCGCTCAGAAATATTTGTCACAATAGCCGCCATGTTGACATCAGCATAAACAGGAAATTACATAAATATTCCCTTACCTTTGATAATCTACATCAGAAAGCACTCCAGGAATCCCAGGTTCACAATAAATGTTTGTTTTGTTCGATAATGTCTGTTATTTATACCTTTTGTTAGCGCGTTTTGTATACATATAGACAAACGCTCATTCTGGTCAGCGTTACATCGGACAAAAACTTCAAAAAGTTATATCGAAGAAACATTTCAAACTAAGTTGCAGAATCAATCATTAGGATGTTTTTAACATATATCTTCAATACAGTTCCAACCGGAGAATTCCTTCTTGTCTTCATGAGCAATGGAATGCAAGTGGGTACCATGAGGAATAAGCGTGAACAGAAAATGGCCGCTTGATAGACACCTGATGCATTCTGCTCTCATTCACTCCCACAACACCATAGAAGTCTCATTAATATGTATATTATTGGTTGATATCTAGTGGAACCCCAAGGCAGTGCAACATCAATATCTCAAGGGGATTTCATTGGGGACTCTGAATACATACAAAGATCAGATTTCTCACTTCCTGTTTTGATTTCAACTCAGGATTTTGCCTGCCATATGAGTTCTGTTACACTCACAGACATCATTCAAACAACAATAGAAACTTTAGAGTTTTTCTATCCAATAATAATTATTATATGCATATATTAGCAATTTTGGACAGATAATAATATGCATATATTAGCGACTGAGGAGCAGGCCGTTTACTTTGGGCAACTTATTCATCCAAGCTACTCAATACTGCCCCCCAGCCATAAGAAGTTATTTTTATTTTACCTTTATTTAACTAGGCAAGTCAGTTAAGAAAAAAATCTTATTTTCAATGGCAGCCTAGGAACAGTAGTTCCTAGGCAGAATGACAGATTTGTACCTTGTCAGCTCAGGGGTTTGAACTTGCAACCTTCTGGTTACTAGTCCAACACTCTAACTGCTAGGCTACGCTGCCGCCCCAGTTAACAGAGCTGCACTTAGTTCCATAATGGGTGGCAAGGAATAAGTCGTAAATATTTCAAAAACTAAAAACATTGAATTTGGAACATATCATTCACTAAACCACTAAAATCTTGTAATAAATCATGTGGAAGTTGAGCAAGTTGAGGAGTAACCCTGGATTGTAAAAATGTCAGTGTAGACATTGTTAAAAATACCTAAAGTTGTATTACAAAAGTAGTTTGAAATGTTTTGGCAAATTTTACAGGTAACTTTTGAGTTATTTTGTAGTGACGTTGCCCAAATTGGAAGCTGTTTTTTTTCTGGCTCAAACGCGCCGAATAAATTGACATTTTGGATATATATAGACAGAATTAATCAAACAAAAGGACCACTTGTGATGTTTATGGGACATATTGGAGTGCCCACAAAAGAAGCTCGTCAAAGGTAAGGCATGATTTAGATTTTATCTCTGCGTTTTGTGTGGTGCCTGCAGGGTTGAAATATGCTATTGTCTCTTTGTTTACGGTTGTTCCTATCATCAGACAATAGCTTCTTATGCTTTCGCCGAAAAGCCTTTTTGAAATCTGACATGTTGGCTGGATTCACAACGAGTGTAGCTTTAATTTGGTATGAAAGATAAACATTTAATGCAACCGCTTTGTCACATTTCTTTTTAACGTTACAGAACACTATTCAATAATCTGAGGCGGCGCTCAGACGTAAGCAATATTTCTCCGCTATGTTGGAGTCAACAGAAACACAAAATTACAACATAAATATTGCCTTACCTTTGATGGTCTTCGATCAAAATGTAATGGAAGGAGTCATACTTACCCAATACATCGTTTTGTTTCAGTTCGTGTGTAGTTATAGTAGCATATGCTACCTGTGTCAGCTGAAATGCATCCAAAATTACTTCTGGTCCCGAACAGTTGCGCATCAAAACTTCAAAATTACATATTATATGTCGACTAAACTGGTCAAACTAAGTGCAGAATCAAGCTTTAGGATGTTATAAACGTACAAAACAATTGGCGATTCAACCGGACAAAAGCAATTTTTCTCAGACCTTCTGGAACAGAGTGATGACTGTGTACAATTCGCACTCGAACGCGCATGTATTTTCTCGCGACACCCACTCTTTTGCCTGTCAAAGCTCGCGGGATTTGCACAATTAAACGCTCTACTGATAGAGGACATCTCGTGGAAGACATAGAGAGTGTTTCCAGATCCATAGCTGGTTGGGAAGGGTGGGGGCGATGATGTCAAAGTTACCCCAACTTTCTGGATGCCAAAACTAGTTTGGGAGATTGCCTGCCCTGTGAGTTCTGCTTACTTACAGACATAATTCAAACGGTTTTAGAAGCTTTAGAGTGTTTTCTATCCAATAATAATTATTATATGCATATATTAGCAATTTTGGACAGATTGTTTTTCAGTTTACTATGGGCACGCAATTCATCCAAAGGGGGCAGTATTGTCCCGAGCCTTAACAGGTTGAAAGGTTGAATTTTATATTTTTTTTATTTATTTGGCGCTCTGCATTTTTCCTGGAAATTGGCCAGGTGAGACATTTGCATCATGCCTATTCCAGAGAGGTTAATGTTGTAAATGTTGTAACTGACTATTGTAGTTGGAAACAGCAGATTTTTTTATGTAATATCTACATAGGCGTACAGAGCCCCATTATCAGCAACCATCACTCCTGTGTTCCAATGGCACGTTGTTAGCTAATCCATGTCACGACTTCCGCCGAAGTTGGCTCTCCTGCCCATTCGGGTGGTGCTCGGCGGTCGTCGTCACCATCCTATTAGCCACTACTGATCCTTTTTTCGTGTATCTGTTGGTTTTGTCTAATTGGTTTCACCTGTGTGTTGTTTAGTTAATTAGTATCTGTATTTATGTAGGTTGTCCCGCCCTAGTGTTTTGTGCGGGATTGTTATTTTTGTCATTTCGTTTTGTCTGTCGGTGTTTGCTGTTTTTTCTCCCGGTTATTAGTTTTTCCCTGTTTTGCTGTTTTTTCACCCTGTCTTGCTTTTGGGTTGACTGTTGTTTTGTTCACCGGAGAATAAACTTGATTATTCGCATTTCTGCTCTCTGCGCCTGATTCCACCCACCTTGACCAGACGTGACAATCCAAGTGTATACTTTTAAAAGGCTAATTGATCATTAGAAAACCCTTTTGCAATTATGTTAGCACAGCTGAAAACTGTTGTTCTGACTAATGAAGCTATAAAACTGTCCTTCTTTAGACAAGTTGAGTATCTGGAGCATTATCATTTGTGGGTTCAATTAGTCTCAAAATGGCCAGAAACAAAGATTTTTGTTCTGAAACTTGTCAGTCTATTCTTGTTCTGAGAAATTAAGGCTATTCCATGCGAAAAATTGCCAAGAATCTGAAATTCTCGTACAATGCTGTGTACTTCTCCCTTCACAGAACAGCTCAAACTGGCTCTAACCAGAATAGTGGTGAATAGGAGTGGGAGGCCCCGGTGCACAACTGAGCAAGAGTACAAGTATATTGGAGTGTCTAGTTTGAGAAACAGGCTCCTCACAAGTCCTCAACTGGCAGCTTCATTATAAATAGTACCTGCAAAACACCAGTCTCAACGTCGACAGTGAAGAGGTAAGTGGCCTTTCAGACTGCTTTTTTCCACAGTTTGTTACGTTACAGCATTATTCTAAAATGTATTACGTATTTTGTTTCCCCTGAATCTATGCACAATACACCATAATGACAAAGTAAAAATGATTTTAAAGATTTTTTGCAAATGTTTTAAAAATAAATGCAGATAAGACTCAAAATTGAGCTCAGTGCCTCCTGTTTTCCATTGATCGTCCTTGATATTTCTACTACTTGTTTGGAGTCTAGCTGTGGTAAATTCAATTGATTGCACATGATTTGGAAAGGCACACACTTGTCTGTAGAAGGTCACACAGTTGACAGTGCATGTCAGCAAAAACCAAGCCATGAGGTCAAAGAAATTGTTCCTAGAACTCCGAGACAGGATTGGGTCGATGCACAGACCTGCGGAAGGGCGCCAAAACATTCCTACAGCATTGAAGGTCCCCAAGAACACGGGGGCCTCCGTCATTCTTAAATGGAAGAGGTTTGGTACCACCAAGACTCTTCATAGAGCTGGCCGCCTGGCCAAACTGGGCAATCGGGGGAGAAGGGCCTCGGTCAGGGAGGTGACCAGAACCTCATAGTCACTTTGACAAAGCTCCAGAGTTCCTCTGTGGAGATGTGAGAACCTTCCAGAAGGACAACTATCTTTGCAGCACTCCACCAAATCAGGCTTTTATGGTAGAGTGGTCAGACTGAAGCCACTCCTCAGTAAAAGGCACATGACAACCCACTTGAAGTTTGCCAAAAGGCACCTAAAGACTCTCAGGCCATGAGAAACCAGATTCTCTGGTCTGATTAAACCAATATAGATCTATTTTGCATGGATACCATGCATCACGTCTGGAGGAAACCTGTCACCATCTCTACGGTGAAGCATGGTGGTGGCAGCATGTTGTGGGGATGATTTTTAGCGGCAGGGGCTGAGACTTGTCATGATTGAGGGAAAGATGAACAGCGCAAAGTACATAGACTGGGGAGAACGTTCACCTTTCAACAAGACAATGACCCTAAGCACACAGCCAAGACAACGCTGGAGTGGCTTTGGGTCTCAACTCCAGAGCCCGGAGTTGAACCTGAAAGAATTCTCTGGAAACCTGGAAATACCTGTTCAGTGACGCTCCCCATCCAAACTGACAGAGCTTGAGAGGATCTGCAGAGAAGAATGGAAGAAACTGCACAAATACAGGTGTGCCAAGCTTGTAGCGTCATACCCAAGACGACTCGAGGCTGTGATCGCTGCCTAGTTGATTCAAGAAATTACTGAGTAAACCGCTTCTACCCCCAAGCCATAAGACTGCTGAACAACTAATCAAATGCCACCCGGACTATCTATATTGACGACCCCCCCCCTTTGTTTTTACACTGCTGCTACTTGCTGTTTATCTATGCATTGTCACTTTACAAATTACCTTGACTATCCTATACCCCTGCACATTGAATCTGTACCCCCTATATATGTATATATATACTCGTTTTCATTTACATTTCTTGTTGCTTTTTGATTAAACTTGTTTAGTCTTTAGTTTACTTATTAAATATTTTATCAAATATATTTATTGAACTGCATTTGATTTCTAGATAAGCATGCCTTTGTCTGATCTTCCCTGTTTTAGTTTTGCTAAACCATTTTGGTTTACTTCCTGTCTTAAGTTTGGTGTGGGTTTTTATTTTTAATCTGCCTCTTCTTAGGCAAATTTAGTGGGTGCTCCCGATGGGTGTCTTTTTAGGTTCCAATTGTTGTTGCTACTCAACTTTCAGTGGACAACCCCGTGAGTGTCTTTCAGAACCCCTCCTAATACTCCACCTGATTTTGTTGTCTGTGCCTCTTTGTACCTCCTAGCCTTTGTCCACGTGGGGACCTGGAGAATCTTCCTTGTTTTCGTATCCTTTTGGGGATTTTCAATACCCATGAGGATAGTATACAAGCGCTCACAAGCTCAGAGAATTCAGCTCAGACAGATTCCACTCAGCTCCTGAGCTCCATCAGTATCAGATATTAATTTGGAATGGAAT
The DNA here is from genome assembly GCF_036934945.1 of Oncorhynchus masou masou. Taxonomy (NCBI): domain Eukaryota; kingdom Metazoa; phylum Chordata; class Actinopteri; order Salmoniformes; family Salmonidae; genus Oncorhynchus; species Oncorhynchus masou. The sequence continues at coordinate 40,567,111 of NC_088239.1, read as the reverse complement.
GTGTTTGCATCTAATCAAAACGAATCGCATCAATTTGTTCCGCTAATCATATCGCACCGAATGGTTTCAAACTAAAAATATCGTTCCTGTATTTTATCAGAGCCCATGTACAGTATCTAGATGTGTTTCGAATTGTGCTTGTATGGCGAGATGCACATCCCCAGAGAATAGCCTTCATATGATGGATACATGTTGGTTCAGTTTAGTAGTGTGTTTTCTCGTAGGTCTCTTTTCTTCATTAGGTTTGGAGTGCATTATAGAATCTCCCAGGGATGGTCTGAGCACAGAGACTGATAGTTCAGCTTGCTTCCACTCTAAAAAGCCTATTTGCTTGAAATAAACTAGCTTCAGGCTATGAACAAAACAGGAGAAAAGCATCTACAGCTCTTCTTTTGGTATTATTCCACACTAGAAGCTTTTCTTAAACACTTTCAGGGAAGTCGGATTTGTGGTATTCCAGATATAATCATTGACCAGTACCTGTCCTGGAATGTGATCAGTAAGCCTACCATCAATTCTACATCCTAAACCATAGAGGTTTCCATAGTTAGGATTGTTTCCCCTGCACAGTCGAGTTCAGTCTTATATGGATGGATGGATGCATAGTCGGGTTATGAGGGTCTAGTAGTCCTAACCTAGCGTTCCTTGTGTTCCTTAACCTTGTGTTCATCTTGGTCCTCTGTAGCTAAGTTAGAGCATGATGCTTGGAACAACGGGATAATGAGTTTGTTTCCCGGGACCACTTGTACGTAAAATGTATGCAAGTATGACTAAGTTGCTTTTGATCATAAAACAATTCATTATTTACTATATCCTTCCTCAGGTAAAGTGTATGCAGTAGGGGGCCATGATGGTAGTGAACACCTGGGCAACATGGAGATGTTTGATCCTCTCACCAACAAGTGGATGATGAAAGCTTCCATGAACACTAAAAGGTATGTAATGTCTGGCAAAAGGAAAATTAAGTGGGCGGCAGGGTAGCCTAGTGGTTAGAGTGTTGGACTAGTAACCGAAAGGTTGCAAGTTCAAAAACCCCGAGCTGCCAAGGTACAAATCTGTCGTTCTGCCCCTGAACAGGCAGTTAACCCACTGTTCCTAGGCCGTCATTGAAAATAAGAATTTGTTCTTAACTGACTTGCCTAGTAAAATAAAGGTTAAAAAAAAAGTAGAAATGTAGTTTTACAGCCAAAAGATACCTAATTATACTCACACTCATACTACTCATACTGAACTATTTTCATTGCTGTGTGAAGGAGAGGCATAGCTCTGGCAGCTCTGGAAGGTCCTATCTACGCCAGCGGTGGTCTCGATGACAACTCCTGTTTCAACGATGTAGAGAGATATGACATCGAGAGCGACCACTGGAGTGCTGTGGCGCCCATGAACACGCCCCGAGGTGGAGTGGGCTCTGTGGCCTTAGGGGTGAGAACAAGACACTCTAGACACCTGGCTAGACTGATCATATACTAAACTCAGCAAATAAAGAAACATCCCTTTTTCAGGACCCTGTCTTTCAAAGATAATTAATACAAATCCAAATAACTTCACAGATCTTCATTGTAAAGGGTTTAAACTGTTGCTCATGCTTGTTCATTGAACCATAAACAATTAATGAACATGCATCTGTGGAACGGTCGTGAAGACACTAACAGCTTACAGACAGTAAGCAATTAAGGTCACAGTTATGAAAACTTGGGATACTAGAGAGGCCTTTCTACGGACTCTGAAAAACAGCTAAATAAAGATGCCCGGGCTCCATGCTCATCTCCGTGAACCTGCCTTAGGCATGCTGCAAGGAGGCATGAGGACTGCAGATGTGGCCAGGGCAATACATTGCAATGTCCGTACTGTGAGATGCCTAAGACAGCACTACAGGGAGACAGGACGGACAGCCGATCATCCTCGCAGTGGCAGACCACGTGTAACAACACCTGCACCGGATCGGTACATCTGAACATCACACCTGCGGGACAGGTACAGGATGGCAACAACAACTGCCCGAGTTACACCAGGAACGCACAATCCCTACAACAGTGCTCAGACGGTCCGCAATAGGCTGGACTGAGGGCTTGTGGGCCTGTTGTAAGGCAAGTCCTCACCAGACATCACCGGCAACAAAGTCGCTTATGGGCACAATCCCACCATTGCTGGACCAGACAGGACTGGCAAAAGTGCTCTTCACTGGCGAGTTGTGGTTTTGTCTCACCAGGAGTGATGGTTGGATTTGCGTTTATCGTTGAAGGAATGAGCGATACACCGAGGCCTGTACTCTGGAGCGGAATCGATTTGGAGGTGGAGGGTCCGTCATGGTCTGGGGCGGTGTGTCACAGCATCATCAGACTGAGCTTGTTGTCATTGCAGGCAATCTCAATGCTGTGCGTTACAGGGAAGACATCCTCCTCCCTCATGTGGTACCCTTCCGGCAGGCTCATCCTGACATGACCCTCCAGCATGACAACGCCACCAGCTATACTGCTCGTTTTGTGCGTGATTTCGTCTGGGACCTGTTGGATCGGAGGTTGTGGACTAGGGCCATTCCCCCCAGAAATATCCGGGAACAGGTGCCTTGGTGGAAGAGTATGGTAACATCTCACAGCAAGAACTGGCAAATCTGGTGCAGTCCATGAGTAGGAGATGCACTGCAGTACTTAATGCTGTAACAGATACTGACTGTTACTTTTGATTTTGCCTCCTCCCCCCCTTTGTTCAGAGACACATTATTCCATTTCTGTTCGTCACATGTCTGTGGGACTTTCTCAGTTGTTGAATCTTGTTATGTTCATACAAATATTTACACGTTAGGTTTGCTGACAATAAACGCAGTTGACAGTGAGAGGACGTTTCTTTTTTTGCTGAGTATATTTTGGATCAAGTGTTCATTAGGGCACACCATAGCAACATTTTTCAAAACATTGTGCAGCAGAAAACAAGTGTCTTTCATTCCGATAGTTCTTCCCTGTTTTGTGCCTAGTTGACACGACCCAGGTGTTACGTCACATTTATACATACACTCAGCACACATGACATCCTCAGATGCTTTTATAAACAGTTTTTTTTATCACTAACATAGAGTAAAGAGAATTTATCCCCCAAGCTGTTTGTGATTTGAAGTCTGTGTTCGTGTGCATAATAACAGGCCATAATAACAGTTAACCCTATCAGTCCAGAGACCCCAGCAAAAATCTGCTTTTCACTTATCTGACTTTCATTTAACTGCATGTCATGCCCTTTTTACTCTATTTAGCCTCACAATGAAGAGTTTTACCATTTTCTTTTCAGGTCAACCAGGGCTCAAGTAGAACACAAAACAAGTTGACATAAACAGTTGCATTCATGAGTTTGATTGACCAATGTCAATAAACAAATAAGGTCCACCCTGATAGATGAAGGTACAGAAATTGTTTGCTCAGTGGGAAATTAATATACATACAGTCAGTGACAAGTTTGTGGAGTTTGACAGCAACTATGTGATCTTATTACAGTATTTTAGACTATGTCCTTGAATTTTCTAGGATCTTTTATGCAGATGAACCCATTAACGTGTAGCTTGTGAGCATCATTAGTTACATGAGCATGTTTGTGCATCTTTTCGTAGTTCTTAATGTGTAGCTCAAACCATTCTGACCTGGCCCCAGGTCCTTGTCTCACAAACGCCACTCTAGCTCAGCCCTAGTTAACCACACATACTAATGGATGCAGCAGAAATAGATGAATCCAATGGTACAACCCAGAAGTCTGTAGCTGAAACACACAGTGTTTAAAAGGGGTTAGAAGTCAGTTATCACATTGCTATATTCTTCTCTAGTTTAACCAGTTAGACAGATAAAAAAAAGTGTCCTAAACACAATTTAACCAGGCGATCTAAACTAGTATACAGATCTATACGGAAGGATGAATATTTGACGTCCTTACACTTGCTCGTCCGCAACATAAGGGATTCAACAGAATGTTGCTGACGACTAGGTAGCTAGTTTAGTTAGTTAGCTTCGCTAGTTAACTATATTAGAAAGTTTACAACTGGCAGTTTAAATAGCAAGCTGACTTAAATCGATGATTCTCCATTTATGTGAGAATAGTTAAAACAAACTGACTAGCTAGCTAGTGTATGAACATTTTAGTAAGCTAGCTAGCTAGCTACTTCGTTAGCTAACCTTAACTGGCTTGACCTGCAGTCAAGGCCGCCTTTCCTACTTTTGTGGTTTCGTTAGCTGTGGCGTACGTAAATTAAATCACAGCCATCCGTCCATCACAATCTCTGCTGTTGATAGTAATGTAAAGTGCTTTCTCATAAATTCGATATCAATAGATGGAAATATCTCCTTACTTGCTGGGTTGGTGGCAGCGCCGCCAAAGTTGAACGCCATGATTACTCCTGTTCACAGCAAATTGGGTCCGTGCAGGAAGTGTCGTTGGATTGTACAGTTCCGCGAAATAAATTCTTCTTCTTCTTTGATGAGGTTTAATGGTGGTTGGCATCCAATAAATGTTGCATTACAGCCACCTACTAGACTGGACTGCTTTATAACTTTGCTTGAATTTTTTAAAACAAATAAACAAATACCCTACTATCTAACACTACACTCACAAAAAACAGAATGTTTAAATATATTTAGTCCTACTTCAGGCCAACAGCCTGAAAGGATGGGACACCACCACTTAACACACCCTGTAACTCTTCTGACGTTCAGTCTCGCACACCCAAATACCTCTCTGCATCTGCCACCGCAACCTCAATTTTCTGCGACTTACATTCCATCCCTGCAGTACAGTTCATAACCATTGCTATAAATGCTAACTGAAACATATATCACTTGTTGGTTTATCCCTCTGTATTCGTACAGATCTACTCACACCACTCCTCTCAGGATCCTTGACCCTTCTTCCCTACTTTCTTCACTGTCTCAGCATATGACAACCTCTGCACTACTATAACCCTGGAAAAGTCAACCTGCCTCTCTCGCATGGGACATTTCTGTTCCCCAGCCCCATGGGCACCCCTACATACAGTATACCACTACTTTCCCCAATGCTACACATTCTTTTGTCTCATGCCCTTCTGCACACATCTCACACCTAGTAACCTCCCTCCTACACACTGCTGCCACATGCCCATAAGCTTGACACCTGTAAAAATGTAATATATTCGGCACAAAAGATTGTGCAGAATAACTTATATATCCTGACATCACATTGTCGGGCAAAGCCTCAACATCGAAACTCAAAAGAACAGACAAAAACGATTTTGTTTCACCACTCATACCACCCTGTATGCATCGCAGTATACTACAAGTATCACAAACACCAGGAATCTTCCCCTTCAGTTGGTCAGCTTTCACATTTACCACTACCCCAGTAATCACTCCTTGCTTGTATCCAAAGTGGTTCTCAATGGTAAAAATGGTGCCCTTTTCTTGCGAGCAAAACAATTCACATCTCTTTCCCCCATTTGTTTAACACGGAGATCCGACTCTCTCTAACCAGCAGAAACACAAACAATTATCACAAGACCACTTCTGGTTACTCTCACCGATTCCACAGCACCCAACTTTGTTTTCACTCACCCTGAAGCCACAAATGGATCAGCCAAAAGGCAACTGTCCACTTTTTCCAAAAACTAAACTCCTACTGTCAGAGACTCATCTTTAACCTAACCCTCGGTGCAAGCCTCGGGCTAAGATAACTTCACCACACCTACCACCTCATTCACTTCCATTTCTCCTCCTGTCTTGAGCTCACTCTGCTTACACTTTCTACCAGTTTTCTTTATTAACAAACCATCTCCCTTTTTCCCGTCACTCAAGCTCGCCCTCTTCCTCCCTCTCTCAGACCTCCTCTACCTCTCTTTTTCCCTCCATTCCTCCTTATAATAATACTGCACTTCTGACAGACATTTTGTTCTTACCTTCTCAAGGGATGCCATTTAACCGGCTGTCACAATCTCCCCCGCAAATTAAATGTTCAGTTGATATAGTTCTAACATATAAGTTGCAATAGTGATTTTATTATAAAAACTTTTTCTTTCAGACAGCAATTCAATGCTCTAGTTTCTACTGTATATTTGAAATTGAGCATCTAGTTTACCTCATCATAAAACATAGGCTACACAATGTCTTGGTCAATTGAAAAGCCACATCATCTACACCTCACCTGGGGTGTATTCATTAGTGGTCATGTCTAGAAGGGATACAGCTTTTGTTTTGCATTTTGAATAACCCTACCTCGAACCGTAACTTAATTATCCTAACCAGTTACATTAATTATCCTAACCTGCTGCGTAAATTCTCCTAATTTGTTACGAAAAGTACATTTTGACAAAAGCTGCACGCCATCTAGACAAAACCTTAATTAGTCAGATTATGTTGCAAAACGTTGGTCTGTTGCAAAATGTTTTTTTTCTCCCAGTGATTGGGATAATAGTCTTTCTCACAACCTAATAACAGTTGACATTCACTCACCCTCACAACTGTCAAAATGATTCTTGTTGGACTAATTAATTTTTCTAGGCTGTATCACAACTGGCCGTGATTGGCAGTCCCATAGGGAGGCACACAATTGGCCCAGCGTTGTCCGGGTTTGGCCAGTGTATGCAGTCATTTTAAATAAAAATTTGTTCTGAACTGACTTGCCTAGTTAAATAAAACAGAAGTCACAAGACCATTAGTGAGGTTGGAAAGTGATGTTGGGTGATTAGGCCTGACTCGCAGTCAGCGTTACAATTCATCCCAAAGGTGTTCGATGGAGTTAAGGTCAGGTCTCTGTGCAGGCAAGTCAAGTTCTTTCACACCAATCTTCACAAACCACTTCTGTATGTACCTCACTTTGTGTACTGAGGCATTGTCATCCTTCAACAGGAAAGGGCCTTCCCAAACTTTTGCCACAAAGTAGAATATCATTATATGCAGTAGCGTTAAGATCTCCCTTCACTGGAAGGGGCCTAGCCAAAACCATGACAAATAGTCCCAGACCATTATTAACCCATTATTATACCATTATTCCTCCTCCACCAAACTTTACAGTTGGCACTATGCATTGGGGCAGGTAGCGTTCTCCTGGCATCTGCCAAACCAAGATTCGTCCGTCGGAGAACCAGATGGTGAAGCGTGATTCATCACTCCAGAGAGTGCTTTTCCATTGCTCTTCAGTCCAATGGTGGCGAGCTTTACACCACTCAGCCAAAGCTTGGCATCGCACATCTTAGGCTTGTGTGTGGCTGCTCGGCCATGGAAACCCATTTCATGAAGCTCCTGACTAACAGTTCTTGTGCTGACGTTGCTTCCAGAGGCAGTTTGGAACTCGGTAGTGAGTGTTGCAACCGTGAACAGATGATTTTTACGAGCTGAGTCGTTGTATTTGTATTTGCAGCAGCTCCTCTTCCTGGGAACCAGCAACATTAAGGCAGTTATATACAATTTAAAATATTACAGGACATTACATTTCATAACAGTTTTCTCAACACATTAAGGGTGTTCCCTCAAGCCACTACTCTACTATCACATACTGAGTACTGCGCCACTTTGAGAAATAAAATACTTAACAAATAAAGTTATCATATAAGGCAACTGTTTTTGCTCTAGATTGCAAGAAATGGCACTTACAGGTGTTCAAAAACCTTTATCAAGTGAAAATGGCTTAGTTGAGCTTTAGACATCATATTAAACAGGCCTTGAATATCAACTTGTATTTTAAGAGCAACAAGTTAGTACTTACAATGCATTCGGAAATTATTCAGACCCCTTGACTTTTTCCACATTTTGTTACATTACAGCCTTATTCTAAAATTGATTAAATAGTTTCCCCCCCTCATCAAGCTACACACCATACCCCATAATGACAAAGCAAACCATTTTTGAAAATATCACATTTAGATAAGTATTCAGACCCTTTGCTCAGTACTTTATTGAAGCATCTTTGGCAGTGATTACAGCATTGAGTCTTCTTGGGTATCTTCTTGGCACACCTGTATTTGGGGAGTTTCTCCCATTCTTCTCTGCAGATACTCTCAAGCTCTATCATTTTGGATGGGGATCGTCGCTGCACAGCTATTTTCAAGTCTCTCCAGAGATGATCCGATCAGGTTCAAGTCCGGGCTCTGGCTGGGCCTCTCAAGGACATTCAGAGACTTGTCCCGTAACCACTCCTTCGTTGTCTTGGCTGTGTGCTTAGGATCGTTGTCCTGTTGGAAGGTGAACCTTCCCCTCAGTCTGAGGTTCTGAGCACTCTGGAGCAGGTTTTCATCAAGGATCTCTGTACTTTTCTCTGTTCATCTTTCCCTCGATCCTGACTAGTCCCCCAGTCCCTGCTGCTGATGGTGCCAGGTTCCTCCAGATGTGACGCTTGGCATGCTGGTCAAAGAGTTCAATCTTGGTTTCATCAGACCCGAGAATCTTGTTTCCCTCTGGCCACTCTACTATAAAGGCCTGATTTGGTGGAGTGCTGCACAGATGGGAGAACCTTCCAGAAGGACAACCATCTCCACAGAGGGACTCTGGAGCTGTCAGAGTAACCATTGGGTACTTGGTCACCTCCCTAACCAAGGCCATTCTCCCCCGATTGCTCAGTTTGGCCGGGCAGCCAGCTCTAGGAAGAGTCTTGGTGGTACCAAGCTTCTTTGATTTTTAGGAAATAATGGCCACTGTTCTTGGGGACCTTCAATGCTGCAGAATGGTTTTGGTACCCTTCCCCTAGTCCTTGCCGCGACACAGACAATTCCTTCAACCTCATGGCTTGGTTTTTCCTCTGACTTACACTGTCAATTGTGGGACCTTATATAGACCGGTGTGTGCCTTTTTGAAATCATGTCCAATCAATTGAATTTACCATAGGTGGACTCCAATCAAGTTGTAGAAACATCTCAAGGATGATCAATGGAAAAAGGATGCACCTGAGCTCAATTTCGAGTCTCATAGCAAAGGTTCTGAATACTTATGTAAATAAGGTTTTTTTGTTTTTATAAAATTTCTTAACCTGTTTTCGCTTTGTCATTATGGGGTATTGTGTTTAGATTGAGGTAATCAATTAATGTCATACATTTTACAATAAGGCTATAACGTAATAAAATGTGGAAAAGTCAAGACCTCAATTTCACATTCATCACTGTCTGGTAGATAAACTGAGCTCTTCATAGGTTCCCAGCAGTCTCATATAAAACAGAGGGAGTGGATTGTGACGCTGTTTAGTAAAGACTCAGTAAACAGAACTGTGTTTAGGATAGAAATCAGTTGACATTCTTTCGATTCCAGTTAAACCACAGAGACTATGCTTTTATTTTTAGTTATTTTATTTCGGTGCTTTCGATCAGTGCCATCTGCATAGGCTCAGTGATGCTAAAACCTCTTCAGTGTTAGCATTAGCTGGCTGTAGCCTTTTTGCATTTGAACAATCATTCCTGACAGACTGAGTCTCATTGGGATGTATAAAACTATGGAAGTCTTTTGCAGAGTTAGATTAACTTGTGCTGCAAAAAAATAGGTTTTTGAAATGGCTGAGGGACTAGAGCTACCTGTACAGACAGTCTGGGGTCTTAGCAGAGTGCTACCCCTACTCTCTATGTTCTTCTCGAAGATAGCTGGGCTGTCAGTAAACAATTGTGCTTTCAGACGTGTGAAGATTAATCTTCTGTCTGCCAAATGGTTAATATATATTTTAATATATGGAGTTGTGTATTACGAAACCTGTGTATCTTTTGTGTTATTTACCAGGTATCTTTAATTTATTGTTGTGCACTACTTTCCTGCAATAGTCAGGGGTTTGAACATACAGTATTTTGTACTATGGCAATTTTGATGCTATTTTCAAAATGTTTTGACAGTGTCTGCTCTTTTTTGAGGCGTTGAGTTTGAAGCTTTTTCCTCACCCTTATTTTCTTGTATATCCTCCAGGTCATGTTAAAGCATTTCAGGTAACTCTGGATTCTATTGTAAAACATTGACTGAAGATTTAGATTTTTAAAGCAAAAATGTTTGAAGAGATGAAGTATACAAAACATTAAGAACACCTGATCTTTCCATGGTAGACTGACCAGGTTTTTCTAGGTGAAATCTATGAACCTGTATTGATGTCACTTGTTAAATCCACTTCAATCAGTGTAGAGATTAAGGATTTTTAAGACTTGAGACAATTGAGACATGGATTGTGTATGTGTGCCATTCAGAGGGTAAATGGGCAAGACAAAAGATTTGTGTCTTTGAATGGGGTTTGGTAGTATGGGGCCAGGCGCAACGGTTTGTGTCAAAAACTGCAACGCTGCTAAGTTTTCCATGTGTGTATCAATATTGGTCCACCACCCAAAAGGATATCCAGCGAACTTGACACAACTGTTGGAAGCATTGGTCAACATGGGCCATCATCCCTGTGGAATGCTTTCGACACTTTGTAAAGTCTATGCCCCCATGAATTGAGACGGTTCTGAGGGCAAAAGCGGGGGCTGCAACACAATATTAGGAAAGTGTTCCTAATGTTTGGTGTATTTGCTCTTGTACCCTCCATTAAGGGAATTTTGAATTGTTGCACCATTGGTTTGCTATATTCTACAATTCAACTGTAAATGCTGCCTTTTATCATACATTACACCAGGGGTGTATACTGACTTGCCAACCATAACATAAAATGATCTTTCACATTCTTTTACAGTCTCATTTCCTCCCCTTTTTTTACAGCTTGAATCTTAATTTACTGTTAATTTAGTTGGTATTACTGTAATAAAGCTGTCAATGTATAGATTTTAATAATTTTATTGAGAATGAAATACAGAAATGTCTAATTTATGTAAGTCAATTACATGTTATGAATTTGTCTCCCAGTGTTGTTGGAAAACACACTGCAGCAGGTTTTTCTCTAAAGATTTTCCTGTGCTTAGCACATGCTTGAAAATTAAGTCGTACTCAGTGATGTGTTGTGTTGGATTTGCACCAAACATTACTCTTTGTATTCAGGACAAAGTTTAAAAAAAATGCCAAGTGTTTTGCAGTTTTTTACTATTATTAAGCGATTAAAACAGTCAGAGTTGAATGGCTTTAGTCTCCATTGGCCTCATGGTGAAATACCTGAGTGGTTTCCTTCCTATCCAGCAACTGAGTTAGGAAGGACGAATGTATGTTTTTAAAAATACATTATAAGTGACCCATACACTGAGAAGACCTTATCTGTTTTATAGGCTTACTGCAAGTAGGCTAAACACAGACAAGACAGAAAGATAAATGCGGTAAGAGACCCACTAAAGCAGCACCGCCCCCTTAAGATTCTGAGCCTGTCTTGCAGGGTTGGTCTTACAAATCCAAAGCCCCTGGATTGGTGAGCATAATATACAAGGAATTTCTCAGAGCTGCTAATGAGAACATTGATGACCTTGTACCTAGCGGTGGGAATTCCGGTGAGGTGCCCACACCCAGGTAGTGACAGTACTGGCAACACTAGCTGCAGTAACCCATGGGGCGGGGGTCATACAGTCAGAGAGGGGGCAAATTATTGTGGTCCTGATAGCACAAAATAATCAAAGAACTGCACAGAAATGCTTGGGAAAATGGTCATATCGGGAGACGTGTATTGTGTGTATCAGATCTCCATCAGCTAGGACTTGACATTGGTTAATGAAATATCCCCATTATTGCAAAATCTTGCATGACTCTCAAACTGCTACAACTGTAAATGCATTCGCACATCAAGTCCTTTCTTGAGTTGGACTCAGGAATGGAACAACTTGAACATCTGAGCTTGTGGTTGTTTATGGGGGAAGGGCAGGGAGTGTTTGTATTACACATCTGTTGCTGTGGAGTAATGATGTTAAGGACAAAATAGGATGAATCACAATAACTGTTTTGCCAAAATAATTGCTTGACAAAAATGTAATTGTTGTAATGGCAATCATGGTTACAGGTAACAATCCTTAGCATGAACTGCCTACATTATTATGCATATTTTTTTATTGTGGAAATAAATTAAGATATGCAATATTTGTATCTTATAACTGTATATAATACAATCGAGGTGAGGGCTAACACAAATGAGGATTTAGTCAGGAATCGCCATGGACCACATGAGAAAAGCAAGCTTTTTGGAAGACGAGATCACAGCGACCGTAGAGGAGATTGAAGTTAGGCAACACGTATTATTCGGTGGACAAAATAGTGGGTTGACAAACAAAGCCAAACGGGTAGCTTGGGAGTGTGTCGCCGCTGCAGTGAACGAGGTGGGGCAGCAAGACCGAGGCTGATGTGGAAAAAAGGATAGCCATATACATAACCAGCAGGAAAATCACTTACGTAAAGTCTATACTTTTCGTGGAGATAAGATAATTTCCACGACAAAGTAAGGTTTTATAAATAACTACTTACACGTGGTTTTCTGCGTAAATCATACTTAAGATCGAAATTGATCATAAGTCTGTTTTTATAAATGAGGCCCCAGAGGGACAGGGGAAAGTTTTAGCAGGTGGAATAGTGGAGAACAATCAGAGGTTTACTTAGCAGCAATGCAAATATCAAGGTACAGCTATATGGACACTCAATCATACTTTTGAATGGTAAGTTTACAAACATGTTATAATAAATAGAATTGAAACTTGTATCTCATTATGGTGAAACAGATTTGGCTCATTAATCTATACGGTCCAAATAATGGTGATCCACACTTATTTGGAAATATATACAGTAATATATACAGCACCAATCAAACATTTGGACACCTACTTATTCCTGGGTTTTTCTTTATTTTTTACTATTTTCTACATTGTTGAATAGTAAAGACATCAAATATTATGAAATAACAAATATGGAATCATGTAGTAACCAAAAAAGTATTAAACAAATCAAAGTAGCCACCCTTTTCCTTGACAGCTTTGCACACTCTTGGCATTCTCTGAACTTGCTTCATGAGGTAGTCACCTGGAATTCATTTCAATTAACAGTTGTGCCTTGTTAAAAGTGAATTTGTGAAATTTCTTTCCTTAACTTCTTATGGTATAGGGGACGGTTGAGTCCCACTTGGGCAAAAAACGGAAAATGCAGCGCTGCAATTTTTTTTAAACTATATAAAAATCAAACTTTCATTAAATCACGCATGTAAGATACTCAATTAAAGCTACACTCGTTGTGAATCCAGCCAACGTGTCATATTTTTAAAAGGCTTTTCGGCGAAAGCATAAGAAGCTATTATCTGATGATAGCACAATAGTAAACAATGAGGGTAGCATATTTCAACACTGCCGGCGCTACACAAAACGCAGAAATAAAATATAAAACATGCATTACCTTTGACGAGCGTCTTTTGTTGGCACTCCAATATGTCCCATAACATCACAATTGGTCCTTTTGTTCGATTAATTCCGTCCATGTATATATATCCAAATGATAATTTATAAAGCGCGTTTGATCCAGAAAAAACAGCTTCCAAAAAACACAACGTCACTACAAAATATTTAAAAAGTTGCTTATGAACTTTGCCAAAATATTTCAAACTACTTTTGTGATACAACTTTGGGTATTTTTAAACGTTAATAATCTATCAAATTGTAGACGGGTCTATCTGTTTTCAATACAGGAAGACAACAAGCCAAGCTACTTTTCAAGTCTTGTGCAACTCTCAACAGTGTTACGCAGTTCCTAGATGGCCGTACTACTTCATTGCACAAATTAATAACTTCAACCAAATTCCAAAGACTGGTGACATCCAGTGGAGGCGGGAGGAACTGAAAACAAGTTCCAAAGAAATACAGTTTCCCAATGCGAACTCACTGAACAGACAGAGACCCCCCCCCCCCAAAAAAAAATCTGAACGGTTAGTTCTCTGGGTTTAGCTTGCTACATAAGTTCTGTTATACTCAGACATGATTCAAACATTTTTAGAAACTTCAGAGTGTTTTCTATCCAAGTGAAAATGCTGCCGCCCATCTCAACATCAACTGTTCAGCGTAGACTGTGTGAGAAATGGTCGCACTGCAATAGATTTTAATAGAAAGTTAGCAAAAATAGATAAGCTCTTGCTAACATGGTAAGGAAAATACCTGTCTATTTGTGGAAAAAATCACCCTGATTAACTTGAGTCATATCCCAGTTGACCTATTTGCCTTGCCTTACACCTAGCGAATTGTTTTTGAAATTATATGAGTAAAAATAATCAATTTTACTTGGAACGGTAAGCCACACCAAATTAAATGGGCCTATTTATATAATGAATATGAATTCAGAGGGCAGAAATTATTAAAAATTAGACCCCTCTAAAAATATAAATATTAGACCTCTCACTAAAGGCTTCAGTCATACAAAAGCTGCACTTAAATCTGAACTGGTTCTCTAGCAGATTAGTTAAAATTGTTTAAAGAATTGACTTTTTCCTCTTTATTCAGATTACAACTTCTCACTTACGGTTATTTAAAAATGAAATCAGCTCCAAAATTAAGCTGTTTTTAAAACAAGCCATAGAAAGTTTTTGCAATTTCAGTTTAATCCACCAAAAAAGACGGAACAAATAATACAACAAATATTATGGTTAAACTCATACACGAATTGATCAACAACAACAAAACATTTGGGGAAAGAATGTTTATGTCACGACTTCCGCCAAGGTTGGCTCTCCTGCCCATTCGGGCGGTGCTCGGCGGTCGTCGTCACCGTCCTATTAGCCACTACTGATCCCTTTTTCGTGTATCTGTTGGTTTTGTCTAATTGGTTTCACCTGTGTGTTGTTTAGTTAATTAGTGTCTGTATTTAATGTAGGTTGTCCCGCCCTTGTTTTGTGTGGGATTGTTTATTTTGTAATTTTGTTTTGTCTGTCGGTGTTTGCTGTTTGTTTTTTCTCCGGTTAGTCTTTATCCTGTTTTGGATATTTCACCCTGTCTGTATTTTGGGTTGACTGTTGTTTGTTTTTTGTTCACCGGAGAATAAACGTTATTATCGCATTCTGCTCTCTGCGCCTGATTCCACCCACCTTGACTAGACGTGACAGTTTAAAGTATAATCTTTTCTAAATTATATCATAAATAGGACTGGTGGAGTTATGTCACACAGGCAGCTAACAAAAATATATGGAAATGTCTGTCTAAACAAAACTTACAACCAACTAATTGCAGCATTACCGGAAAAATCGGAGAGGAAGGTAAAAAAGGGAATAAAGTAAGGAACTTGTCTGTCTGCCCTGCATTAAAGACCAAAATTTGGTTATAGAAAATTGTGCTAAATTAAAAAGTATACCAGTTTCATTGAAGGACTATATGTGCTATATAGATTGCAAAATAGTTGGGAAGAGATTTTTTATGTACCGATTCCATGGCATTACGGTTTATGAGCTGATAGACCAAATGACGCCGGATTCATAACTTAGAATTTTCCTATTTAAATTTTAGAAAGTTCTTGCAACCAATGTAATGTTATATATTGGGGATACAACCATCCCACCTCTGCAGATTTTCCTGAGAAGAGAGAATGATTAGATCATTTGATTTAGTACTCTCCATATGTAGCCTGTTTTTTGTCACAGGTTCAGGAATGGCTGAAGAATTGTAACATTTACCTGGAGCTAACTCTGCAAATAGCACTGCTGGCTGATTTGAAAAGTAATAGTCAATCGATCAATAATATAACACTTTTAGCAAATTTTTACCTTTAATTTTTGTGAAACATCACAGCACAGTTGATAAATATACAAATCAAAACTGAATCGTGTTCAGAAATGCATGTGAGGGGTTGAGTGGAGCTGAAGGGTAAAATATACTGAGTCTGTAAAATGTATATACTGTAGATTCAGAACTTTGGTGAAACAGCACAGTTAAAAATATATGGCAAATAGAAATCAAAACTGCATGTTCTAGAAATAGATGGGAGGAGTTGAGGGTAGCTGAAATATTATTATGAGCCGTTCTCCCCTCAGGAGCATCCACTGCACTACATTTACTGAAAAAATGTTATATATAGACCCAATATTGTTCTGCTATGGGGACAAAAGTTATATATTACTTTTTTCAGACATTGTATTTGTTAAACCATGCCCTATAATTGATTAGTATGAATTATTAATAGGTCGTGGCTATGGGTCTATCTGTGATTGAAGTGTGTGTAGGGGCAGTGGTCACCAGCTATTTTCCACACAACCATCACACATCTACCTCATATCTTCAGAGCTCTCCCCTCATCGGACCATGAGGGTGTCAGACTCCGGAACCTTCATCAGCCATGATAGATTCTACGGCTGTGGCTCGGGTCAATTCTTCCCCATCTCCCATCAGTCCTCGAGGATTCTTCTAAACCACTCGAGGCAAAAGAAAAGCCGGACCTCCTCAGCCATTTCACCAGCTGTCGTCATAGGCAGCTCTATGGTGAGAAACATCTCGGTTCCCTGGGAAAAAACCCTGTGCTATCCTGGAGCTCAAGTAAATGACATTACACAGCTGCTTCCTACCGTTCTATGACAGCTGCTGGGGGCTGACACTGTTGTAGTCCATGTGGGGTCAAACAACATTAGGAGAACTAGCTCGTAATATAAGGGCACAGGGCGAGACCCAGATGCAGACACGGGAGGCAGATGGTTCGAGTCTCTGATATGTTGTACAATCCAAGGGGTAGGCAAGAGAATGGTTGTGGACAGGCAAAAGATCATAAGGTCAGAGTCCAGGAGGTACAGAGGGGCAGGCAGGCTCGAGGTCAAGGCAGGCAGTATGGTCATGCAGGCAGTTGGATGCAGAACGCCTTCCAGAATTGGGACAAGAACTGAGGACCCCGATCCAAGAACATGTCGACCGTGAGTCCATGGAATCGGAAGATGTGCTGCCCCATGAGCTCGGCCGTCTCTTTGGCTAAAGGTAACTAGGGAAGAGGTATGAAATGGGCGTCTTTGGAAAACCATCTGAAGGGGGAAGCTCAGTGACAAAATCCAGGGAAATATGGGACCAGGGGCGATGAGGGACAGGGAATAGCTGAAGCAGGCCAGACGGAGCTTGCCGCGGAGCCTTGCTTTGAGCGATCACCATGCATGCGGCGACAAAGGCCAAGACATCAGGAGCCATGGTGAGCCACCAGAAGCGTTGTTGGAGGAAAGCCAGAGTACGACGAGCACCAGGATGACAGGTAAGCCTGGAGGATTGAGCCCATTCCAGGACCTGAGGCCGGGCCAAATCAGGAACGAGCATCTGGTTAGCCCCCCCTGGTAAATAACAGGGCCCAAAGAGCTTGCCTTAGGTTGAGTCGCTTGGCAGTGTGGAGGTATTCTAAATTCTTATGGTCCGTCCATACCAAAAATGGATGATCAGCCCCTTCCAGCCAATATCTCCACTCCTCCAGAGCCATCTTAACAGCTAGGAGTTCCCAGTTCCCAACATCATAGTTCCTTTCTGCAGGGTTGAGTTGATGGGACATGAAGGCACAGGGATGAAGCCTTTGGTCCTGGATGGATAGCTGGGAAGCGTCAACCTCAACCACAAACTGATGAGTCCGGTCCGGATGGATGAGGATGGGGCAGTAGTGAATCGCTGCTTTAGATCCCCAAAAGCCTTGTCCGCTGCTGGAGACCATGCGAATGGTACCTTGGGAGAGGTGAGTGCAGAGAAGGTGGCCGCCAGGTTGCTGTAGCCCCGAATGAAACGGCGGTAGAAATTAGCAAACCCCAGAATCCGTTGTAGCTGCACCCTGGATGTGGGTTGGGGCAAATCCACCACCACTCTCACCTTTCCGGGTCCATCTGAACATTCCCTTCAGCGAGGATGTATCCAAGAAAGGAGTTAGGGGAACGGTGGAACTCACACTTCTCATCTTTTACAAACAACTGATTTTCCAGGAGGCACTGAAGGACCTGTCAAACATGGAGAATGTGTTCCTGGGCAGAATGAGAGAAAGACAACAACAAAATGATTCAACATGTCCAGGAGCACATCGTTGACCAGGGTCTGGGAGATAGCGGGTACGTTGGTGAGTCCAAACGGCATGACCAGGTACTCAGTGTCCACTGGCAGTGTTGAAAGCCGTCTTCCACTTTTCTCCTTCACGTTTCCACACAAGGTGGTAGGCATTTCCGAAGGTCCAGTTTGAAAAAGATGGTAGCCCCCTGGAGATGTTCGAAAGTCGAGGAGAGGTAGAGGGTACTGATTTTTGATTGTAATGTCATTGAGGTCCCAGTAATCAGTACATGGACACAGGGTCTTGTCCTTCTTCCCCATAAAGAAGAATCATGCACCAGCAGGAGAGGCAGAAGGACGAACACTCCTAACAGCCAGAGAGTCCTCGATGTACTCCTCCATGGCCTTGGTCTCAGGACCAGACAGGGAATGCCGCCTGCTTCGAGGCAGTGTGGTGCCCGGGAGGAGGTCAATAGCAGAATCATAAGGATGATGTGGAGGAAGGGAGGTAGCACAAGCCTTGCTGAAAACCTCCAGTAGATCATGGTACTCTGTGGGAACTGCAGAGAGATCCGAGGCGGTACTCAAACCTGGAGGCAAACATTTTGGAGAAGGCTGCGCCGCCTTCAGGCAGTGTGAATGGCAGAACGGGCTCCAACCCAGGATTGACCCCCGTGGTCCAGTCAATATCGGGGTTGTGCTTCTGGAGCCAAGAACGTCCCCAAAAAATATGAATGTGGGGAGACTCAATGAGGAGAAGTTGTATTGACTCACCGTGGTTTCCAGTTACCTGTATATTAATGAAACTGCTGTAAGTGACTCTTCCAATGGAGCGGCCATCCAGTGCCCTGGCATCCATGGGAAAGGAGAGGAGTTGAGTAGGGATACTTAGTTCCGACACCAGGGTAGCGTCCATGAAACTCATCTGCCCCAGAGTCAATGAGCACCCGGAGAGACTGGTCACCCCACAGCAAGATCACATAAAAAATACATTTGGGTAATGGGAATTAGAGGGTTCCCAGTCATGCTCACCAGTGTACCTGTACCTACCAAGGATTCAGGTCTCTTCACTGGGCAGGTGGCTATGTAATGCCCTACAGCACCACCATACAGACAACTATTGGAGCTTAGCCTGCGTGACCGTTTCTTAGGCGATAATCTAGCTCTTCCCAGTTGCATAGGTTCCGGTGTATCAGACTCACCCTTCGTCGACGATTCTCGAAGGAGCTTGGGTGGCCTTGGATCCTCTTGGAAAAACAGCCTTTGGGGACTTCCAGATTCCTTCGGATGTGAGTGAGCCGCAGCGGTTGGACGAGAGTGACCTAGGCCAGACCTAGGTCCTAGGCTAGGTCCTCTCACTCCTGTGTTCCTGTGTCATTCCTGGTGATGAGGGAATTGAGGTCCACCGGTAACTCCCGAGCAGCTAGCTCATATTTTATCACCTCTGATAATCCGTGAAGGAAAGTATTGAATAGGGACTCCAGATTTCAGGCACTCTCGGGGCCAACGTGCAAAAGTCTACGGCGTAGTCTTCCACACTACGGGAGTCTTGACATAATTCCAGTAGTCTTCGGGCCGCCTCTCTCCCGGATACCAGAGAATCAAATACCTTCCTCACCGCTGCCATGAAGTCTTCCAGATCACGACAAATAGTGCATTGTTGCTCCCAAACTGCTGTAACCCTGGAGAGCGCCCTTCCCGACATTAGCGTAATAATATACGCTATCTTCGAGCGAGTGGAAGGGAACGAAGATGGCTGCAACTCAAAGATGAGGGACCACTGAGAAAGAATACCCCGGCAGGTTCCAGGATCCCAAGAATATCGCTCCAGAGGAGGTAAGCGAGGTTCTCGGGGGGCTGGGGTTGGCTGTACAAACCCACCACTAATAGCAAAAAGGTTACTGGGTGAGAGGTATCAGAGGTAGCGGGCTGCCTATGAGCTAACTCACTGATTTGCACCATAATAGCCTTGAACCCTTGGTCGTGGTGTTCCGTCAGGGAATGAAGCCCTTCCAAAAGGTTCAGCAGTAGCTCCTCATGCCTCCCAATAGTGGCTCCCTGCAGGGAGACAGCGTGGCGGAGCTGGTCCAAGTCTGCTGGGTCTGTAATGGCCAGTTCGTACTATAAGGGCACAGGGCGAAACCCAGATGCAGACACGAGAGGCAGATGGCTCATTTTAATCCAAGGGGCAGGCAAGAGAATAGTTGTGGATAGGCAAAATATCATGACACGGTCAGAGTCCAGGAGGTACAGAGTGGCAGGCAGGCTCGAGGTCGGGACAGGCAGTCTGGTCAGGCAGGTGGGTTCAGAGTCATGGCAGGCAAGGGTCAAAACCGGGAGGACTAGCAAAAGAGAGATCAGAAAAAGCAGGAGCACGGAAAAACATGCTGGTTGACAAGACGAACTGGCAACAGACAAACATGGAACACCGGAATAAATACCCAAGGACTAACTGGGAAAACGGGTGACACCTGGAGGTGGGTGGGGACAATCACAAAGACAGGTGAAACAGATCAGGGCATTACACGTACTGCTGAAAATTTGATTTTAAAGAACTGATTCTACCATCGCTGGGCCACGGCTGTGAAAAATTCAGGAGGCCACCAGCATTACACTCTTGGCTAAAAGACTTCTGTAAGTCTGTTGGCGTAACTTTTATAGATGAGTTATAGATGACACCTTTTGGAAACAGAAGATGCTCTACAAGAATGTCGGAGTTCATCCAAGTCATCTTTGCTCCTGGACCCTATGCATATTTCAAGGCTGTGCTGAGACTGATTTATCAGTGACCCAAGCCCTGCTCAGATAATCCCAGCCATTTTGTCGCTCAGTTGTCGTAGTACTGCTGCAAATTTACATTGTCCCAAGGCGTTGCCAGTCATAATGTAAGTAAGTTCATTTGTCCCTCTAACTCTTTTGAATACCTGTTAATCCTACAGCTATTATATAAAGTAACCATGCACCTATGAACCTGAATTATACAGTTAGCACTGAGGTTTGCCCTATTAGAAAGTCCACTGCGTGCAGTTCACCTTGCAGCTCAAACATAAATATCACTGTCATGTCTACCTCTCTAATAAGCCTCCCAGTAAATCAATAAAACCAATCAACTGCTAAAAAAGTCCACATTAACACACACTAAGAAATAAGGTTAATGAAATCAACAAGTTGCTCATAACAGATAACATTTACAGTTGAAGTCAGAAGTTTACATACACCTTAGCCAAATACATTTAAACTCAGTTTTGCACATTTCCTGACATGTAATCCTAGTAAAAAATTCCTTGTTTTAGGTAAGTTAGGATCACCACTTTATTTTTAGAATGTGAAATGTCGGAATTATAGTAGAGAAAAAAATAATTAAGCTTTTATTTCTTTCATCACATTCCCAGTGGGTCAGAAGTTTACATACACTCAATTAGTATTGGGTAGCATTGCCTTTAAATTGTTTAACTTAGGTCAAACATGTTGGGTAGCCTTCCACAAGCTTCCCACAATAAGTTGGGTGAATTGTGGCCCATTCCTCCTGACAGAGCTGGTATAACTGAGTTAGGTTTGTAGGCCTCCTTGTTCGCACACACTTTTCAGTTCTGCCCACAAATGTTCTATAGGATTAAGGTCAGGGCTTTGTGATGGCCACTCCAATACCTTGACTTTGTTGTCCTTAAATTTTGCCACAACTTTGCAAGTATGCTCGGGGTCATTGTCCATTTGGAAGACCCATTTGCGACCAAGCTTTAACTTCCGGACTAATGTCTTGAGATGCTGCTTCAATATATCCACATAATTGTCCTATCTCATGATGCCATCTATTTCGTGAAGTGCACCAGACTCTCCTGCAGCAAAGCACCCCCACAGCATGATCATGATCATCCAAGAAGGCGTAGCAGTGAAGACGTGTTTTGTTCGTGTCTCGTGTACTTTTGTATTTCTTGTATATATATATTTCAATTTTTAATTTGATTATACCTTCCGGTAACCTGCCTCACCCAATGTGATACGGTATCGCTATTATTTTTAATTTTAGAACACATTCAAGAACCTAACCTCAAGAACCTAACAGCTAATTAGCTATTCAGTCATTGTTAGCCACTGCTAGTGGCTTTTACCTTCTGCACAGATACCAGCCCTGTTCTTAGCCTGGATAATACTCTACCAGTATCGGACTGTCTCTCCACAACAACACCAGCTTCCTGCCATAATCCCTGGCATAATCACTACTTCTGATCTTCACAGCTAGCTTGCAGCTAGCTAGCTCACCGTGGCACCCAGTACCGAAGCTATCCCTGAGGCACACTTCCCGGCCTACTCAGCTGTTCACCCAAACCCCACTCATACACGGCTAGAGACCGATACTCCACCGGATCCTTGCTGTAAAATCTGGACCTTGGCACCGGATCACCGCTGCTACCGATTGGCTATAGCCACTGCCACAAAGCTAGTCATGAGCCAGGCGCATCTCCCGGCCAGCAAACTAAATTCTACAATTCCTCTTTCGCCATCTGGCTTGGATTCTCTATCGACACGGCGCCCCACCACGACTGGTCTGCCGACGAGTACTCCCTCCGCTGTGCCTTCAACCGGCCTCCGTTGGAGGGCTACTAACTTTAAACGCCTTGTCGCCTGCTAGTGTTGTGGCAGGTTCCCTGTTCCATCTACTGCTGCCTCCTGGACACTGATGCCTGCTGGACTGTCCATTAATCACGGTACTCCGTGATACCTCCTTTGTCCCACCTCCAACACATGCGGTGACCTCGCCCATTACAACCAGCATCACCCAGTGCCTGGCCTTACCTCCGCTGTAGCCGCACCCCACCATACATGCACATTATGCCCTGAATATATATTCTACCATGCCCAGAAATCTGCTCCTTTTATTCTTTGTCCCCAACGCTCGAGGCGACCAGTTTTGATAGCCTCTAGCCGCACCCTCATACTACTCCTCCTCGGTTCCGCGGGTAAACCCAGGCCCTGCATGTCCCCAGGCACCCTCATTTGTTGACTTCTGTGATCGAAAAAGCCTTGGTTTCATGCATGTCAACATCAGAAGCCTCCTCCCTAAGTTTGTTTTACTCACTGCTTTAGCACACTCTGTCAGCCCTGATGTCCTTGCCGTGTCTGAATCCTGGCTTAGGAAGGCCACCAAAAATTCTGAGATTTCCATACCCAACTATAACATTTTCCGTCAAGATAGAACTGCCAAAGGGGGAGGAGTTGCAGTCTACTGCAGGGATATCCTGCAAAGTAATGTCATACTTTCCAGGTCCATACCCAAACAGTTTGAACTACTAATTAAAAAAATTACTCTCTACAGAAATAAGTCTCTCACTGTTGCCGCCTGCTACCGCCTGCTGTTGCCGCCTGCTACACCATTTGTGAATTGATCGCCCCCCATCTAGCTTCAGATTTTGTTCTGTTAGGTGACCTAAACTGGGATATGCTTAACACCCCGGAAGTCCTACAATCTAAGCTTGATGCCTTCAATCTCACACAAATCATCAAGGAACCCACCAGGTACAACCCTAAATCTGTAAACAAGGGCACCCTCATAGACGTTATCCTGACCAACTGTCCCTCCAAATACACCTCCACTGTCTTCAACCAGGATCTCAGCGATCACTGCCTCATTGCCTGTCTCCGCTACGGGTCCGCAGTCAAACGACCACCCCTCATCACTGTCAAACGCTCCCTAAAACACTTCTGCGAGCAGGCCTTTCTAATCGATCTGGCCTGGGTATCCTGGAAGGATATTGACCTCATCCCGTCAGTTGAGGATGCCTGGTCATTCTTTAAAAGTAACTTCCTCACCATCTTAGATAAGCATGCTCCGTTCAAAAAATGCAGAACTAAGAACAGATATAGCCCTTGGTTCACTCCAGACCTGACTGCCCTCGACCAGCACAAAAACATCCTGTGGCGGACTGCAATAGCATCGAATAGTCCCCGCGATATGCAACTGTTCAGGGAAGTCAGGAACCAATACACACAGTCAGTCAGGAAAGCACAGGCCAGCTTTTTC